>NC_067242.1:16769399-17084399 GCF_019924925.1 Ctenopharyngodon idella
ATACATCAGACATTTAAACAGATTTTTTATTATGAACATAGGACTGACCTGAAGGAAAATGCTAAATCTGAATGCAGGTAATAAACTCGCTCACTCGATCTTTTTCTCAGAATACTCTTCTACATAATACAGTAAGCTTCAATGAACAATATCAATTGAGAACAAACAGTTTACGTTGCTAAGAGTGGCTGCTAAGGGTGTTGTGTAGTGATACACAGAACCGCTGGGTGAAGCGGTCATAGCCGTGTTTTATCGTGAATAAAACACAGCTATTGACCAATCAAAATCAAGGACAGGAACTAACCGTTATATATATAATTTTGCTGTAAAATGGCACTTTAATATTTGTTATAAAATGACATAGAAATGACATTCATAGAATGTCATTTTAGTGTGACATAAATGTTTTGGGCCACTGTATATAAAATACTATATAAAGCTATATGGATACAGTAGAAAATAAAAAAATGCAGCATTTCTAATATTTGAACTCTACATGAATTCTATTCACTTGCATTGACCTGAAAAGCTACATTTACACCGTGTTATAATCTGGATCCACACATTGGAGACCCTATGACATGAAGCATGTGTTCTCCAGGGTCGCCATGCCACACAGGATGAGGTGACGGCATGTGCTTATCAGGCGGTGAATTTGGATAACAAATACAATGGAGCCCCAACACAGGTCAGAGTGGTCATGGGAAAAGAGCCCAGACACTTCCTGGCCATCTTTAAGGGCAGACTCATCATCTTTGAGGTGATTGTCCCTTCATTCCTATGGAACATATAGCTCTAAATTGTAAATTGTTTCATGATCTGAATTATTTAGCACTTACTTACATATTCTGCCATAGGATTTATTAAAATTAATTTATTTTTACTTCTTTTGAGTATTCTATGAATTTACTTTTCTTAAAGTAATGATTAATAATAGCTTTCATTAATGACATTATCAAAACATTTTTTAAAAATTTAATCCTTTACAATCGTTAGTTATGTGTATTATAAATAATTAGAACTGTCATTTTCATTTATAATTGTATTTGAATGAGCTACATTTATTATTAAGCATTTCTTTTTGCTGTGCTCTTGTCCCACTGACATGTTGATGCTTTCTTAGGGTGGGACAGGTAGACCGGGTGTTGTGAACCCTGATCCTGGTGCTAGACTCTTCCAGGTCAGAGGGACACATGAGATGAACACCAAGGCAACAGAGGTGCCCGCCCGAGCTTCCTCTCTCAACACCAATGACGTCTTTCTGCTCAAAAGTCATCAGGCTATCTTCCTGTGGTATGGAAAGGTGAGTATAAATATACAACAAATAATAATTAAATAAATAAATAATATAATAAATCTATAACTAATAACTTTAAATAAATGTGTAAATAAATATACACTAAAACTAAAATGTGTGAAATTATAACAACTGATTATACTCCAGCAAAAATGTATTAGTTACATTAAATATAAAAATGCATTAATCATAATAAATATGGGAACCATAGGGTTAGGGAATAGAATATACAGTTTGTACCGTATAAAAATCATTATGTCTATGGAAAGTCTATATAAAACATGAAAACCCAACATAGTATGTGTGTCTATGTTTCCCACAGGGCTGCAGTGGAGATGAGAGGGAGATGGGGAAGGCCGTAGCTGATTTGCTTTCTGAGCAGGATAAGCAGATTGTGATGGAAGGACAGGAACCAGCTGCCTTCTGGGTGGCTTTGGGAGGGAAAGCTCCATATGCCAGTGACAAGAGGTACAATCATAAAAACAGACAAACTTGAGCTCATACTTCAACTCTAGAGGACAGTCGATCATTTCTGACTTTCTCTGTATCTCCACCAGACTGGAGAAAGAAGTGGCACCTCACGATCCTCGTCTGTTTGAATGCTCCAATCAGACGGGCCGATTCCTCATGACAGAAGTGGCTGACTTCACTCAGGATGATCTGGATGAGGATGATGTCATGCTATTAGACACCTGGGAGGAGGTGGGTTGTGTGAGGTCATGCTGTCGGCTTCTTTTGCATGTGGCTGCGGTGAAATGGCGGTACCGTTCTGGGTTATGCAAAAGAAATGGTGAAAAATAACATCAAAAATTCTGCTGGTTATTTTGAGTATTAAGTTACTCTAACCAAGGGGTTTTCAAACTGAGGAGCAGGGAAGAAAGGTTTTTTTGCGAATTAAAATATACAGTTCGCTTTATATAGGGGTCAAGTTAAAAAACTTATATGTCATTCTCCTAAACCCCTCTTCTTCTTTCTCCCTCAGATTTTCCTTTGGATTGGCAACTCAGCCAACCAATACGAAACTCAGGAGTCCTATAGCAGTGCAGTGGAATATCTTAAAACCCACCCAGCAGGACGGGACCCTGGGACACCGATCACCACTGTTAAACAAGGCTATGAGCCGCCCACCTTCACCGGCTGGTTTAATGCTTGGGATACTCACAAGTGGAGCGTGAGTCGAACACGCTGAATTTGTCCAGCAGGGGGCCGTAATGCACAACATAAATTCACTAACAAACTAACAGAAGTTCTCAATTCACATAATCGTTTGTTGACTCTCACCTAATTATCATCATCAACATGAAAGCAAAATGGACCCTTTTTACTTTCTTAACACAGATTCCTGGTCTTATTGTGCATGATTTTTGATGTTGTTATTCCAAAATAGGCCTGTTACTATCACAAATTTTGTGCTGACAATTAATTTTCATGCAAATAATTTCCATTAACGATTTTTATTGGATTCATATATAATATAATGATAAATAAATAATAATTTATATTATTAATTATTTATAATATGATGTAATATAATATAATATAATATAATATAATATAATGTTGCAAATTTTTGGCAAATTTAATAATAAATAATTTAACATATAATAAATTGTGATTAGATTGGATAACCACGATCAAACAAATAATCAATAATTGCAACAGGCCTAATTCTAAGTTATAATATTTATATTATTAATTATTTAATATATATTATAATATAATATAATATAATATAATATTTTATGGCAAATTTAATAATCAATAATTTAACAAATAATAAATTGTGATTAGATCGAATAACTATGATCAAATGAATAAACAATAATTGCAACAGGCCTAATTCTAAATTATGATATTATGATATTTATATTATTATTTATTTATAATATAATATAATATAATATAATATAATGTATTTTATGCCAAATTTAATAATAACTAATTTAACAAATAATAAATTGATATTAGATCGAATAACTATGATCAAACGAATAATCAATAATTGCAACAGGCCTAATTCTAAATTATGATATTATAATATTTATATTATTAATTATTTATAAAATCAATATAATATAATATATTATAATATAATATAATGTTGCATATTTTATGGCAAATTTAATAATAAATAATTTAACAAATAATAAATTGATATTAGATCGAATAACTATGATCAAACGAATAATCAATAATTGCAACAGGCCTAATTCTAAATTATGATATTATAATATTTATATTATTAATTATTTATAAAATTCAATATAATATAATATAATGTTGCATACTTTATGGCAAATTTAATAATAAATAATTTAACAAATAATAAATTGTGATTAGATCGGATAACCATGATCAAACAAATAATCAATAATTGCAACAGGCCTAATTCTAAATTATAATATTATATTTATATTATTAAATATTTATAAAATAAAATAATATAATATAATATTTTATGGCAAATTTAATAATAAATAATTTAACAAATAATAAATTGTTATTAGATCGAATAACCATGATCAAACAAATAATCAATAATTGCAACTGGCCTAATTCTAAATTATAATATTTATATTATTAATTATTTATAAAATAAAATAAAATAATATAATATAATATAATATAATATTTTATGGCAAATTTATTACTAAATAATTTAACAAATAATAAATTGTGATTAAATTGAATAACCATGATAAAACGAATAATCAATAATTGCAACTGGCCTAATTCTAAATAATATTTTTATGAAAATAAGTTGATCCGCCTCTGAAACAACTTTCTTTTTTGGTCATGCAGGCTATTCATTCATATTATCCGAAAGCCAATATTATACTAGTCAATTCCTTCTCAAAAATATAGTAAAAAATCAAATCCCGCCTACTTTTTTCTCGTTGAATATTCAAATATTATGAAAGTAAAATTGGTTACGAGTGCCATTTCATGTTAAATTTAAATACTTTTGCCCACCCTCACACCACATAATGAATTCATGTCACAAAGAGACACGTTTTCAGTTTCACTCTATATTCCAGGGAGGCCTTTCATATGAGGAGATGAAAAGCAAGATGGGTGATATTTCGCAAATCACTGTGGTAAAACGCTTTCACTTTACTGATCAAATGCTTCTTCCTGATATCAACAGATGCAATTAAACTGTTTAATCTTATTTGATTATCTAACGAAATTGATTATCTAATTACATTTAGATATTGATATGATCTACACACCTATGTGCAGATCTAAACATAATGTTGACCTCATTTCCTGTAGAATCTCAACAACACGGACCTGAATGAGAAGACAGGAGGAGGTGCGGGGAGCTACAGCGCTCCTGGAGGACCGGGAAATATAAGGCCCTATAATCAGCGGATGTCCTCTTCCATCTCCAGTGCACATGTAGACCAGTCTCCCACCAGAGCAAAGCCTTCTGGGATGCCAAATTTTGAGCAGCTAGTTAAAACACCTAACCAGCTGCCTCAAGGAGCGGACCCTGAAAAACGAGAGGTGGGTGCTGAAAGCTTTTTTGGTTGGTATGATTTATCATCTGGTAAATAATGTTTTTCCATACACTGTCTTTATTTCAGGAATATTTGACTGATGCAGAATTCGAGAATCTCCTCGGCTGCAGCCGTAACAATTTCCAGCGATTGCCTAAATGGCGTCAGAACGACCTTAAAAAGAAAGCAGGACTGTTTTGAGTTGGTTTTACTATGAGATCTTCAGACCTGACTATTGTGCTTTATGGGTATTTTGGGCTATAAAACTGTAACCTATGCACTGTTATAGATTTATTTATTCATCAAAGAAATGTTTAACACATTTAAAAGTGAACATTTAAAGGTACGCCCTAATAGAAATGCTTTGTAAATATCTTGATACACCACCAAAATGATGGATTCTGATTTCATCAGTCACGTACAACACGTCTAAATGCTTTTTAGTAGCTACTAATAAAAACATTGGCTAGAAATGTTTCTGAGATGTTTAATTCAGTTTTAATGAATATAATGGTTTGTCACAGCATTTTAGAGTCAGTAAAGCCATTTCTTTCCTGGATGCCAGAACAGGACATGAGAAACAGATGTTGTTATGGTTTAATATTGCTGATGTAACAACTTTCCTTTAAGGCACAATATGATCATTTAAGAACAACATAAAAAATAGAAATATTTCTAGAGCAGATAAAAAGAAACAATACCTTACACCAACAACAATGAATACAAAATAAACACCTTAAAAATATAAAGCACAGCTATGTAAATGTATAACTTTTTTTCATTCTTTTATGTTATACACATTTGTAGTGCAACTCTCTTACTGCTCTGACAAGATAACTAGATACACACCTGCTGTTCAGATTCTCATAACATGATTATGAACATTAGCTTAAAACATGTTTATCAGAAAATAACGGATAGCATGTATTGGTAATATGGGGTTTTATGGTTCATTGTCCATCATTTGTATCCTGAGTTCACATAAAGAACATATTGTATGAAAACTGAGAATTAGCCATCGTAAGCCACTGTAAAAAATATTGACCACACAGTAATAAACAAAATTATAACAGTTCATACAACACTGAACACAGGGGTGCTATTGTTAAGATTAAATCTCCTTTTTACTAAGGGTGCGTTTACTCGACGACAATGCACTAAAGATGGAAGTTTTCCATTGCGTTTTTCATGTACAGACGACAATGTTGTCAAAACTATCCCCATTCATACTGATCCATGAAAACGATTAAAAGCGCTGTATTCTGCTGCCAGGCTAGAACAAGTAAATCTACTTAACCAGCTAATTATTCTTTGACAGCAATGCATTGAAATGTACAGAGCTACCGCAAAACGGAAGTTCAAAGACAATTTTATAAAGATGGCGGCGCACTTGTTTCTCTGGCGCATAAGGTCTATAGACTGAACACGTAATACGCATGCACATGACGTCACTGTTTTTAGATATTCGCTTTTTTGTAGTTTACACGAAGACAATGCTGGTATCGTTTTCAAAAAATCTTGCGCTTTGAAACCTATTTTCAAAAGTTTGCGTTTTCAGGCCCCCAAAATGCCGTTGTAGTGTAAATGAACGGTCAAAATGCATGAGTTTTCCGCTTTTAGTTGAAAACGGTGTCCTGTAAACCATAGATATGTATATAATATATAGATATAGATATCTATGGTGTAAACGGCCCGTAAGATATAATTTTGACCAAAATAAAGGGTCCGTTTACACAACACCATTTTCAACTAAAAACTGAAAACTTTTAATGCGTTTTGGCCATTAATTTACAAGAGATACTGTTATTGTCTCCATGTAAACTACAAAAACTCGAATTTGTCATGCGCATGAGTATTACGTGTTTAGTCTATAGGCGTGTGGTTTCTTTACAAAGTGATATCGCCAACTACTGGCCTGGCATACATAATACAGCGTTTTTTGCGAATCCGTGTGAACGGGGATCGGTTTGACAACGTTGACGTCTATACGCGAAAAAAACAAAGGAAAAACTTCAGTTTTTAGTACATCATTGTTGTGTAAATGTACCTGAAGACCTCAAGGTAATGTTTGGCCAAGGACACAAATTCATTGATAATCAGTAAGAAATAATATACAAACAATTTTTAAATACTCTGTTAATTTAAAAAAGGCATCAATGTAGTATATTTTTTAAATACATACATTTTAATATTAAAATATAAAACAGTGCTAGGTAAAATATATTGTCCAATTAAATCAGTTTTATAGGTGAGAAACACACTGCTAATTTGGACAGGAAAGTACGGAGCCCCGCACATGGCATGCAGGAAAAAATAGTAAATCGTGCGCACAATGTACTAATTTGTTATCTTGATTTATAAATCTTGCGCACGATTTACTAATTCGTTCCCTCAATTTGCTAAATCGTGCACATTTTGCTAAAAAACGTTTGCACGATTTAGCAAATCGAGGGAACGAAATAGTAAATCGTGCGCACAATTTTTTTTTCCTTGCATGTCATGTGCGGGGCTCCGTAGGAAAGAGGCTGTAGCTTCACCAAACATTTTTACTTTTTACTAGTCATATATATATTTTATATATACTAGTATATATAAAAATATATATTTTAAAATATATAAAATAGACTTTTATTAATTTAATTAATATTTAAATTATTATTTATATTTAAACAATATTTATTCAAGTCAAAAAAAGACATGGGGAATGTGTAGAATGTTGAGTATTATTTGATTTGCGCTTAAATATTAATGTTCATTGGCTGTATGTTCAACATAGTCCTAAAAATAGACTTTTTACCCCACCTGTTTTCCTAAATTGAACCACACCTACTAATTCTACAAAGCACTTTAAGGTGCATCTTGGTACTCATATATTAAGGAGGGCTAATTTGTAAACCTCAAGGCACATTGGAAAAGGAAGTCCAAATCTTATCCTAGAAAGTGTTCGCATAGGAGAGTTTAGTTGATTGTCCTGTTCAGTGATCTGTACACTTTGACATTGAGATGACTGAGAGGAATGTTGCAGTCTATTAAGCATCAATAATCATGATGTGCACAAACAGTCCCGCTGAAGGAATGAGGCTTCCTCTCTTTGTGAGCAGAGGCACATGCCGGTATCCTGAAGACAGAAAATAGGACTTATGGTGAGCAAATTCATAATAACTGCACAACAGAAAGTCATTTCTCACTTATTTTCTCCGGCTTACCATTCTGCATGCTGATGAAGGGCACAGTGTACAGGCCAACCAAATCATTTTGGGTAGCAACATCATAGTCCTCCACCACAAACCGCACCAAAGCTAGTTCAGGCACGTGAACAGTGAACTGGAATTTTGTATTCCACATTGGATTGAAACCTGTAACAAAAAACATTTAAGCGACCTAAACTTTGGTTAAAAAAAAAAAAAGTATTTGCTAAATGTGTAATGTAAATGCACTGTTGACACTTGCCATTGTTGACAATGTGATGTGTCTGTTTGCTGGCATTGTCAGCTGGCACACCATAGATCTCCACTCTGACGTGAGGGTCCACAATGGAGGTCTGTTTGTCCTTATTGATCTTAGGCAGCTGCTGGGCTGAGATGATCTGAACAGACATATACAGTAATTGGTCACTGTGTTTGGATTTGTTTAGATTTTAGGATTGCATTTGGTTTAGGGATGAATGATATATTAGTACCATATCATATAGTACACCCCTCACATTTTTGTAAATATTTTATTATATCTTTTCATGTGACAAGACTGAAGAAATGACACTTTGCTACAATGTAAAGTAGTGAGTGTACAGCTTGTATAACAGTGTAAATTTGCTGTCCCCTCAAAATAACTCAACACACAGCCATTAATGTCTAAACCGCTGGCCACAAAAGTGAGTACACCCTTAAGTGAAAATGTCCAAATTGGGCCCAATTAGCCATTTTCTCTCCCCGGTGTCATGTGACTCGTTAGTGTTACAAGGTCTCAGGTGTGAATGGGGAGCAGGTGTGTTAAATTTGGTGTTATTGCTCTCACTCTCTCATACTGGTCACTGGTAGTTCAACATGGCACCTCATGGCAAAGAACTCTACATAAAAGAATTGTTGCTCTACATAAAGATGGCGTAGGCTATAAGAAGATTGCCAAGACCCTGAAACTGAGCTGCAGCACGGTGGCCAAGACCATACAGTGGTTTAACAGGACAGGTTCCACTCAGAACAGGCCTCGCCATGGTCGACCAAAGAAGTTGAGTGCACGTGCTCAGTGTCATATTCAGAGGTTGTGTTTGGGAAATAGACGTATGAGTGCTGCCAGCATTGCTGCAGAGGTTGAAGGGGTGGGGGGTCAGCCTGTCAGTGCTCAGACCATACACCGCACACTGCATCAAATTGGTTTGCGTGGATGTCGTCCCAGAAGGAAGCCTCTTCTAAAGATGATGCACAAGAAAGCCCGCAAACAGTTTGATGAAGACAAGCAGACTAAGGACATGGATTACTGGAACCATGTCCTGTGGTCTGATGAGACCAAGATAAACTTATTTGGTTCAGATGGTGTCAAGCGTGTGTGGCGGCAACCAGGTGAAGAGTACAAAGACAAGTGTGTCTTGCCTACAGTCAAGCATGGTGGTGGGAATGTCATGGTCTGGGGCTGCATGAGTGCTGCCGGCACTGGGGAGCTACAGTTCATTGAGAGAACCATGAATGCCAACATGTACTGTGACATAGTGAAGCAGAGCATGATCCCCTCCCTTCAGAGACTGGGCCGCAGGGCAGTATTCCAACATGATAACGAGCCCAAACCACTGCCTTGCTAAAGAAGCTGAGGGTAAAGGTGATGGATTAGCATCTGTGGGGCATCCTCAAACGGAAGGTGGAGGAGCGCAAGGTTTCTAACATCCATCAGATCTGTAATGTCGTCATGGAGGAGTGGAAGAGGACTCCAGTGGCAACCTGTGAAGCTCTGGTGAACTCAATGCCCAAGAGGGTTAAGCTAGTGCTGGAAAATAATGGTGGCCACACAAAATATTGACACTTTGGGCCCAATTTGGACATTTTCACTTAGGGGTGTACTCACTTTTCTGGCCAGCGGTTTAGACATTAATGGCTGTGTGTTGAGTTATTTTGAGGGGACAGCAAATTTACACTGTTATACAAGCTGTACACTCACTACTTTACATTGTAGCAAAGTGTCATTTCTTCAGTGCTGTCACATGAAAAGATATAATAAAATATTTACAAAAATGTGAGGGGTGTACTCACTTCTGAGATACTGTGTATGTATATATATATATATATATATATATATATATATATATAATTATAATATTAATTAATTAATTTATTTATTGTATCATGCAATTATATCTGTGCATCCCTAATTTGTTTTAAATATTTATTTATTTATTAATTTATTTTATTTTAATTTTTTTGCGGTGCAGGACAGAAAAACCTCACCATGATATGCAGGGACTTCTTCTGCAGCCAGGGGCCTACACTGAGGTTTATGGGGTCAAACTGGGAGCCCGGGTCCCTCTGAAACTCTGGCTTCAGTATGTAGCCACACTTGCCATTAGGTAAAAAGCGGGCCTGGTTCAGATCCATCTCTTTACAGGGAGTCTGGAAGTTTAGAGCCACTGTAAACCAATTTTGAGGGATTAAAAACAGATTTATATTATAAACAGACTTTCTGAATTGCGTCAGACTCATATTATGTTATATCGCAGTGGGATTTGCACCTATTTGGCAGCCAGCGTTCCACAGTGGCACCGGATTGTAGTTGGACGAATTGGTTCTGGAGCCAGCTGGGTAGATTCTGCTCAGCTTATCCATGTTGTGATGAATAAATGCCGTAGCTTTAAGACATAAGCAAAAAATGTGATATTAGAGTATATCTGGCAACATCACACAAATTATAAGCAAAATGTCTTTTAGTTTCAGGCCTTATAGAGTGCTGCAGTAATGACGTATTTTTGTAAGCCAACCCGGAAGTTAGCATCACGCTGGTTCCCCAATAGGATTTCTCCATTGGTATTTGGATTATTGCAGAAAATAAGCTCTATGAACACAGAAGTTTGATTCTTACATTTTTTCATCATGATAATCTTCACAAATTAACTGTAATGAATTTTGAAGCCTAAATACAATTGGCTTAAGCAAAAGGCTAAACTTCACGTTTACCAGAGTCAAACAGCACCTTGCTTTAGTAGGAAATACTTCTTAGCAAACTTTTAATCATAATGGTGTCAACTTGTATTGTTCTCGGGTTTAAGAATAAAAAACTAAACGTTTAGTGGGAGTGTTACTTTTGGTTTCCAGTGAAGGATCCAGCGCATTGCTAAAGGCTGCAAAGAATCATAAATATCAAGAGAACGGCGCAACGGAAAACACTGAAAAAGTGTTTGTAGTCAACATTTCAAATTGGATGACTACAAACACAGTGTTTTAGGCCAAATGGAGGGGGAAAACTGAAAGAAACTGCCGTTCACAAAGGGGTATGACTGATGTATTTTATTTCATGGAATAAAACATGAAAATATCTTGGGCTTGTGTTAACCACAGACCTTATTTCAGACATTTAACCAAAAACCCATTTAAAAAAAAACTGACTTAAAGACGATGGAAGCAGAACTGCTAAAATGCTACTCATTTCCAGGTTTTGGCCTACAAAAATACATCATCCCTGCAGCACTCTATTGTGTACCCTTGTACCTGAGTTTTCCGCCAGGTTCATTGCTTTGCTCTCCTTGAAGGAGGCCATTTCATAGAAGGCCTGATTATCTCTTGAATGCTCAAAGTTGCTGAAATGGACACTCTTGCAGTAGATTACCAAATCTGACAGCTCCTTAGCCAGCTTGATCTTTTTTTTTGTCTACAAAAGTAATCAGAAATAGATTTTAATTACAGGGTGCAACATAAATAGACTTCACACATGCAATGTCAAAGGGATGCAAAAAAGCAGAACAAATCTGTGGTCTAATGATTTGAATCAGGCTTTTGTAGGAATGTCTGCGACAGCTGAGTGTGTCGATTTGAATTCGACCTTATCTACCGCAGCTTTGTGTATGCAAATATACTCCACGGCCATAAGAGTAGAGCGTTTTGAAAGTTTGTTTTCCACTTTACATTTAATAGAAAATACATTGGTTTGAAAAGGGACTTTTGATAAGACCAAAAATGAACCTTGTGATTAGTTCGTTTTAAACCAAATTCTATGCTGCACTTCCAACTAAAGTCTGCTAAATAACTATGTTTTTTACACTTTTTACTCATATTTGGTGTTTGGCGTGTGTTAATTTTGTAGCACTTGATTGACAACATGCTTTCCAAAACTGAATTCTTAAATTTCCTCTGTATTGATCATGGGTAATACAGGTTAAACTCATGCTAGAGCAGTTGTTGTGTTGTTGGGCTCTGAATGACTGCAGGGTTTTTCAACACACCTTGTCTTTGGGTTTCGGTTCAGCCTCTTTCAGTTCAGCAGCCTCGTCTTCCTCCGACACGCTGTCCACATCCTCTGAGGTGTTGTTGTTGAATGCCGCATCCAGTTTGTTCAAACGCTTTCCCTTGATCAGGAAACGTCCCTTCAGCTCCTGCAAATGTAAACGTACTGTAGATGTTAAATATGTTAAAATGTGTTCAGTTAAGCTGTGAATACTGCATTCTTATTGGTAGCTGAAACATTTGAAATATTAAAAAAAAAAATTATATATTGAAATGTAATAAAAAAATATTGATGATACTAATAAATCAGAAACATTTTATTTTTATATTACAGTTCAAAGATTTGGAGTCACTTTTCTGGTGAAAAAAAAAAAATTTTTTATTCAGCAAGGAGGCATTAAATTGATCAATAGTGACAATTAATACATTTATAATTTTACAAAATAAATGTATTTCAAATAAATGCTGTTCTTTTGAAATGCTGTTCTCTATTTTATCATGTTACTTTATTACCATGTGACACTAAAGACTGGAGTAATGGCTGCTGAATATTCAGCTTTGCATCACAGGAATAACTACATTTTAAGATTTTTAAGATTATTAAAATACAAAACAGTTATTTTGAATTGTAATAATTTTTCACAATATTACTACTTTTAATGTATTTTTGAACGAATAAATACAGCCATGGTGAGCTCTTTCAAACACTTTCAAAAAAATCTTACAGACTTTAAACTTTTAATTGATAGTGTACGATATATATTTTTTCCTTTGTTATGACAGAACAGTGTAAGCAAAGATAAGAAGCGATAGGAGAGGTGAGATTGGAACAGGATTGGGAAAAAACCACAAGCCAGGACTTGAACTCGGGTCACCCACAAGGCTCTGACTTTTACTTAATATTTATTCAAAACTCTTTCAAAGTTCAAATAAAATTATTTCATTTACCAGTTGCTTTTTTTCAAAGTGACTTTAAAAAATTAGTAATTGATCAAATGGAGACAATAATACAATTACAAAACCCAAGGAGTGTGGGATAGGTCGGAGTTTTGCGTGAGAAATTCTAGATAACCTTCACATATAATAAATGGAACTGAAAGATGATGCTTTACTATTGTTTTTCTTCTTAGTGTGTTTGTGCGTGGATGATAGTTGATGGCTGAGCTGCCCTCAGGCTGAAATATGAGAATCTTTCTTGATTGCCATCCTGCCACAGTTTCATTTAGAGAAACTGGCAGAACTTCTCAGTACAGGGCAAAGCTCAGGGTTGAAACTTAATTCGAACAGGTCATTGAAAGGAAAAGTTTCAAAACAGTTCCAAATGTGCCTGATAAACTTGAAACTTCAGAAGCCCCTCCCACCCCACAAACAAAATAAGCAACCAGTCTGAACTTGTACTGTCTCATCATTTGCCTTTCAGACTGCAGCTCAAACGCTCTGTGCGTGTTTTGGTGAATCATCAGGAAGTGATAAATGGCTGCGATCAATCTGTATTCATGTAATCACAGCCCTACTGATAATCACTTCCTCTGTTTCGAGCTATTTGAATTTGTGGATACAGAAGTAAACAGGAAGTTTGCAGGGATGACGAGGAAGTCATTTGAGGAAAGTGGGGAGTGGTAAAGAGAGCTTTTAAGACGTTTAGCTTTAGAAAGCTGTCTCTGTTATCCACCAGGTGGCAATATGTAGTATTATCTATAATATGCAGTGTTGTACGCATCATTTCTTTATCATAGCGCTATAGAGTGCAGCAGTCAGGTTCCAGAAGTAAAAACTCTATTCATTTTCTCCATAGGGAAATTGATTTTTAATGCTTTTTAATGTTGTGAGCTCCGAGATTGTTAATCAATGATAAATGCTTTTGTTGGAGCCATCTGTTTGCTGTAACTTATTTTTAAAATAACTGTTTAACAACAGAATGGTGAAAAACTACATTACCCATGATGCCTTAAAATCACTGTTAATACCTAATTTGGCACACACCTCATCAAAACCAAATATCTATAGGAAAATATATATATATGTAATCAACTTTTTGAAGTACTGTAATTCTGTTTATATGTATATCGTGATCGTGTGCTGTCTGAGGCGCCTTTGTGCGAGCGCTTCGGATCTGTCAGTCAGCGCGAGTAAGATCGATTTGTTCATGATCAAAGGAAAGGTACTTCTCTCAGAAAACATACAAATAAAGATACTTTTAGATGTTTAATTGCTATTTGAAGCATTTGGATCGCTAAATAAGGGCTTAATGAACTCATTTTTGCGAAAACCTCAAATTCGACCTTTTTTAAAACCCTATAGGAAAAATGAATGGAAAAAATACTTCCAGAACCAAGACTGCTTTGAGCAGTGGACCAGGAAACATGCATGTAAAGATGTTTATTTAAAGGGGTCTAACCTCAGGTCCTGGAAAAGTGGTGGGCATGTTATGCCCCAGTGGCTGAGTGAGCAGAGCACTGCCCAAGATGGAGGTTAAGTAATGGGCCATTATTTTCTGCTGCTCTGTGGTGCAATGGTTCTCCAAAGACAGGATCACTGGGTATTGTGAGGTCTAGCGTAGCAAAGAAACACATGTTTTCATAATCCACAAAGCTACTAATACAAGTCATCACACCATACAATTTGTGTCATTTCACTCACTTTGAAAGCATACTCTTTGATGGCCTTGATGACGTCTTTGAAGAGCACTTTGGATGTGAGCGTGTGACCGTGGTAAACGACCGGCTCCCCGCTTTCACCGTCCCAGCAATCCAGCTCCACACAGCGGCATCCCTTTATCAGCGCTCTAAAAGATAACAACCATTCTCTCACTTTGCTTATGGATAAATGCTTAATATGTTAATGCATTGCTGTTGAGAATTCCTGCGAAAACAGACATGTTCGTACTTGATATAGGCTTCTGTGCTGCTAGGCCCCTTCAGCTGGTCCTCCATCAGATAGGTGTTATGGGAAGAGGAAATAAAGTAATGATTGAGTGGTTGATGCATGTCTTGGTACACGGCTTTGTGGGCGGGGTTAAAGATGGAGCCTTCTTCATGGTTCAGGTACATCAGGAAACCATCTTTGCTCATGTGCTTGTTCAGTTTGGCTGGGTAAATATGAAAACAGTGTTTTATACTAAAATTTATTGTAAAAATAAACTCAAATTTTGTCATATGATACATCTGCTGTTTTGATTGGGTAATTCAGGTTGTTTAATTATGAAAGATGACTATATTTCATAATAATTAATCTACCTGAATATATTTATATACTATATTTTATATTTAATACACATTCTCTCTTATTAGATTTTAATTATCTTGTGTGTGTGTATATATATATATATATATATTGAAAACAGTAAAATTGTGAAATATTGTAACAATTCAAAATAATTTTTCCATTTTATTATATTTTAAAATGTAATTTATTCCTGTGATGTCAAAGCTGAATTCTCAGCATCATTACTCCAGTCTTCAGTGTCACATGATCCTTCAGAAATTATTCTAATATGCTGATTTGCTGCTCAAGTAACATTTCTTATTATTATCAATGTTGAAGACTGTTGTGCAACTTAATATTTTAGTAAAAACCATGAGTCATTTTTTCTGGATTTTTTGATGAATAGAAATGTTCAAACGAACAGTATTTATTTGAAATAGATAAGTTATCTGATGTATTCTTCTGGTAATTTAAGTGCCATTACCTATTTCATCCACCTCAAATTTATCGATAAGCTTATATGCATAATCCAAAGACACTGGCTCCCTCTGCTCATTATGGAGGAAGTTCAACAGGTCACTGGAGCTCATCTGTCCGTCAGTATGAGCGTACTTTCCATAGATTACATCAATTTCCTGACGGTAAGTCAGCAAATTGTAGAACTGTTTAATTTCGGATCCCTCCAGAGTTCCTGAATTTGATGTGTCACATTTCTGCAATATATTAAATAATAATTATTAATAAAAAAACAGTTCATGAGGACCTGCAACAGGAGACACCTACTTTTTTGAAAATTTCAGCATTTTAGACTTCTATGAATTGCTGCCCATGAGTTTAAAATCCATTTTGTTTCTAGCTGTACAAGTTAAAATGAAATTGATAGTCAAGATTTATGATTTGTCTCTCACCTTGAAGAGCGTCTCAGCGTAACCGTCATCCACCTCAATATTGATCTGACGTAGGAAATGCTTCAACTCCTTCAAGGACATTTTGTTGTCTGCGTTCTTGTCTGCCTTGCGCATGCAGTTATAGATCCAGCTTTTTTTCTGATGTAAGGACTGAATATTAAACACTAGAAATATATATATTTTAGTTTTTTTTGAGCCAGAACTTTCCGAATTAAAAAGTTTTACATAAATATTTGTTGCACATAGTACTTTTAAATTGATGTTTTCCTTCAATTACCCCCCCATACTGACAAAGAATAAATGCTCAAGGATACTGTTCGCTGTTCTGTTGGCGGTTCAGGTTGTACATGCTGTTGATGACTTTCTCCAGACCGCTGACCCAACGCTTGGCCTCCTCTTTGGATGAGGCAATCAAGTTCAGGTTGTTCCGTCGACCCTTGAAGATGATGGAGAAGCAGCGGTCCTCAATTGAGGGGTCAGTGTACTTCTGCAGCGCTTCAGTCTGACGGCCATGCCGCACATATTCAATGTCCTCGAGGCTGACTGTAAAAGAAGCAAGAGATTTTTAATTATTACTCATTTCTGAGTCTGAACTGACCGCTTTTCTAAATAACATTTTTAACCTTTCGTGAATAAAACTGATATTCACGAGAAATCTATGTTAGTTTAATCTGTTGGCAGTTTGACGAGAGACATCTGAATAGCGATTTACAACAAAACTACAGCCTGAAGCCAAAGAGACACATTATTTCTGGGCTTCTGAGACTCATGTGATAGGCAGGACTGTACATGAGTATATCTGACACCTAAAACCTCCAAACAACTAAAAGACACAGCACAGTGGGCAAGATTTTTTCTCTTAACAGTTATAAAAATGAATTTGAAATGAGCAAACAGGATGCAGAATTCCAAAATTCCAATTTTAATGAAATAATAAAAAAAGAAATTAAATGGAATGGGATTAAATTAAATTTATATAACTGCTTTAAGTGTAATTTTTAATCATTTGATTTTTCTGTTTAAATTACCCATACAGACAACTCTTAAACTCAGATTTTTTTCCCCAGCCCTGCCTCATCATTATAGTCATCATTAACTTGAGAGGTACATTAAAAATCTTGATTTCTCAATCAATAAATCTTGGCAAAGCACTGCTATATGAAATCAACTCATTGCGGGCATCACGTCAGACACTGATAAGAAGGTGATAAGCGCAGTGGTGTCATTCTCATTGAGGTTTACTGAATGTGCTTGGCAAACACAGCTGTGCATTACAAATCAGTCTCCTCTTGTGGCCTCTGCCCTTTAATCCCAGTGTTATACAAATACAAGGACAAGCTTTATTCCTCTCAAATCTCTCAAAGGCAGGGGGAACCCAAACATGGGCTGCTATCTGTCTCTGCTGTTATCACAGTGTCCATGTGTGAACAGAAATGAGTCAAGTTTTTAATTAGAGCTTTAATTGACTTTTCTGTGTGCAAATACATTGATAAACTGCTCTACCTGGAAAAGAGACACAAGTGAGATTTATTGAAATCTCTCTAGCAATCAATTCATGAAATTAAACAATTACACATAATAGATGGGTTACTGTGACGAATCAGATCAGGGTTTGTTTGTTTGTATTCAGTCTACTGGAACAAAGCAAATACAACACAAGCCACTATCCATGAATACTGCACACTTGGTGACGCATGACAAAAACAGTTAAGGCACAGGACCCTTTTTTGTGAGGTCTACACTGTAAAAAGTAATACTCTCTATCTACTCAATAAAATTGTAGCAACAGATTACAAGCAATATTATTAATTATGAATTGAGTTAGAATTGATCAAATTAATTCCTTAAAAGTCAATCATTTAAATGTGTAAAATTAGCAAACACCATTACAAAAACCACAAACTGACATAAAAAGCAGAGACAAACTGGCCAACTAAATGAAACACTGATCACCATCATGGTGACCAAACATTTTCAATAAAATCAACATCTACATCTAAACCTCTGTTATTTCTTGTGTTTCTCTTTCCTTTAGTGATTCTGCTTGTTATCATCAGGTGTCTTCAATGTTGGCAATAAAAAATAAAGAGTTCTTAATTCATCTTTGACGTCTGTCTGTTATTCAGATATTATAGTTTAAATTTAACTTAAATTTTACTCATTTTAAATGGTTGACATTTAAGTAATTAATTTGATTAATTCTAACTTAATTCTATTTGTTGAATTTAATTAATAATATTTATTTAAGAGGTTTTGACCCTCTCGTCTGTACTGTTAAAGTCGTCATGAAATGGAAGATGCTATAGTCTGCTCTTCCCTATTGTGATGTATATACAAGTGAAGCGGCTTCTAGGGCAAGAATAAAAATGTTCGGTGGGACTTGATTTTGTCCATCGGGAATTGATTGGATGGTTGTGGATTGCTATTGCTGTTAGAGAGGGGAAGTTATGAATTCTGTTTTTTTATAAATGAATTTAAAAAATGTTAATGGACAAATCATTTATAATAAATACTGCAATATTCCATAAAAAACAAAACAAGAATGGTCCATTTTGATTTCAAGGTGATTTTAAAATCATAATCTTGATGTTAAATTGATATTAAATTAATTGCAGTAAAAATTTATTTTAATTATTAAATAATTTACTAAAATTAATTATAATTTTTTACAATTTATTTAAAGACCGCTGTGGTGAAAATCAAGGTTGTTTTTAATGTTGTTTATATGTCTATGTGGTGTTTTTAATATGCTTTAAGACAAACCATGTGCAAATTCATTTGTCAGCACCATTGCTGAGTATTTTCTATTTAAAACTGCAGCGAAAAAAAGACAGTCTCAAACCCACGGTTTGAAATCGCTGGTGTCTGTGATGTCACAAACTACCTTGTAACCAATCACATCAACGTGTGCTGGTGGGCTTTAGCATATCATTAACAGCGAACTAGCAGGGGAGTCTCAAGAGAAGCCAGGTTATCCCGGTATATTTTTCTGTTGATAGGAAAAATCAGGCAGATTTAGCAATATAGCGGGTGTATGATGTAAATTATGATGTTATGATAAACTATATGCTTTTCTCTGCTGACGTTCTGAGTTGTTAAAGCATTTGTAAGGATACTGATTGTTAGAAGGCAGCTGTCTGACTCTGACATGGAGAACGGGAACATGGTTTGTGTAACATTAGCAACACATTATTAGCTGTTTGATAACATAGTCAAGCAAAACGCTTATCATATTAATTACCGTGATGTGTCTGATGTTGTAAAGAACGATACCATTGTGCAGCGTTTACCTCAGTAAGTTGACCGAGTGGATCTCTGAGCTGGGGTAGTTACATTCAAGCTATTTTAAAGCATAAAGAAATTTTTTTCACAGGAAAATTTTTTTAAATATGTCATTTTGGTGATCAAAGATGAGTTTTAAAGGTTAAAATTATTGACTACAGGGGGACTTTAATTAATAGGCAGTCCTGTTACCCATTCTTGTGTAGTTATTTTTTATTTAATTTTATAGAATTTGTCTATTTAATTAAGATGTTAGTTTCTAGAAAATTACAAAATCACAAGGTTCAAAACTGTTTAGTTCGTACCTACAATATGTCGCTGAACCTCATGTATAACATTTTCCAAAGGTTAAGCACTTTCTTGTAATGTCCATTTGATGAAAAAACAGAAAGAATATTTTATGCAAAAGCTTAACAGAGTAATTTGTTTAGTATTTGTGGAAAGTTCTGAAAAAGCACGGCTGGAGATAATTTGCTGTTTTTATACGTGGTGCACGCACAAAAATACAAATATGGAGTCTGTAGGAGAACAATTTGGATAACGCCCAATCTCAAGTAAACTGCTGAAAGAAAGCAGTGTCAAAGGCAAGTTGAGCATCCTTCATATTCCACTCAAACAAGCTGACAGAAAGGAAACATTGTGCTTGGCCAAATTCTGACCTCTGACTGATTTCATCAGATTATTATTGTTACATTTAACTTATTATATGCTGTACAGTGACTGAAACAAGCACATTTTGGTGAATAATTGCACCAACACTTTTTTTTTAAGGTAAGTGGATCATTTTCTTCATGTTACAATCTTTTCTCTTATCACAATTTAATGGTGATGATGCAGAAATGACACACTTCACCTTTAAAAACAATTGTTCATTTCTTCTGCATTAATGTCTCATCATTGGTTTATAGTTTCTAATAACCACAATAGTCCACAATATCTGGTTGTTCAACCACATCCTGTGAGGTACTCTCTTTCTTGATTCCTTACACACAAGAGCCATTCTCAGAGTTACCCGATTTTAGAAATAATTAATGTTAGGGAAGGCTAGGTATAAGTTGAATACTTAGTGTAAAATAACAATAGTAATTGTGATGCCTTAGCAAGCCCCACTAAACACATACACTACCAGACAAAAGTTTGAAATAATTAAGATTTTTTTTTTTTAAATGTAAAAAAAAAAAAAAAAAAAAAGATCATGTGACACTGAAGACTAGAGTAATGGCAGCTGAAAATTCAGTTTTGTCATCAAAGGAATAAATTACATTTTAAAATACATTAAAAACAGTTATTTAAAATGGTTCTAATATTTCAATATTCAGTTTTACTGTATTTGTGATCAAATAAATGCAGCCTTGTTGAGCATAAGAGACTTCTTTCAAAAACATTTTAAAAAGCTGTATAGTATATCGGAGCACTTTCTAGTCTGATTTTGCCTCATGTGACCTCTGTTGTATGTTACAGTGGTGGGATGTTGGCCATCTCATTGTGTTCTGCTGAAGGCGGGAATAATAAACACATGACAAACACCCTAAAAAGGTGCAAAATCTGCTCATTGTTGTACAGATAATAGCGGCAAACTACGAGGCATCACACAGGACTGCAGCTACTATTTATCATGGAGTACAAGACTGAGGTTGGTTTAAAACTGTCTCTGTCCAACAGGGTTAAAGAGAAGAACATAGTATTTGATAAAAAACAATCTGCTACGTTTCCTCAGTTTCGTTCCCACCCCTGCAAGTCCATTCAACTTGAGATAAACTTGGCACCATTACTAAAAGATAATAAAAACCTTACTTCCCGTGCTTGAAAACATGATCCCCTCAACTTCTCGTATTTAAACCATTAAATACAAGTATGTAATATTTTACAGAGTAAACTATTAGTTTCAATTGCAAGTCTCTGAAGGATCCTCTACGTTTCAATACTTATATTAAGCCAATTGGAATCTTTCTAGTGTTTATTAGATTTTCCAAGCATTCTGTCATCATTTATGTCATTGTTTTGAGAACATAAAAAGAGGCTGAACACCCCTGCTGCATGTGTAGTCCATTTAATCATCATTCCTGGCCAATGGGAGTAAACGCCTGTCAAAACACCCAACTAATGGGTGAAAATATCATGTGAGCAGGACCAGGGATTCCCCTGCTGATATCTGGTGTTTTCACTAGAATCCTTTGATTTAGTTTGGTCCTGGTTTCCTCAATCACACACACACAAGCCAAAGAGGAGGCAGCCATGGTCTGGCAGACAGCAGATAAAGAGGCCTGATCTGAGGCCTTTGGCCAGGAGGAACCAGGCCGGAAGCTTTGAGGAGCAAAGGGCTGTGGACAACATGTGGGAAAAAGATTTAAGATCACAACAAAATTTTGTTCCCCTCCTCTCTGGTCATTTTGTCTGAGATGTTTCCTTTCCTTGCAACTCCAAGCCTTTTCTGGATTTACAGCTTTTCAAAATATTTGTGGGGGAGGTGAAGGACAGGTCTAACTATTTGTTTACAGCCCTGGGCAATATAAAGATGAGTTTACAGGAGAGCCATTTGATGTCAGGCTTGCTGATGTCAGCATGAGGTTATTTATTGTCAGGAAATTAAATGAAAATAAAGGTTATCTGATTACAGCGTATCAAGCAACAGTTTTTTTTATATACAATGTATTTGGATTGATATACACATACTCTACTGGTCAAAAATGTTGAATAATTAAATAATTCTGAAAGAAGTTTCTTATGCTCACCAAGGCTGAATTACTTGATAAAAAATACAGTAGAAACAATTTATAATTTTTTTGTGACAATTTAAATTGACTGTTTTGTATTTGAATATATTTTAAAATGTAATTTATTTCTTTGATGCAAAGTTAAATTTTCAGCATCATTACTCCAGTCTTCAGTGTCACATGATCCTTCAGAAATCATTCTAATATACTGATTTGGTGCTCAAGAAACACTTATTATTATCAATGTTGAAAACAGCTGTGCTGCTTAATATTTTTGTGGAAACCATTTTTTTTTTTTTCAACCAGGGTCTAAATGAAGTTGCGGGTAAAAATGTCCTCCTCAGAAAGTACCTGCTCACGAGGTAGTACTTTCAAAGTTCAGGAACTTTCGGGGGTGGGACTTGGGTGCTGAACATGCTGATTGGTTGAGTTCACCCAGCATTTTATTTCAACCACCATTTTTAAAAGTCTGTTGCGTTGCGTGCAGTAAGAGATGTTTGCTATTCAACAATGGAGCTTAAAAAATACCACCAATGGACCGACGACGAGGCTTTATTAAGCAGAGGATGAAATCCAGCCGGAACTGGAAAGTCGCATGCAGTCCTACATTACCAGACTAATTTGCCGAATCTTCACGGTACTTTAGACCACGATGGAAATGCAGACAGCAACAGGTTTGTGTCTAGAAGGGATACAGCAACGTCCGGAAATGAGGCAAAACTTCACAATAAAATAACAGTAAATTAATTTGCTACTCATCAGATTGTGTTTTATTAACGACTACACCTACCCCAACCCTAAACCTACACTTACAAAAATGCAAATACAGTAATTAAATTGCCCAATATTAATTTTGCGCATACCCAGTGTCCGTAGCTTTATCCCTTCTAGTCTTTACCCAGCAACAGGTCTGGGGGAAAAAAGTTCCTGTGAAAAAAGTTCCAGGTAATTTCAGTGGAAACGTGGATTAAAATAGTCTTTACTTCACATTATTTAGTTATTCATGAGCAAGGTTTGACAAACATTCACACATTTTAATCTTGTTGTTAGGAATAATATATCTATCCAGGCTTTCTCTTTATTAACTGGGCTTTATTAACATTCATGTGTTGTATTTTTTTTGTTTTTTTGTTTTTTTTTTCAAAAAAGAGTTGTTTTGGTAGCTTGGCTATGTTTTTCATAGTATACCAAGCTCTACTATGTAAAAAAAAAAAAAAATCTGATTCTTCATGATATGAAGAAAACCGGTTTTCCCCCATCTCTCTCAAACAGACACTGAATTGAATAAAGGAGCAGCAGTTATACTTACAGCTGGTGTCGCTCTTGAATTTCTTGCTGGTCTCTTGCCACACAGTCTTACAATCTTCGTTCAGCCGAAAGTAGCGGGTCTTCCTCCATGAGCGGGACTTCACCTTTAGTAGGTCTCCACCTTTCAGCAAAAACTGCAGATCCGGGTCTCCCTCCAGACCTAAAGGTCAAGCAAGTTTCAAGTTCACGCATCAGTGCAAATGGATTTCACAAAGGTCATAAAATGTTCAAAGGCCACTGTCAAAGTATATCAACTTATGTGTCTTTGGAAGTCCAAATAAAGAAACCATGTCACAAGTATCTAAGCTCATTGGTGAGTCAGGTCAAAGCTATTTAAAAAGATTAGCCTATATTAATGGTTGCAATAATGCTAATGCCTGGACACACCTCTCTCATGACAAAAGAAAAATTATCTTGCACAATTTACAAGGTTTTGCTAAAGGTCAAAACCTGCTGGGTGAGCTATATGTATGGTAAAGGTTATCAAGACTATTTTCTACGACACTCTTTCAAAATAGGATTATATATCTGTATATAAGTTCTAAATCAGTTTTTACTTCATTGAAAGTAATGTATGTTATTGTTTACCCATTCCAGTAACTGCAGGTTTGATAGTAAATTCCTTTAAGATACATAGCATTGATGCCTTTCAGTAACTATCTAGCTTTTTGGTTTGAACAATATAAACAATATAGTTTCAACATAAGGTATATCATTGTGCTTTTTTTATAATCAGTATATTCTCTTTATTAAAGTATCTTATATAATACTAATAGTCTGAAAGATAAAACTGACATGACCACATGCATCCACCCACACAGCACTTTTTCCATACTGCAATGATATTGTGGTTATCTTTATGTTGTCTGAAAAAATGTGTATGTGTGGGGGTGGTGTGTGTAGTTAATTCATGTCAATGTTGCAATAGAGATTGTCTTTCCATAAAATGTTTTCACTTCCTTTTTACAGGAGTGGTTGAATTTGGAACAATAATATATAGCAGATAATGCCAGCAACATCTTACTGAGACACAAAGCTGCTGTCCTGCAGCTAACATCTAATTGGCCCCAACGTTGAATTATGAATATTTCCAGCAAGGGTGTGGGCAAAACCACAACATTGCTGACATTTTTTCACGAGTTCTTGCCACAGAGGCTGTTTATGAGGCTCTGGCTGCATTCAAGCAGAAGGCGGAGAATTGATGAAAAATCTGAGCTGATTTCAGCATACTTTGAAATGGGGCTGAAAGCATTCTCTGTACTGGGATGGTTGCCTATGTTTACTCAGAAAACTCTGTGTGTATGGTTTTATTTTGATGACTGATACTAGTGTTATTGCAGTCTTGAAAAGAGTGAGCTATTTAACTTTTAGGAAAATGTATCAGGCTTTTCATCTCTACATTCAAATCACACTTCAGAAGTATTTAGCATGCAAATATAGACATCGCTGAGTTCAAAAACTGTTCTGACTTCTCATTACCATGATCTTCAAAAACATAATAGAAACAGGGCCAGGGATGATTTTGCAAAGTCAGTGGATTTCAGCTGAGCCACTGCTGGAATTAAAGCCAGAAAGATCTGTAATACCTGGAGAAAGCTATACGTTAGCATTCCCATTCATTTCAATGGGAGTTTAAACAGGGAAAGATGTACGTTTTTAAGGGACCTCAAAACAAAAAAACAGTCATGTGAAAAAGAAAGGACACCCTATTGAATTCTATGTCTATCGGGACATAATAAAAAATCATCTGGTCCTTGGCAGGTCTTAAAATTAGGTAAATACAACCTCAGATGAACAACAACACTGGTCTGGAGTCTTCAGGTGTGTGTTAACACAATGCCAAGTAGGAAAGACATCAGCAATAATCTTAGAGAAGCCGGCAATCTGAGAAAGCTCATACAGCCATTTCCAAACAATTTGAAGTCCATCATTCTGCAGTAAGGAAGATTATTCACAAATGGAAAACATTCATGACAGTTGCCAATCTTCCCAGGAGAAGACGTCCCAGCAAATTCACCCCAAGGTCAGACCGTGCAATGCTCAGAGAAACTGCAAAAAACCCAATAACTACACCTAAGACTCTACAGGCCTCCGTTAACATGTTAAATGTTAAAGTTCATGGCAGTACAATTAGAAAAAGACTGGACAAGTATGGCATGTTTGGATGGGTTGCCAGGAGAAAGCTTCTCTCTAAAAAGAACATGGCAGCACGGCTTAGGTAGGCAAAGTTGCATCTGAACAAACCACAAGACTTCTGGAACAATGTCCTTTGGACAGACAAGACCAAAGTGGAGATGTTTGGCCATAATGCCAAATGGATTCACAAACACCTCATACCAATGGTCAAGCACGCTGATGGAGGGGTGATGATATTTGGCTTGTTTTGCAGCCACAGGACCTAATCACCTTGCAGTCATTGAGTCGACCATGAACTCCTCTGTATACTAAAGTGTTGTAGAGTCAAATGCGAGGCGATCTGTCTGACAGCTAAAGCTTGACCGATATTGGGTCATACAACAGGTCAATGATCCCAAGAACACCAGCAAATCTACAACAGAATGGCTGAAAAAGTAAAGAAACAAGATGTTGCAATAGCCCTGCCAAAGTCCTAACCTCAACCCGATTTAACTGCTGTGGCAGGACCTTAAGAGAGCTGTGAATAAACAAATTAGAGGTCGACCGATATATTGGTCGGCCGATATATCGGGCCGATATTTGTCTTTTTTTAATATATCGGCATCGGCCGATATCCGTGTTTAGTAGCGCCGATTTAAAGCCAGGCACGTCCGCGGGCAGCCCTGTGTTATTGGTGCGGTGGAATGTGCTGCTGCCATCGCATGTGAATTGAAACTTTTGGAAGATTCAACAAAGTCCTGGGAGATAAAGGTAGCCTAAGGCTTAAATTCTTATATTTCAAAGTCCTATGGCCATATATTTACTATATATTACTAGTAAACTATGAAGTGTTGCTTCACTTAGTGAAAGAAACAACGGATAGCATAGAACCGTCGGGAACTGGCATAATGCTACAGCTGGTTGAAGGTTCGCTTACTTGTAGTTAACTTTAAGGACTGTAGTCCAAAACTACCAGCAGCTTGCTTGCTAACATATTAGCCCCAATGTTATAAGTTCTGTTTTATTTTTCCTGTATCGGAGTCGGAGAATTTCACTCTGTGCTTGGGGCAGCTCTGACAAATACTGCAGCATGATTGAGAGCTACGTTACTCCGACAAATATTGGCAATATTAAAAGGATTTGGCATTTCCAATTAATGTAAGCCTGTTACATTCTTCTAGTCTATTATTATTACTATTAGGTAAGCTACTTTTATTATTAAATTAATATTATAATAAATTTGCCCCGCAATAATTTCACAGCGCATCACCGCATAACTGACGTGCTGTGAGGATAATAAAAGATTAGGCTATCAGCTCCTCTTTGAAAATGTTTTAAATGTTTTTTAGGTCTATTATACAATGAATTAGACCTATAATTAAAATTATTAACAGTCTATAATATTTCCTAACACTGCAGTCATAAATGAAAATTAAGAGCAGCTTTAGGCTACTTCACCAACTTTATAAAAAGCAAGAAGGCGGAGAATTGATGAAAAATCTGAGCTGATTTCAGCATACTTTGAAATGGGGCTGAAAGCATTCTCTGTACTGGGATGGTTGCCTATGTTTACTCAGAAAACTCTGTGTGTATGGTTTTATTTTGATGACTGATACTAGTGTTATTGCAGTCTTGAAAAGAGTGAGCTATTTAACTTTTAGGAAAATGTATCAGGCTTTTCATCTCTACATTCAAATCACACTTCAGAAGTATTTAGCATGCAAATATAGACATCGCTGAGTTCAAAAACTGTTCTGACTTCTCATTACCATGATCTTCAAAAACATAATAGAAACAGGGCCAGGGATGATTTTGCAAAGTCAGTGGATTTCAGCTGAGCCACTGCTGGAATTAAAGCCAGAAAGATCTGTAATACCTGGAGAAAGCTATACGTTAGCATTCCCATTCATTTCAATGGGAGTTTAAACAGGGAAAGATGTACGTTTTTAAGGGACCTCAAAACAAAAAAAACAGTCATGTGAAAAAGAAAGGACACCCTATTGAATTCTATGTCTATCGGGACAATATTTCCTAACACTGCAGTCATAAATGAAAATTAAGAGCAGCTTTAGGCTACTTCACCAACTTTATAAAAAAAAAAAAAAAAAAAAAAAAAAAAAAGCTGTTTAACACGAAATACTATTCTTCTCATTTTTTTTTTCACTATATATACGGGCCACAAAGGAAATTATGGAATAAATTAAGACAGTTATATACCGTTATCAGCATATTATGTTGAAATTCGTCTCTGAGAGAAAATGCTCCGTTAATGCAGCGTCAGGCAGCTCCGTTTTACTTTCACTTTGAATACTGACCGAGGTTAAGCTTTTACCGGCATAACTTTTCCGCAAAGTTTGCACGTTGCTTCTTGTGTGATATCCATTGGCTCCCCTTCTTGGTTGAACCTTCCTTCGGGGGGCCTCGGACTTTCGGCTCGCGGGGAGGCCCCGCGGATTTGCGCTACGCCACTGCGCAGAAGTGTATGACATTTGTTTGGAAGCATGATTTGATGCAGATAATAGCCGGGTTTCCATCCAAGTTTGCATTAATGAAAATTCAGCTCAAGAATATGCGCATCTGCGTGTGTTTCCATCAACTGTGTAATGCGAATAAAAATGGACATCAGCCTAATAAAGTGATGTGTTCCGACCAATGACTATATATATATGTCGCACAGTTATTATCCTCATTAAACCTGTCTAACGATAACTGTCAAGAATGTCAGAAATCACTAAGAGTTTAGCACTGTCCTTGCATACAAGGCTGTGCAACATGACAAAGTTTTTAATTGATTTTTATTTATAAAGTTGTATTTATTTTATTTAAATGTATATTTAAGTTTACATTTATGTTCCAACAAACTTGAAAAATTCAGCTTGATAAATGCTCTAAAACTTTTATGTAAATCAAGTCAGTGTTCAATAAATGATGTTAAGTTTAGAAATGTTGTGCATCCACTTATTATTAGTGTGACATTTTAGCATGCAAATGAAGGGGAAAACTTCAAGATATCGGCCCTAAAAATCGGCAGCACATATCGGCCATCGGCTGACCCTGACCTCTAAACATCGGCATCGGCATCGGTTATAGAAAAACCCATATCGGTCGATCTCTAAAACAAATGCCCACAAACCTCAATGAACTGAAGCAACATTGTAAGAAATAGTAGGCCAAACTTCCTCCAGAACGATGCGAGAGACTGATAACTGTCAAAAGAAAATGATTCCTTCAACTTTTTGCTGCTAAAAGTGTCTCTACACGCAACTGAATCATAGGGTGTACTTAGTTTGACTCCCATGGCTTTTCCATTTTGGCTTTATTTTTGTTAAATAAATAATGACACTATGTAATATGTCATGTGGTGTTGTTCATCTGAGGTTGTATATACCTCATTTTAAGACCTGCTAATGACCAGATGAGTTTTATTATGTTCTGATACATAAAACCATAACATTCTAAAGGATGTCCTTTCTTTTTCACATGACTGCATATAACAATGATATATTTTCACAATATACATTGCTTTCAAAAATGTTTAGTCATAATACACAGTTCATTTTGAATGGCCATCAATGAAGAAAGATGCAGCACCAGATGGTGTAGTTACGGCATCTTTGACCCTTCGTTAAACACATAAACAGATTTTCATCCAACTGTATCAATTCAATATGGCTGCAAATTATATGTGAACCTAATGTATTTCTAAGAATTTCTGCAGAAGAGCAGTATTTTCTAAACCATTACAGCGAGAAGTTTGTGAGTCATATCAGACAGCTGACTAAAGAAGTTACGCAACTCAGCATGTGCGTAACTTGAATCAAAACCAGAATGATTTACTTAAAGGGATAGTTCACCCAAAAATGAAAATTCTGTTATCATTTACTCACCCTCAGGTTGTTTCAAACCTGTACAAATTTCTACTCTTCTGCTGAACACAAAGGAAGATATTTTGAAGAATGTGGGAAACTGAACAGTTTTGGGGCACCATTGACTTCCATAGTATTTTTTTTTTTCTACTATGGAAGTCAATGGTGCCCCAAAGCAGCCTAATTACAAACTTTCTTCAAAATATATATCTTTGTGTTCAACAGAACAAAGAAATTTATACAGGTTTGGAACAACTTGAGGGTGAGTAAATGATGACAGAATTTTCATTTTTGGGTGAACTATCCCTTTAAAGCAAAATATCCTAGCTCTTTCCTGTACATTAAAGTGGATGGTGACCACAGGTGTCAAGCAAGATTTTCAAGGCAAGATTTTCAATAAATAACTTCTTAGTTATTTACTTAGACTTGGAATATAGTGCACAAGTTACATAAACCATTTTTATGATGCATTTATGATGCATTTTGGAGGATGACAGCTCCACTTTGTGCCATTTTATGCCCACTCCTGCACATGCACTACACATATTTTTAATCTTACTGTCAATAGTCAGATTCAAATGTTTATATGGCAGTTATTAACATGTTAATACATAATTTAATGAGTTTTAATGTAATTAATTAAATTGAATAATTTAATGCAGAATTTGGTTACACTTTATTTTGATGGTCCCCTTTATATATTCTGTTGACTATAAATAACGTTGCCCCTACATGTCAACTAACTCTCATTAGAGTATTGGTCGAGTATTAGTAGAGTTTTAGGGGTAGGATTAGGGTTAATAGAATAAGGGGTTAGGGTTAGTAAAATAAGTTGACACGTACTTGCAAAGTTACTTGTAGTCAGTAGAATGTCTGTTGGGGGAGCATCAAAATAAAGTGTTAGCAGATATTAAGCAGACAGTCTACTAATACTCTAATGAGAGTTAGTTGACATGTAGGTGCAAAGTTAAACAGAATGTCTAAAAGAGACCATCAAAATAAAGTGTTACCCAGAATTTAATTATCAAGTTAATACATATTTAGACAAAATCAACACAAAATAACACAAAATGTTTTAAAATAGCCATAACATCTAAATTGTGTTATTAACACATCCTTTTTGAGAGAGCAGAATGCTTAAAATCTCCATCACATTTTCTTTTAGGTCAACCTCAATTTACTTAAAATTTACACAAACACTCTGCATTATGATTATTAAAATGTATGTAAATTTCGCAACTGAAGCATGCAAATACATTCAGTTTCAGGGCACTGCAAAGAAGTGATGATGTTTTGGTACTGTTTTCATACTCTTCGAGATTTTTTCCATTTAACTAGATGGAGATGATCTATTTTCAGGACAGACAGAAAAGTGGATAAGGATCTGTATTTATGACCAACCAAACTTGATGTTGCATCAAAGGAATGTAGTCAACAGTTGTACAATTAAAGTGTGATAAGTCAACCCCCAAAACTGTTCATTCTTACTTGGAAAAGTTTCATAATCCTACACACAACAAAACATCTTCTCTGCTATATTTGTTTAGAATAATAGCAAAGCATCATAAAGCAAAACATCATAATGCAGACTGTGATAATCTTGACTCATTCCTCATCCTAAACATAAAAAAGTAGATCATACAGTACTCGTCTTTTATGACATTCTTTCAGTCATGTTTGTAAGCCAGCTTCACTGAATCCATAGTAAACATCATGGTGTATATTTTAAATGCTCTTAATATTTAAATCCTTTTAATTCTTCATATTTAGAGTGCAGCTTCTTACTGCAAACAAGAAGTCTGATTTGCCACTACACCCACTGACATGTGTAATGTTGCAGAGATTTGTTGACATACATTATCTAATAAACAGTGTTCCATAAACCATACTATTTCAATTGCTGTATGAGCGGTTAATGCTATTTTAGCCACTTACAGCTTTTTACACTGTTTAAATGAGTTCCCATTGTTATGGTTTTACAGTAAGTTGTGAAAAAAACTATAACTATGCCATTTTGTAGGAAACTCTACTTTCTGGAACTACAGCCATAGAAAGTTAACAGCCCTTATGCAGTTTTAATCCACGGAGGGATATTTAATGCACGACCGCCCGACACAAAATGCGACACCCACCTATGCGTTTCCCATTCTCGTGTGCCACGTTCTTGCAATGCTCTTGATAAATCAACTCCTGCGATTTCGTCCTTTTGCGCGGCTTACGCGCACAAGACATTGTTGAAATCCTAAACGAGATCCTGTAATCGACTTACTTTGTGTAGAAAAATGACATGACGGGAGAAAACCATGACGTTTGCAAGTCTCTTTCTGTGGGCGGGTTCTAAACCTGCAGAAATCATCCTATTGTTTTTGTTCACTTGCTCAGTGTGTTTCTCTGGATTTCGCACTGACATGTTGTGGTATGAACTGTGGCATTTAAATATATAATACCCAAATAACAAGAGAAACATATGCCATCTGTTTATATATACGTCAATTGGGGCTACTTAAACACGTTAAATTAAAAAAAAAAAAACTTTATCCTAATACAGGTTTGCGTGTAACCTGATTTTGCCTGTCGCCTTCTCTCTACCGTTTCGCTTGTGGTTTCCAACGAATCAATCTTGTTCACTTCTATGTTTGACTCGTAAACTTAGTTGAAGTTACTCCATTTTTAAAGAGCAGGATTGCTGACCATAGCGCGAACCAATAGCAATCCAGTGCTGGGTGTAAAGGAGCAGTCCATTGGCTGGACCTACTGAACGAACCCGCCCCTTCAATGAACGAGTCAAGATTCGAAACGATACCGGGCGTGACATAGCCTACTGGATATCTTCATCTGGGCTGCGTTCAGCCCTGAACAAACGTTGCAAAACGTTTTTTAAACGGTGCGTTGAACACCCCGTTGTGATGACGCAAGAGTTGCAACTATGACAGCTGAGAAAGCCATTCTTTGTGTTTTTTTTTTTTTTGAAGAATTTTCGGAGCCTGATGAAGTCGGTATAAATACGTGTATAATAGGCTACTGCAAAATACGCTCGATGTTACAGTCACTGCCCTTGCCGTTCATAATAAAAGAGAACATCCCAATAGAGTGAAGGGATTTGTGGAAGCTGTGGTTCCTAATTATTGTGATCCAACATTTGCCTTTATGTTTATGAAAGCTTATTAAAGTATCACTCCACAATACAATAGCAAAATATATTAGTATTTTTATGTTACATTAATCAGTGTCTAGCACATCTTCCTAAGGAAAGGATATGGACCAGAAGACATTGCAATTACTAAATGATATTTAGACAGACTTAAAGAAGTTCCAGATCTATACTTGTGCTCTTATTATTTAAGTTATTTTGCCATTAATGTAAATATACATGTGCAAACAATATACAGTATCTCACAGAAGTGAGTACACCCCTCACATTTTTGTAAATATTTTAATATATCTTTTCATGTGACAAGACTGAAGAAATGACACTTTGCTACAATGTAAAGTAGTGAGTGTACAGCTTGTATAACAGTGTAAATTTGCTGTCCCCTCAAAATAACTCAACACACAGCCATTAATGTCTAAACCGCTGGCCACAAAAGTGAGTACACCCCTAAGTGAAAATGTCCAAATTGGGCCCAAAGTGTCAATATTTTGTGTGGCCACCATTATTTTCCAGCACTAGCTTAACCCTCTTGGGCATGGAGTTCACCAGAGCTTCACAGGTTGCCACTGGAGTCCTCTTCCACTCCTCCATGATGACATCACGGAGCTGGTGGATGTTAGAGACCTTGCGCTCCTCCACCTTCCGTTTGAGGATGTCCCACAGATGCTCAATAAGGTTTAGGTCTGGAGACATGCTTGGCCAGTCCATCACCTTTACCCTCAGCTTCTTTAGCAAGGCAGTGGTCATCTTGGAGGTGTGTTTGGGCTCGTTATCATGTTGGAATACTGCCCTGCGGCTCAGTCTCCGAAGGGAGGGGATCATGCTCTGTTGGCATTCATGGTTCCCTCAATGAACTGTAGCTCCCCAGTGCCAGCAGCACTCATGCAGCCCCAGACCATGACACTCCCACCACCATGCTTGACTGTAGGCAAGACACACTTGTCTTTGTACTCCTCACCTGGTTGCCGCCACACACGCTTGACACCATCTGAACCAAATAAGTTTATCTTGGTCTCATCAGACCACAGGACATGGTTCCTTAGTCTGCTTGTCTTCATCAAACTGTTTGCGGGCTTTCTTGTGCATCATCTTTAGAAGAGGCTTCCTTCTGGGACGACAGCCATGGAGACCAATTTGATGCAGTGTGCGGCGTATGGTCTGAGCACTGACAGGCTGACCCCCCACCCCTTCAACCTCTGCAGCAATGCTGGCAGCACTCATACGTCTATTTCCCAAACACAATCTCTGGATATGACGCTGAGCATGTGCACTCAACTTCTTTGGTCGACCATGGCGAGGCCTGTTCTGAGTGGAACCTGTCCTGTTAAACCGCTGTATGGTCTTGGCCACCATGCTGCAGCTCAGTTTCAGTGTCTTGGCAATCTTCTTATAGCCTACGCCATCTTTATGTAGAGCAACAATTCTTTTTTTCAGATCCTCAGAGAGTTCTTTGCCATGAGGTGCCATGTTGAACTTCCAGTGACCAGTATGAGAGAGTGAGAGCGATAACACCAAATTTAACACACCTGCTCCCCATTCACACTAACGAGTCACATGACACCGGGGAGAGAAAATGGCTAATTGGGCCCAATTTGGACATTTTCACTTAGGGGTGTACTCACTTTAGTGGCCAGCGGTTTAGACATTAATGGCTGTGTGTTGAGTTATTTTGAGGGGACAGCAAATTTACACTGTTGTACAAGCTGTACACTCACTACTTTACATTACAGCAAAGTGTAATTTCTTCAGTCTTGTCACATAAAAAGATATAATAAAATATTTACAGAAATGTGAGGGGTGTACTCACTTCTGTGAGATACTGTACTTGCCCTTGTGAATTTATTTTGATGTTAATTACATTTACGAGCTGTTTCTTTAATGTAGTGTAGTAATACGCAGGTATATGCCTTATACCCACTAGGAAAGGTCAAGGATTTCCTTGGGAAATCCTTTCCCAATTTCCAAGGATTTTACACTTAAAAAAAGCGCGAGAATACGGATTTGACGATCTTTAATGTGACGCGACAGATCGCAGTGCCTCAGTTCAAAAGAAGCGGCAACCTGACGCGCACGTGAACTGATCCTCTCCTCCGCTTTAATACCAGTTACAATGCGAAATAAACATGAATGAACACCTAAAGGTATTTTAAAGGATACAGAACAACTTACCGACATCCATATCATGTCTCATGTAATCGTTTAATCAGTGTTTCAACCGCGGAAAGACGTTAACAGCTTGTAAACAAACAAACGTGTCACATTTACCTCAGAACAAACATATTCGTCATGACCTCGTTAGTCAGCTAGAAAAATTAACTATAGAGAGGAGCATTTAGCTAAATATGCACCATATTACATATTAATTATAATTTGTCGTGTTATTCAGTAGCCTATATAATGCATGTTTGAATAAATCCATCAAGTTGACAGCCACCATTTAAATGTTTATATTTAAAAATTAGAATTAGAAAATAAGAATTAGAGTAGAAATAATTTTAAAGTTAGTAGGCCTATTATAGTTTTATTATTATAAAAAAAAAAATATTACCGAAGTGTAATTTAAGTTTGTATACATATTGGTTAATTTAACCTTCAATATTAATGTACCAACTGATTCCCATGTGTATTAGTTGAGAGATTTTTTTTTCTTGAGAAAATTTGCCATGTAGCCTACTGTAGCCTACCCGATATACAGTATATCCAAAGTAACTCGATGCAATCCAAATGCATAACTATGATGACAGACTGGCAGGTCTGTCATCATAGTCCAAAGTGACATACTGATAAGCCTCATCTTTCCATTAATGTTAATGTTGCAACTTCCACTATTGTGCAAATGTGCATTGAAAATTGCCAGATGATAAAACCTGTGCTCCAGGGACCATATTCATATAACATCTAAGGCTAAATGTAGATCTTGCCGAGTTAGATCGAGATTGACACTAAACAGTAGAAAATCAGTCCAGTCTCTCCAGCTGTATGTCATTAACGAATCTTTTAGTGAACCGGTTGGAGAGTCGCCGATGAATCACTAGTTCAAACGTACTTAGGAATAGAGCGCCTTCTTGTGGTTGAATCCTCGCGTAACATCATCGCACTTCGCAGACTGAATGTGGATTGTGAAAGGGAGGTTCCACGAAAAAGTTAAAAGTTTCATTAACTCGAATAGTTTTATTTGTAAGTTGCATTGATATGGTTTTATTGCGAACTCACACTCGTCTTAAACTGAATGCATAGGCTACAAAGTTCAGAGATGAAGGAAGCACAGGATAGCAAAATGTTCTGTGATAGTGATAAAACTAAAAATGAAGGCTAATGCAGCATAATAAGGAAAGACGTAACATGCGGAAAAAAACCTTTTGCGAAAACAAAAATAAGGAAAAAATATGTTATGTCTGTTTAAACACATTCAAAACTGCAAAGAAGCTAATTAAATTACTGGTGTTATGAACTGACACATACTTATCCCACGCAGAAAAAACATGAAATCATTGCAAAACTTACCCAATCTGCCGGCAAATCCATTGAGTTCCATTTTTATTCTTATTTATTTATGTTGCTTTTCTATCTTTCCTTCTTTCAGTTGGAGTATATATCCCAGTTTGACAAGACGTTTCACGTCCCAAAGTCACCCAGAGCCTGACTGGGTTGAGTAAAGCCCGTGTCCTAAAACCATCCACTGACGCTGTGTAGGGAACCCGCCTATTACAAGAGTAGTATCGAGAATTCGACAACACCCACAACAACACCGGTCTTTCAAGTCTCTGTTCTCAGTTAAACGATGCTCTGAAAAATTTCATTTGTTTCCACCCATTATAAACGACTGCATTTTTATTCCGAAACAAGTCTACTTTTTGGAGATTTTCAAAAGGATATCGTGAGTGGCAGTATATGGTTTTGATTCATTTGTTTAGAACTCCATTCGTGTCCAGCAGTTCCACTCTTGAAAATGTTCTTCAAATAATTAAAATTACTAAGACTAGGTGTTGCATTCATAATCTGACCCTCCACCTAGATTTGTTTCATAATCACACCACTATCTTATCATTTAGGAGCTATGGAAATAAAAGTTAGTCTTTAATAGGCTTCAGTGTTTTCAGATTGAATTCCCACTGCAAAAAAGTTATTTTTACTGCAAGAGTTTACTTGTTTATGTGGATATGTACGGGGTCTGTGTGACTTTCATGGAAAGCAATCTATCTTTGTTTTGTTTTTGTATGCCATTTCAGGATAGGAAATAAAGGGGTTAACTACAATTATACATCACAACACTCTTTAAAATAAAGGTTCCAAAATGTGTTTTTTTTTGCAGCAATGTCACAGAAGAACCATTTTTGGTTGCCAAAAGAACCTTTCAGTGAACAGTTCTTAAAAGAACCATTTTTTCTTAGTGTGAAGAACATTTTATGAACTTAAGAACTTTTTTTTCCAGTATACATTGCATTGTGCATTGAAAAGGTTCCATTGCCATGTCAATAATGAACCTTTATTTTTAAGAGTGTACAATAAAACAATAATTTTAAAAATATGTTATTAAAATATTACTAATTATTAAATATTTATTTTTAAGTGGTTGTTTTGGTGTTAAATGTTGCATATTGATTTATTGTGAATTATTGTGTTGCATCATGGGACAAAACAGAACACTGCCAATCTACATGGTAAGCGAACAGGAGCAATCTAATTTTGTCTTGCAGGGTGTGAAGCAACAAACAAAGGTGAGATAAAGAAATCTATGAACTCAAGCAAGCTTCATAGGCCACAGGTGAGTCCAGTGGCGTAGACTTGAGCGCTTTCTCTTTGATTTATGATGATGGGGATTTGAAAATCATCCTGCCTGGCAGCTTTTAGCACACCCTTCAAAACTGCCAAGGCATACCTGATCTACAGGTATGCATAGGTGTGCACTGTGTGCATGGTATGTTTGGATTGGTTAACATGTTTTGTCATTTATATATGGCCAGGTGCATATGTATACCATCTCAGTGACTTTAGCTTTTAGGTTACTTAATTGTATAAATTATATATTTAAAACTAGTGCTGTCAAATCGATTAATCGTGATTATTCGCATCTAACACACACACACACACACACACACACACACATATATATATATATATATATATATATATATATATATGATCAGGCAAGTGAATAACTCTGATTATCTTTTCATCACAGCACCTGTTAGTGGGTGGGATATATTAGGCAGCAAGTGAACATTTTGTCCTCAAAGTTGATGTGTTAGAAGCAGGAAAAATGGGCAAGCGTAAGGATTTGAGTTTGACAAGGGACAAATTGTGTTGGCTAGATGACTGGGTCAGAACATCTCCAAAACTGCAGCTCTTGTGGGGTGTTCCCAGCCTGCAGTGGTCAGTATCTATCAAAAGTGGTCCAAGGAAGGAACGGTGGTGAACCAGCGACAGGGTCATAGGCGGCCAAGGCTCATTGATGCACGTGGGGAGCGAAGGCTGGCCCGTGTGGTCCGATCCAACAGACGGGCTACTGTAACTCAAATTGCTCAAAAGTTAATGCTGGTTCTGATAGAAAGGTGTCAGAAAAGTGCATCACAGTTTGTTGCGTATGGGGCTGCATAGCCCCAGACCAGTCAGGGCGCCCATGCTGACCCCTGTCCACCGCCGAAAGCGGCAACAGTGAACATCAGAACTGGACCACGGAGCAATGGAAGAAGGTGGCCTGGTCTGATGAATCACATACCTAAGCATTGTTGCAGAACATGTACACCCTTTCATGGAAACGATATTCCCTGGTGGCTGTAGCTTCTTTCAGCAGGATAAGTTTGAGGTGTTGACTTGGCCTCCAAATTCCCCAGATCTCAATCCAATCGAGCATCTGTGGGATGTGCTGAACAAACAAGACTGATGCCTTGACGGGTCAGGGCTATTTTGGCAGCAAAAAGGGGACCAACACAGTATTAGGAAGGTGGTCATAATGTTATGCCTGTATATATATATATATATATATGTGTATACAGAAATCATTCTAATATGTTGATTTGCTGCTGAAGAAAAATGTCTTATTATGATCAATGTTGACTACACTTGTGCTGCTTGATGTTTTTGTTGAAACCGTAATACATTACTTTTCTTTTATTAATAGAAAGTTCAAAAGAACAGCATTTATATTAAATATAAATCTTTTGTAACATTATTCATTTCTGTTAGGCCCACTTTCGATCAATTAAATCCATCCTTGCTGAATAAAACTACTAGTTTCTTCAAAAAATCTTACTGACCTCAAACAGTAGTCTACTAGTAGTCTACATTTTGTGGTTTAAGTGTCCAAATGTTATTGTGGCTGATCTATTTGAGATAAATCGCATTGGATGCTGAGTTTTAGGAGGCGCGCTATGTTACCATGGTGACGTCCTAAACAAACATGGCTGTAAATGTAGTAAAGGGAGCTCCATGGTGTCATAGCGTATTTTTAATTTGTGCATTTCCGTTTTATATTAGACATATTACCGTCTATGGGACGTTTACATAAAATATCACCATAGCTTCCTTCGCTATACGCACCTCACGCGCCCGAGCTTACAGAAATATTTAATTGCGTTTCAGTATTTACACTCCTTTTCACGACAAAATAATGGCCGATGAAACGAAACCAAACGCACTAAAGAGCTCTGAACCCTCCATGAACCGACACAAGCCAGCATCAAAGACAACTCAGGTAAGAGAATGACTTCTGACCACTGCAATTGATTATTATTTTAACAGTTTGACCAGTAAATCTGTCAAACTGGCAAATTGTGTCATCATTTACTCATCCTTATGTTGTTTCATACCTGTATAACTTTATTCCGTGAAACACAAAATTATTTTCAGCCAGGCATTAAATGAAAATAACTTTCAACTGTCACTAAACAAGTCTATAAGATAATTTCATATTTTTTGAGAGTGACTGGTTTTGTGTGTACAGGACATTTCTCATCTACTGGCCAGCATATTCAGTGACCTTTACACCATAGAGGTGATTGGGAAGGACACTGTTTCTAATCTCAGTAAATCACGCAGAGGAGGCAACAACTACCATGAAAAATATGTGGAAGAGCTACAACAGGTGCCCATCACAATCTCTCTAATAAAATGTGGCCTATAAACTATAAAAATTTAGGGTCTGTAGTATTTTTAAAAAAAATGTTTTATAAGTCTCTTATCTTCAACTAGGTTACATTTATTTGATCAAAAATATAATAAAAAAAATAATATAGTAAAAACTATGGTGCAACTTAAGAAAACACATGCAAATAGAAAAAACACCAGTAAATTAAGAAAACATCTTCCTAAGTTTGACAACAATTGTGCTGCAAATACTCACACGCAATCAAATACAGAAACACGCCGCAAATACTCACAATGCAACCAAATATAGAAATGCCCTGCAAATACTCACAATGCACATACGATCAGGATGTTAAAATAAACAAAAAAACTATTTCAGATCAACGACAACACCACTGACGAGTACACATTGAACAATAAGCAGTCAGGTTCGGCCAGGTTTGTCACTTGTTGGGGTCCCCTTGAAACATTTCCATACTATTTGCAGAGCGTTTCTGTATTTGGTTGTGTTGTGAATATTTGCAGCATGTGTTTTCAAACTGATGAAGATGTTTTCTTAATTTGCTGTTTTTTTTTTTTTGTGTGTGTGTTTTCTTCAGTTGCAGCATGTTAACATTATTTGTTAAAATAATGGTTTTCTATTTTAATATATTTTCTAAAATGTAATTGAATTTTCAGCAACCATTACTCCATAGTCTTCAGTGTCACATGATCCTTCAGAAATCATTCTAATATGCTGATTTGGTGCTCAAGAAAAATTTCGTATTATTTTCAATACTGAAAACGGTTGTTCTGCTTAATACAAAGTTCTGTCATGAAACTCTAGATGGCGCAGGCTGATAGGTCTTCAATCTGCTGGCTATCACATCATTCTCTATAGGGCACAGCTGATTGGTTCCTAAATGTGCTCGCTGCTCAACCTTCTAATACTCGGTCAGTATTTGCTGTTGCAGTTGCAGCCCTCCACCTTCCCCAGCTCCACCTGTATAGATCTGCTAGGGGTAATTCATGTATGCTGTATTGTACAGCAGCAGCAGCAGGTCTTACTTGCTCACAGCAGCGTGTCGTGTATGTATTGGCAGTAGCAAGTCCCGTACTTGTTCTGCAGCAGCAGAAGCAGAAGCAGCAATAAATAACAGCAGCAGCAGCATAGCAGATCTATTCCGCCAAGACCAAACATATCAACATTGTCATATCCATTACCATGCCAAACACTCTGAGAGTTGTCATGACAGAAATATTTTTGTAAAAACCATGGTGCATTTTTTCAGGATTCTTTGATTAATAGAAAGTTTAAAAGAACAGCATTTATTTGAAATAGAAATGTTTTGTAACATATTAAATGTTTTTACTGTCCCTTTTGATCAATTTAATGCATTCTTGCTGAATATATATATAATATATGTATATATATATACTGATATATACTGACCCCAAACTTTTAGCTACTCAATTCTTATTTAATTCTTGTTTTCCCCGATTTGTATAATCTAAATTATGATTTTTATTTTATCGCTATGATTTTGCCAGGTGCATTCTGAATACAACAGACGGATTCAGAACGCAGACATGCTGGAGACACACATTATACAGGGCCGTCTGCAAGCTGCTGCAAAAGAGGAGCATGATCACAACAAAATCATGGAAGAAGTGGGTGAGGCCTACCATCAGCTGGGCCTTCCCCCAGGTACATTAAACAACCCATTATTTTTACTATCCACAGTCTGTCGGTCAGTTAGTTAAGGGTGGAATACACTACATGACTTTTAAAACCTGAACAGATTTTAAAACACTAGGCATCATACACTTGTCGACTTTGTAAATGGTTACCGAGAAAAATTGGGAATCATACACTAAACTACTGAGAATCATACACTACCAGACTTTCAAATCGTTCTGAACCTGACATACACTCTATTGTTGAGACTGCAAATTGGGGAAAAAAATCTGAGCAAAAGTTGTGTAGTGTATTCCAGCCCTTAGTAGCATAAGTAGTCTTATGACACGAAAACCCATGTAAACAGAGCAATCCTCTATGTCTCCAAAGTTAAATCAGCTTTCAAGTGGTGTGTGGACAGTGAGCTTCTCAGGAGCAACAACTTGATTTGTCCACTGGATTATACAACAGTCCACACTCCAATTGTTAAAATCCCAAAAGGTAATATTTCACCAACCTATAAAGTGAAAACATAAACAGTCTGATCACGTATCATAATACTGTCATTTTCTCATTTGTTACAGGCAAGTTCACTCCAGGCTTTGCCCAGCCAACTATCTCCTATAATATGCGTATCAGCACCGAACCACAGGATGATGGTTACACTCCTCTCCTCCCACCCGCACATACGGCCCAGAGCCTGCTGGAACAATCAGAGGAGACACTTACGCTCCCTTCCTCTCCAGAGTCCAGCTCCATCAAGGGCACTGAGGTTTTCCTATAAATATTTTTCTGTTTTCGTCATGTCAAAAGGAGTAGAATGACCTTTATATGTTTTGCTACATCATCACCTTCTTTAAAAGACTAGACCCCAAATAACACGACAAACAATGTTAATGCTAATTCACATATACATAGATATAACAAGCTATGCACCTAGACACTACTGTTTTGATTATAACTATTTTGCTTGTAATTTTAATATTACACATTATTTCAAAAACAATTATTTCATGAACAATACTTCTACAGTATTTATTTGTCTTACTTAATGTTAATTTAATGTAACATTTACTTCCAAATTTTTACGATCCAAAGTTCTATCTGTTAACATTAGTTAATGCACTGTGAACTAACATGAACATGAATATTTTATTTTTACAGGTTAATAAATGCTGTAAAAATATATCGTTCATTGTTGTTATTGTTGTTATTGTATTGTTCATTGTAATTCAAGTAAATATCTTAATTATCCTAAAATCCTGATGTTAATTTAAAAAAAGTATTATTATTTGTTTTTCCAATTTTTTAACTCAAAAGCTAGGTGTGGAGCATAAGGCCTCTTGGATGGAGAAGCCCAGTGCTCGGAGTCGGGCAGAAGACAGGGCTTCCCTGCAGCAGCACAAAGACCGACATAAGTTCCTGCGCAACCCTCGCTTCCTGCTTCCAAATGCGCAGCGTGGGGGAAAGTCTCTCATCATGCCAGGGAAGAGGCCGGACAATGTGGGAAAGGGCAGGAAAAAGACTGGCAAAGAGAGGTATGCCTCTGCTTTTGATTTTAATGTGTGTTTTCTTGGGAAGATCATTTTAGTCACATTTTTGACTTTAAGGACCCCCCTCCCCCCACACACACTTACAGATAATATTCTAGAGCTTGGCATGATAGAAAGATGTATATTAATTATGTATATACACAAATATCTCGATTTTTATTTTCATGCTTGTTTTGTCTTATTTTAAATAATTTTAAGTCATCTTGAGAACCACTTTCTTAGAGAGACACTCGATAATGAAATGTTTGATGTATGATTCTTATAATCTTTAATAATGAGTTCTATTAATTTAATTTAATTTAATTTTAAACCTTTTTCCCATCTTCCATTGGTCAACAACAGCTTTGATTCAATACTATCCTATCAAACTGGTTGACTTAATGGCTTATCTTTTTATCCCTGAAAAGCTTGTTCTTTGTTATTCCATTGTTTGCATTTTGGATAGCTTTATTCAACCATTAGTGCCACAATATTTGTGCAGCTTGGGTAGGGGAAATATGATACACATGAGCACTCAAGATACAGATCACACTCTATTGTCTGGCATATATTATAAATGCTGCCTGTATGTTTTGTGATATATTTTTTGATGGCTTATGTAGACATCTGAAAAACACAACATGATATTGCAAACCAGTAATATTAGTAATATTACCAGCCATGCAGCCTTAATAACTTTTTTATTTATCGTCCTTTATTGACCTTATTGTCTCCAAGCACACATCAGCATGCCAGGTGGTGATAATCAGAGAGAGCACTGAAGACTGGATTACAAATGAATCACTCCTCTGTCCGTTTCACTTGTCTGGCCCAAGTGGAGTGTTTCTGGCCATTTAAATGAGGTTTTTCCCTTCACAGCAGCAAAAAGAATCACAAGACTATCAAAATGCCTCAGCTGACTCTTTCAGCATTTTGATTCAATGAGCTCTGTGCAGTTCCTGTTTTCTGCTTCTTGGCAGTCAACAATAGAACAAAAGATCCTGTTTGAATGAGATATTTCATAGCTGAGCAGTTGACAAAAAAGATTTTAAAATATTCATTGTGTTCAAATATTTGACCGTAGTGTATATTTTAGGTTCTGTGACTGGTCACCATTTTTAAACACCTTTTTTGCTTGTTTGTTTTTAAATTACGCTGTGGTGTGACAAAATCATTTCTAAGGGCACAAATGTATTCTGTCAGTTAATATGTAATTTATCCATTAATATGAGAATGTAATATCAGCATACTATGTATAAAAGGATTAAAAATTGTTGCTTACTGCACATAAATTGATGGACGCTTATGGGACAAAGTATTGATAAAGTATTGATTTAATAATCAAGGCATTTCAGTTTAGGATACACAGTAGGATAACTATTCTGTTTATTTAATTGTGTATTAACTTTAAAGGATGGTTCACCCAAAAATGAAAATTATCCCATGAATTACTCTCCCTCAAGCCTTCCTAGGTGTATATGATGTATATCTTCTTTCAGACTAACACAATCGGAGATATATTTAAAAATATCTTGGTTCATCCAAGCTTTATAATGGTAGTGAAAGGGGGGCACGATTTTAAAGCCCAAAAAATGCATCCATCCATCATAAAAATAATCCATACAGCTCCAGGGGGTTAATAAAGGCCTTCTGAAGCGAAGCAATGGGTTTTTATAAGAAAAATATCTATATTTATACCTTTATAAACTAAAATACGTACGCATCGATTTGCGGCAGTAGAAGATAGTCATATACACCTAGGATGGCTTGAGGGTGAGTAAATCATGGGATAATTTTCATTTTTGGGTGAACTATCCCTTTAATGTAAGCTTTCTATCTTTTAATATAAGTCCTGAGGGTCCCGCTCCCATCTTCACTGCAAATCCACCTGTGATCTTCTTCACTGACTACAGAGTAGGACAAGTCTATGAGGTATAAAAGCACCTTATATTTCATTTATTTTGGTCCATTTGAATGAATAATTGTCTTGAATCCACATTATAAACATGTTTTCACTGTATACTGCATGTTTTTTTTACTGTTTACTACATGACTCCTACTGTAAATGCTCTTTAGATTTTCCCTACTGAATGGTTTCCAGTTTGGTATATTTTCAGTTCTTAATAGTGCCTTCTGTTTTCTGTAGACTGCGGTGGAACTCAAAAACATGACTGCGACCAGCCGTCACATTCGAATGATTCCTCCAACCTCCTCACACTTCTCTGTCGGTTTGGGTGAGTCTCAAAAAAGTACCTGCTGACCTCATGAAAGACTCATTTATGTTGGTTTCCATTGAATCGGTTAGGCGTTTTGTAGCAGTGCTAGAGGAAATAGCAAGATTATCTCTGCCTGGTCCGGAATATCACAAGATTCTGACTGAGGAATTTTACAAAAAAAATTACTTTGGTATTTACCCTGCAGCTTCAATTGGCAGAATAGTAAAACAGTGACATCTACTGTTAAAAATGTGAAAAATTACTGCCATACCTAATGTGATTTCAGCTTTTTTGGCATCAAGATAAGAAATATTATAACAAAGCTTTATGTTCAACAGGCAGATTCCCTGGTGAGGGAGGGATTGTCGCTCCTGGAATGAGTTGCCAGTATATGGTGCGTTTTGCTCCAGACTCTCTGGCTGACTATGAGGACGCTCTGGTTGTGGAGACGCAGTTGCCGTATCCTCTCATTATACCGATAGAGGCCCGAAGACCCCCTCCAATACTCACTTGTGAGTCAAAATAAACCTAACTCTTTTAAAATCTAGATCTTAAAGAGAAAGTTCACCCAAAAATGTTTGTTTGGACCCAAATGACTTTCAAAGTATCTTCATCTGTTATTGATCAGTAAAAAAGGATTAAGAATGGAATCATTGCCTCTCCACTTTTCATGTGCCAGTGTCTGCTGTCATAGACTGCGGTTACTGCCTGGCGGGAGGGGTGAAGTTTATGGAGGTGTTATGTCGGAATGAAGGACTGAGTGCTGGAACATTCTGTGTAATGCCTAAGAAACAGTGGCCTGCCTCAAGCCTCAGGGTAAGCAAGCAAATGTTGACATGAAAACTCATTCAGTTCATAGTTTTAATTCCTTTCTTTGACAGTATTATTATTTATAGCTTCCAATAGGTCTCATATTTCTTATTATGGTATATACAGTAGAAAAAGTATTGCAAACCCAGTTTTAGCTGTACATTTTAACTTGAATACAATATTGATCTACATTGTTTTAACTTTTTTTGAGCTCATAATTTTTAATCAAAATGTCATAACTTGATCTTCCTATAAAAAGACAGACTTATCTCTTGTGATGTATGTCGAACTTCTCTAATCATTTAGTCCATTTAAACCCCATCCCGTTCTTACAATCAGGGCTTGACATTAAAGGATTAGATCACTTTCAAATGAAAATTAGCATAAAGCTTTACTCACTCTCAAGCCATCCTAGGTGTATATGACTTTCTTCTTTCTGATGAACACAATCAGAGATATTTTAATAAATATCCTAACCATATTATGGCAGTGAACATGGGTCATGAGTATGAGCTGAAGAAAGTGCTTCCATCCACGTCCATACATCATAAACGTACTCCACACGGCTCCAGGTTTTAATAAAGGCCTTCTGAAGCGAAGCGATGCGTTTATGTAAAAAAAATATCCATATTTAACAAGTTATGAAGTAAAATATCTAGCTTCCACCAGACCGGCTACCTTATTCATTGTACAAAGAAAGTGTTAAACTTTTTCAGTTCAAAAAGCTTACGCTACATCCTACACTTTCCCTATTCAACTTACGGAAAAAGTGTGCCAGTTTACACTTTCTTCGCCATTTTTACAACGTTTTTCCTCGGGGTGCAAAAACATCGATCAGATGGGTCTGCCTCCATCCAATCAAAAACCGATGGATAGGACCAAGACTCTGCCCTACATTTTTTTTCTTTTCCGATAATTTGTTTCACTTGAATGTACATCACAATATGCAATAAAAGACCTGTCTCTGTCTGTTACATTATGACTTTAACCTTGATTGCTTATGATCTGTCTTGGTATATTGTTAAACATCCTGATAAGTAATTTTGATAGTTTGTCTCAGTCTGCAGTGAAGTCTACTTTCGCAGAACAGCCTCCCTTTGCCATCAGTCCTTCTATTTTTGGTCTTCTCCCTGGACAGGCCACTGTCATAGAGGTGAGATGTTACTGACTGAGAAGCACAGATTGTGATGCTGACAGCCAATCAACTCAATCAGCAGCAAAAACCAAGAAAACTTACATCTAACCAGTTTCACACAAATTACCTAAATATCCTCTAGGACAGTGGTTCCCAACCATGTTCCTGGAGGCCCCCCAACACTGCATATTTTGCATGTCTCCTTGATCAAGCACACCTGAATCAGGCCATCAGCTCATTAGCAGAGACAAAGGAAACATGGAAAATGTGCAATGTTGGGGGGCCTCCAGGAATGTGGTTGGGAACCACTGCTCTAGGAGATTCCACATTATCATATATTCATTTAGTATTCCTCTTAAAATATATGAAATTTTCTCTATTTTGGTTTGATTGATAGCCTCATACATTTATGAGATAGTATAGCCCACCTGTTCCCTCATTGTAACTTTTTTAGTGACTGTAATTATTAATTTATAATAATATTGCTTGTGGTTGGCTGAACAGATTTTTAAAAGGTTTTTAAATGATTTTGGTTTTCTGCAGATTTGTAGAAAGAATTTCTAAACACTTTTATTTTAAAATGCAGCTTTTGTTATGCATCATGCCATCACCTAAGAAACTTCAAAGAAAGACACATTCTGAAAGGCTATGAATATGCTTATGCTTTATGCAATGATTCATAAAGACTGATGTTGCTCAAAATGTTTGGATTTGTGTCATTGTTTAGGTTGTGTTTTTCCCCACAACGGCTGAGATCATTTCTCAGGACTTCTCCATTGTCTGTGACAACTGTCAAGTGAAGGACATTACCCTCCAAGGTAAGGAGTCAATTCAACCAAACTTAAATATGTAAATACGTTAGTAACTTCTTTCTGAGATTTGAGGCCATGTCTACATTTGACAATGGTGTTTTCATTTCAAAACTCTCTGCTTCCACACTAGCATTTTCAAGCCTTTTCCAAAAGTTTCTCGTTTATACTGAAATGCTTAAATCATCCTACTGCGCATGCATTAAACGTAATAAAAGCTCATTGAGATGATACCAACATAATAAAATTCTCAAGCTATTCTTCTGGCACAATCATTTTATTAGCAAAATATCCCACCACTTTCTGGTGTGCCCTGGTCGCACTCAAAATCGCTATTCCATGTACACTCTTAAATATAGGTTCTTTATTGGCATCTTTTATTGGCTCCATGAAGGATTTTTAACATCCATGGAACCTTTCCCTTCTAAAAATGGTTCTTTATACTGGGAAAAGGGTTATTTAGATTATTCAAAAGTTCTTTACACTAAGAAAAAAATGGTTTCACTGAAAGTTGGTTTCACTTCTTTCACTGAAACGTTCTTTGCAGAACCAAAAATGGCATCACTTCGAAAACCCCCTTTTGGAACCTATCATTTTTAAGAGTGTATGGTCTAAAATGCAATTGCCCTCATGTTTTGCCCTCATCACTGAGTGAATTCTCTGCAGGTATCTTTGCAGGACTGTAATATGAAGACTGTACAAAGTAACATTTATTTTTAACAACACTATAAAAATTAATAGCAAGCACAACAATGCCAGTATAACCATAGATATCTATGGGTACGATATGTGTCACATGACTAAACATGTGTCATCGTTTTCAAATACCTTTGTTTTCACAATCCACGCTACAGGGCAAAAACTGCATTTTCAAATTTATCCACTTGGGAGAGCATCTTCAAAAAGCTCTGTTTTCGCAAGACAAAAACTTTGGTAACACTTTAGTATAGGGAACACATATAAACTATTAACTACGAATTTTCCCTCAATAAACTCCTAATTTCCTGCTTATTAATAGTTAGTAAGGTAGCTGTTAAGTTTAGGTATTGGGTAGGATTAAGAATGTAGAATAAGGTCATGCAGAATAAGGCATTAATATGTGCTTAATAAGTACTAATAAATAGCCAATATTCTAGTTATATGCATGCTAATAAGCAACTAGTTAAAAGACCCTAAAATAAAGTGTTACCATGTAGACATAGGCTAACACAAAACCCTCCAAAAATATATATGTGTACATGTTTCAATAAATTTTCTCAGGCACAGGTCAGCTGGTCACTGTGGAGCTGGTTTCAGTATCAGGCGGAGAGGATCAGCCTGAATTTGGGGAGTTGTGTGATATCACAGCTGACCACTTGGTCAGATTCAACCCAACCAATCCACATTCCACCTTGCAGAAGAAGGTGGTCGTAAAAAACAACGCGTGAGCTCCCTGCACACATCTGAACACAGAATAGTATGTACAGTAGATACTTAATGGTATGTTTATAAATCATTATTTTGCTTCTCTGTAGACACTTGGAGCTCCCATACCACTGGCAGATCATGAAGCCCAACCTTCAATGTTTGTTGCCTGGAGAGGCTCCAAATCCTTTCAGCATTCAGCATCATCTTGATACAGACAGTGTGTTCAGCATCAGTCCAGTTATGGGCATCCTGACCCCTGCACAGGAACATGAGTTCCTGCTTACATACTGTCCCAAGGATGTACGTATGTGCACTCACACATATAAACACATTTAGGGCTGGTTCACACAGAATGCGTTTTTGCTGTTAAAAATGCAAGAGCAGGTCAGTGGAACATTTTTTAAAAGTTCTTCTTTTAACTTGAGCACCGCGTTTTTAGACAAACATCTAGTGTGTGTTTACGTTGAAAAATAATGGAAAAGTAGTGCAGTGGAATGGAAAATACACATTCTGTATGAATGGCCTCTTATACACATCTGTACATTCCTCTGAACACTTATTTTCTCTCTGTCTCAGCTGAAAGAGTACCACAGTGTCTGCCACTTGGTGATCATGGATGTTCCTAATCCACCCAGAATCAGTGATGATGGGTGAAATGAACTGATATTTGAATTTAAAATTAATTTAAGACAAATGTAAAATTTTTCAATCAATACGCACATACCATGTAAACCTTCTATTTGCTGATTTGCAGGATGTGTTTCGACACAGCTCTTCAAGTAAATGATGTGACCATTTTAGAGGTTGAAGTGAAAGGTTCTGCTGAGCCGTATAAGATCCTTCTTGAGCCATATGCTGTTTTAATACCAGGGGAGACCTACATACACAACACAATCCGCAGGACATTCAAGGTAACGCTGAGTCTAGAGGTCAAAATGACTCCTTCTTTCTTAATTTTCTAATTTATGACATGCTTTTATGTTTTGTCTCTGTGTGCGCTTTAGATGTGGAATCACAGCAAATCGGTCATTCACTTTGAATGGGAGCGTATTGTTGACTGTCACGTCTTTGAAGTGGAGCCCTCAACAGGAGAAATAGGTCAGAGCATTGCAGTGTGTCAGTAAATTAATGTATGAACAAACAGATATACACTACCATTTAAAAGTTTGGGGTCTGTAAGATACATATATATATATATATATATATATATATATATTTTTTTTTTTTTTTTTTGAAGGAAATTGATTATTAAGCAAGGATCAGAAGTGATAATAAAGACTTGTTTCTTGAGCACCAAATCAGCATATTAGAATGATTTCTGAACGATCACGTGACACTAAAGATGTCTGCCGAAATGAATAAATAAATAAATGAATTCTAACATGACATACAGTAATATACTGAACCTGTTGCTTGCTTACAGAAATAAATGAGTGTTTTGACATGGAGCTGGTTCTGACCGGAAGGAATCCTGGTCATTTTACCTCCACCCTGCAGTGTCACATTCAGCACCATCCTAAAACTATTGGACTGGCCATTGAGGTCACATTTAAGGTCAGAGGTGTTTGAATCCCTTTCCTACTGATATATACTCAGTACGCTGTGTGAAGGCCACCACAAATGCTCTTCTTAGGAAATTATGTCGTACAATTTAATTCATATGCAGTATGTTTAATATGGCATCTCAGGGTCCGCATTGCTCAGTGAATGTGCCCAGTCTGGATTTTGGTTTGCTGGAAATGGGAAATGAGAGCACCTCTACCATCCATATCACCAACAACAGCCTGATAGATGCCCCCTGGAGCCTAGAAGAACTGTCCCACACCCAGCCGCCCATCAAGGGACTGGTACAACACCCTATTTACACCTCTTAGAAGTCAAGTCTAGGGTTTTAACAAAGCCAAATAATGATGATAATAATAAATAAACTTATATATAAAATATAATAAAATATAATATATATTAAAATATTTTCATATATAATATGATTTTATAATATTGTAATTATATAATATTATTTTGTAAGATAAATATAAAAAGGTATTTATATATATATATATATATATATATATACTTAAATATAAAAAACATAAATTTATAATTTTATAAAAAACAATATCAAGGTTTTTATTTGGTTTGCATGCTATATAACAAAAGGTTTTTGTATCTCTTTTTCTGCATGTGTGATTAGGTGTATATTAATCCACATAAAGGTGTGCTCCCTCCGCTGGCGTCCTGCAGTGTGGATGTGGTCTTCAGAGCCCTGTACTGTCTTTGTTTTGAGTCAGTCCTACTGCTTTCTGTGCTCAATGGCACTGGATGGTGAGGAAATGAGTCACATCATTTGTTGTATTGTGCAGATGTCAGTAAGAACTAGAAGAAGAGAAAACTACTTAAATGTTACCCAATGAAAAAGTGTTATTATTACTCTTTTGTCACATATTTGAATGTGCATTTGTGTTTGTCTTCAGTCACCTCTCTATACGGGCAGTCGTCCAGTCTCCTCAGGTGTGCTTGCTGAGCTGCGAGCTGGTGTTTGCTGATCTGTATGTAGGTGTTCCACAGACAGGCAGCGTTACCCTGTTTAACCAAACACTACTGCCAGCCCACTTCAACTGGAAAAAGGTGAGGAAGTGGCAGTTTATGTAATGTGTTTATCTCAAGATGTTTTTATCTTGTTTAAAATTACCAAGCCAGTGTTATTAGTTTGGAAAGAACATGATAAAATGAACTATAATGTGGTCATACTTACTGAAAATTAAGTGATCTGTCATTTTTTCTTCATTACACACATTTTACACATAAAACCATCAATAAATCTTTAGAAAAATACATTTAAAGATCATATAAAGTCACATGAGATGAAGACTCGTATCTGTAGTTTAATAAAACCAAGGTGGCAGACATGTTGAGATCACATGACTAGACACTTTTGCTCACGGAATAAACAAATCATGTCTGTAAAAAAAATCATGTTATACAAATTTATTTTTAATTCACTAGGTCCAATCTTGGAATGTCTGTCAACCAAAAATTCAACAAGTATAATGTTGTGATATTGTACAGGTTGGACCAAATAATATAAATCTCAGGTCTTTTTTAGTCATTCTCAGTGTTTTCCCTCTCAGCTCCAAGGTGCACAAGCTCATCTCTGCTCTGCAAACTTCAGCCCCTCTGCAGGCACTTTGGAGCCCAATGCCAAAACAGAAGTCACTGTATCATTCACCACCCACACTGTTGTACGTACTGCTACTGTAATACTCTAACACCCACAGCTTGTAAACTAAACATTTGATGAAATTCAGCCTCCAGTACAACATATTGTTCCTCACATTATTGTGTTTTTTTAATGTTTTTAGGAGGAATTGACTGAAGTGGCTGCGGTTTGTGAAGTAAAAGGAATGGAGAGTCCATTATTACTGGGCTTTTCTTCTAAAGCCAAACCTCTCAGAGTGTCCTACTCACTGCCTTCTGACTGGTAAAGCCACATTTACCTCATATTCACATTTCTTTGGTTAGTCATTTTATTTTATTATTTTTTAAAAAAAGAAATCAAAGCATTGCTTCAACCTCATTGTGTTCTTTGCTGCTACTTAATTAGTATTACTTCAAGTGATGACAATCACCAACCAATCATACTGGACTTCACTGAGCATGAGCCAATCATCATTGGCAAATCAGTCCAACGGCAGTTGCTGATAAATAACCACACTGCTATACCTGCTCCGTTCACTGTCGAGGCAGAGTACTTTACTGGATACTGTCCTTCACAATCGGATGAAAACTCTGAAAGGTACAGTGCATAGCTTGATTCTGCTTAATTGTTTTTGTATATTAATAAATTAAAATATATTTTTGAAAGAAGTCCTTTATGTTCACCAAGGCTGCATTTATTGTAATATTGTGAAATAATAGTATTTTTTTTAAATGTTTTTAAATATATTTTAAAATGTAATTTGCTCCTGTGTTGACAAAGCTGAATTTTCAGCATCATTACTTCAGTCTTCAGTGTCACATGATCCTTCAGAAATCATTCTAATATGCTGATTTGGTGCTCAGGAAACATTTCTTATTACTATCAATATAAAAAACAGTTGTGCTGCTTAATATTTTTGTAAAAACCACATTTTTTTCTGTAATGAATAGGAAGTTCAAAAGAACAACATTTATTTGAAATAGAAATTGTAACATTTCAAACGTTGTATAACATATATAACTTTTAATGATTTATCAATTAAGTTTAAATCATATATGAGAGTAATTATTTTTATTATTTGGCCTTTTCTTTCAGGAGCAGTGCACCTCTCCACTCCGTCCAGGCCAAAAAAATACAGCAGAAAGCATATGATGGTCAGTGCAACCTAATCCTTTCTGTTCTTCAGTATCAGAAAAAGTGAAACACCAAAGTCAAAATTGCATTTTCTTTGCTCTCAGAATTTGTGAACTGTCTGCTTTCCCATGGAAGAGGTGCAGCGTTCTTTGTTAAACCAAACAGGGGAATGCTCGGCCCATTTGAGAGTCAAACTATCAATATCACTGCTTTCACCAATATGTGGGGAGATTATCAGGACAATCTTATATGCAAGGTTTGTATTTCACAAAACAATCAAGTATTTTGCCTTTCTCAAATCAAACAGGTGAGTTACAATTAATTCTTGTGAATTTATGACATTTTCTTAGGTTGGAGATCTAGATCCAACTCCCATTCCTATCCAAATGTCTGTGAGAGGCTGCCCTATTTACTTTCAGATGATTGGACCACAGCCTGACAATCAGAACCAGGGTCCAATTATACGGTCAGTGTTCTTACAGGATACTTTAGATGTTGCAGTTTACATGCAAAGATTATTCCTTGATATTTATGATTAACAGATTTGGAAGCCATGTTTCTGGAGGAGACACTGTGTCACGCTCTTTACGGCTCATTAACACCAGTCCATTTGGTGAGTTGTTCATCACATCAAGTTTACAAATGCTTCTCATTCTCATGTATAATTGTTAACTTTTATTTCAAAACTGCCTATTTTCTGAAACCTCTCAGATATCCGTTTGGATTGGGTGACCTACAACTTGGAGGTTGGTGATAGTAAGTTGATAGATCTCTTGGTTGCATGTGGTGAGCCCTTTCCTCTGAAGGATGCAGATGGGAATGAGGTTGTTGGAGGGCTGGACTCATCCGTCATGTTCCCGCCCACATGGGATGACAACAACACCCCCAGCAGAGAAGGAACAAGCTCGACATTCATGACCAAATCTGTGAGTCTAGTCTTAGTTTTCATGGCAACATCCCAAAACAGATTGTTCTGGGGCAGCTTCACTACACAAACCAAAAAGTGCATTTTCAATTCACTTATTGAAACATTTTTCTTCTGTTTTATAGGATGATTTTGGAGAGAGTGAGGAAGAATGTGATGGAGAGGAAGGCAGTGGGGCTTCTGTGTCTCTGTCTCCAGTGAAGAAGCTGTTCTCTGTGTTTCTGAAGCCTCATGAAGGGAATGTCTCTGACTACCCATACTGCATCACTCCACAGCAAACTGTAGGTTATGGGGATCAGCACTGTCCATTAGAATGTGTTTTATTTACATATCTGAATGTAGAACATTAATAACTAGAAGCTAAAGTTTGTGAACAAACTTTAATGTTGGCTTGAGAAAGCCTGAATGGGCAGCCTGAGTCAAAAGAGCCAACACACATGTCTGTTCGGTGTTCTGGAGCTGGACCTGCCACAAAAATAAATAAATAAATAAATACATTTAAAAATTTTCTTGTATTTAGTGCTGTAACAAACCATTTATTTATTTATTTTTTTAAATTTCATCTATTATTGTCTGATTAGTCAATTATAGTGCCTTACCAGTATAAGCTTAGTTAACCTACTACTAAATAATAACTGTAATTTTGTTGTTAATCCTTAAATGTTTTATTTAAACATTTTTTCATAAGATTTACAAATAAAAAAATCCCAACATGAAACAATAATGTGCCAATAATTAAAAGGGCATTTATCAGTAATATATCAGTAATACAAATATGTATGCTGCTTTCACAGTCACTGTTACATTATATTTTACGTACATTTAATATATACTTTAATACAGGTAGTTCCAGCAGGGGGCAGTAGCACCATTCACGTGTCTTTCACTCCTCTGATCCTGTCATGTTTAGCCAGTCAAAGATGTTTGGGTTATGCTTTGGGTTTCATGACTCTGGACTCTAAGGTATGTGAGTGTGTGAAATGAAATCCATACGTTTTACACTACTGATAATATCATACAGTACCCATGTTATTCATCTTGTAGCTTGCGTCACTGACTCCAGGCAAAGTAGAGAGAGCCCAGGGCTATGAACTAGAACCTCTGAGGCTGGACATGCAGGCTAATATAAAACCTGCCATGTGAGTAACAGATGTGTTTAATACACATATATTTAATTCATATACTGTACATGATAGAACAGAACACTAGTAACCACTGTGTGTGTGTGTAGTTTGTCAGTGCAGATGGCAGAGGATTCAGAGGTACTGGAATTCACTGCAGCTGCCAGTGATACACTAGAGGGAACATCTCACACACAGGTGCAGTTAATAATATGTATCCATATGAAAGATAAGCAAGTTAATTATGACAATGCCTGTTGGTGGTGTGAGGGTTTAGCTAGACATTTTTGTCTTTCCATTTTTTAAGCGTAGAAGGAATCCATGATCACTCGGACGTTCCAGCTGAAGAACAATACCGATATGGCCTTGAGTTTCAGACTGAGTACACCCCCCCCATTCTCAGTGCTGCGGCCCCGACAGACCCGTAAACTGATCAGCAGCTCACCCTCTCACAGACACACACAAGGACTCTCTGGGTCAGGAGACGGGCAAACATCACTTCTGTTACAGTCTAAACACATCATGCAGGTCTATGCAAACATACATATTTGAATATATTTGCTTATTGTATAGTAGGTACTATGTTTGGATTTAAACTTTGCAACTGTGATCTATAGTGTCAGTTGCGTCGCTTCACCGCCATTCAAAACTACTCTCTTGTTTCCTCATGGGATTGTAAATTGTCCATCGATGCGCATTTCAGAATCTTAGCGGAAGTAGTGGGTAATCTAGGTACTTTTCGCCTACTGTTTTTCAAATACTTCTGTTGGCATACTGTTTTTCGCCTACTATATAGTCAGGAAGTATAAGATTTGGAAGCACCGATTGTGTTCCTGCTCATTTAGCACCATATTTACAGGTGCTAAATCCCTCAACATTTGTCAGTCTGATCCAGTAATAATCAATGATCTTTTTAATTTGCAGGTTAAGGTGGCTTTCCATAATTCAGCTTCGCTTCTGACCTGTCTGAATGAACCATGTGAGGAATCAGATGCTCAGCTCTCTGCTACCCTTCTGTGCAGTGATGTTGGAGAAAGAACACTACAGTTTCAGCAAAGTTTGACCATTCAGTACAGCAATAACAGCGTACAGGTCTCTACACAGGCTTAATTTGCTTTCTTTAAATATTTAAAATGATCCAATCTCAGAAAAATTGCACTTTGGGAGGTGCACAAAGCTGGTATTAATGACAGAGCTGACATTATTCAAAGTTATCGCACCCGAAGATGGGTAATAATATCCCCATCTCATCCCCATCTTGTGGGAGTCATATTGTCCTGGAACAACAGCCTCATTCAAGCCAGTATTTACAGAGAAGTAATTGTCAAATTTGGACTTTGTTTTGGACATTTTTAAATGATAATAAATAAATAATATGAATGAATATAAATTAATAAAAATGTTATCAATTAAATATTATTATATTTAAATTTAAATCAATTTAATTTTTTCCCTCTAATTGTCCCCCAGACCTCAGTTTGAAAACTGCTGATAATCTACACTACCGTTAGAAAGTTTGGGGTCTGTAAGATTTTTTAAAAAGAAATGTATACTTTTATTCAGCAAGGATACATTAAATTGATCAAAAGTGACAGTAAATATATTTGTAATATCACAGAAGATTTCTATTTTAAATAAATGCTGTTCTTTTGAACTTTATATTCATCAAAGAATCCTGAAAAAAGGTCCACAAAAATATTAAGCAGCACAAATGTTTTCAATATTGATAATAATAAAAAATGTTCTTGAGCAGCAGATTAGCATATTAGACTGAGTTCTGAAGGATCATGTGACACTGAAGACTGGAGTAATGATGCTGAAAATTCAGCTTTGCATCACAGGAATAAATTATATTTTTACATAGATTCAAAAAAAAAAAAAAAATACACAATATTACTGATTTTACTGTATTTTTGGTCAAATAAATGCAGCCTTGGTGAGAATAAGAGACTTTTTTTGTTAAATCATTAAAAAAAAAATCCTACCGACCCCAAACTTTTAATGAGATTGTACCAAGATAGTTATAAATTAGCAGCAAGGTTTCTTTAATGTCAGATTCATCTACAAGTAAACATGTTGTAAATACTGTTGTCTGTTTGCACTGTTTCAGACAGTGTCCCTTCGTGCTCATCTGGCATTACCAACACTGCACCTGTCTAGTGCCACTGTGGATTTTGGCACCTGCTATGTTGGACAAACAACTGTCAAAGAGGTCTACCTCTACAACAGAGGTGGCTCCTGTAGCTACTGGACCGCAATTAAAGGTAAAATGATTTGGCACTGAAGTGGAATGACCATGTTCAGTAGTTGCATTAGCATTGACAAACCTGCAGTAATAACAGATTGCACCTTTAAACCAGTCTTTTATCATGTGATCGTTACAATCATCTACTTGAGCTCATGTTTTGTGTCTAGATGCTGAAGGTGATAATGAAGTGTTCAGGGTGAGTCCAGACTCTGGTGTGTTGAAACCTCTTGGGAATCCACCTTCCTGTAAACAGCAGTTGCAGATCAGCTTTACTGCAAGGTATAGTCTACCTTACCCGATACTCGCAACCAATCATGTTGTAAAAAAATACTTAATTCAAGAAATGAATAATGTATTTATATAACTGCAGTGGATGAAGTAATACCTCAGGTTTAGGTTGAGTTTGAAGTTCAAAGTTCAGGAATACTCTACTATTTAACTGTATTTGTCTAATCAGATGCAGGCCAGTGAAATAATAAACATAATGTAGTCTTTCTTAAACTTTATACTAACAGTATTTTCCTCATAGTGAGCAGAAAGAGTTCCGGACAATCATCACAGTGCAGGGGGTTCTTGGAGAGACACCACTTGTTCTTAAAGTTATTGGAAGTGGATCATGATGAGAGTTTTGAACTGAAAAATATCTCTTTCTGTAGAGACATTCAAGTTTGATTAGACACTGATCTCAGTATACTTAAAATGTTGCATTTGTGAAATATTTATTCTTTTAATTATAAAAAAGCAAGTTATAACAAGCAAATTTCAGATGGCCTAGTGTATGTTTGTGAATCAAGGATCAAAGGTCAAGTTGTAGTTAAACAGTGATTTTACACATATTTTACTGTTCAAAAGTTTGGGGTCAGCAAGATTTTAGTCTCTTATTCTGACCAACACTGCATTTATTTGATCAAAAATATAGTAAGAACAGTAATATTATGAAATATTATTACAATTCAAAATAACTATTTTTTAATTTAATATTTTTTTAAAATGTAATTAATTCCTGTGATGGCAAATCTGAATTTTTTGCATCATTACTGCAGTCTTCAGTGTCACATGATCCTTCAGAAATCATTCTAATATGCTGATTTGCTGCTCAAGAAACATTTTGTACTATTATCAATGTTGAAAACAGTTGTGCTGCTTCATATTTTTGTGGAAACCATGATAATTTCCAGTATTCTTTCATGAATACTGTAGGAAGTCCAAAAGAACAGCATTTACTTGAAATAGCCATTATAAATGTCTTTACTGTCACTTTTATTCATACTTACCCCAAAATTAAATAGTAGTGTGCCCAGCTTTTGAAACACTTTTATACATAACAAATCAATTTTATTCAAATAAATGAGATGCATTACAAATCTTTATGAATTACACTGGTCCTCAACACAGATTATTAAAACACAAATTTCTCTATAATTCTGAGTTCTTCTGCAGTATCCATGTCAGAAGAAAAGACCATCAGATTAATGTCACAAATCAAGAAATAAAAGTTGTTATTCTGATAGCTCTTACAGATACAGGCATGTCTATTTCCACATCTGTTATCACAGTTGAAATGCAAGGCACTTTAAAGAGAGATCTGAATGTTATCATTAACATTCTCAAAAGTAAGGCAAACACCCACTGTGCGCTCTCTGCTTGTGTTCTACAGTTCTAGCAGCTTGATTAAAAATAATTTGTGACTGTTAGTTTCTCTGCACATTATCAGGAGATTTGCATCTTGGGATTTTGCACTAGAGCTTGCATCACGGTCCAGGGTACTCGAAAACTGCAGCTGCTCCCATTCCAGTCCCAATGCACATGGACACCACACCATACCCTCTACAACAAAAAAAACAACAACATTATAAATGGGAAAAGGGATTGTAATCTTTTTTTATTGCAATTGTGTATTACTGTATTAGAGCCGTATGATTCCACGATGTGGAAAATGTGGACGGAATCACAAATATAGTCATAAAAATGGAATTTACTGTATAACGGGATTCAGAAGAATTAAAACGGAAGACATGGAATACATCATTCTCTATAGGGCACAGCTGAATGTTTCCTGCTGTATTGGTAGCCAATGAGCTTGCTGCTCAACATTCAAATTCTTGCCTATTGTTTGCTGTAGCAGTTTGCAGCATGCTTTCAGAAACCCTCCACCTTTCCCAGCTCCACCTGTATAGTTCTGCTATGGGCACCCCCATTCATGTATGCTTGTAAAGCAGCAGCATAGCAGGTGTATTTCACCAAAACCAAACACATTAACATTGTCATACTCTTTACCATGCCAAATTCTTCATGACAGAAATGTAATTTGGGAAAAAAATAAAACAGAAAACATAGCACCCCTACTGTATGATGTTTTATGTCCATTTACCTCTTGCGCCTACGTTTGAGCTCATTGAGCAAAGTCACGACCTGTCGAGCACCAGTGCAGCCCAGTGGATGACCCAGAGCAATGGCCCCTCCATTAGGATTCACTTTCTCTAAAGGAATGCCCAGCTTTTCCACACAATACACAGCCTAGAATAATTGTGAAAGTTGCTGATATTAATAAAAGGAAAATACTTGAAAACCTGGGGGTAATCAAAGAAAATGTATCAGTCACCTGACTGGCAAATGCTTCATTGATCTCAAACACATCAATATCATCCACAGTTAGCCCTGCACAAGCAAATGCAATAACACGGCTCATTTACAACCATTATTTTGGAATAATGAAAATGGAAAATCTATTCCAGTACATTTTACAAGCATGATTACTACTGGTATATAAATGGCTCAAATGAGCGTAGAGGAACAGAGCAGCTGTACGCTCACCAGCCTGGTTGAGGGCTTCTGGTATAGCATAAGCTGGGCCAATGCCCATTACGTCCGGTGGAACACCCACCACAGCGCTCGCCCTCAGCACCCCAAAAACAGGAAGTCCCATTTTCTCCACCGTAGATCTCCGCCCAATGAGCACTGCCGCAGCGCCATCACTCACCTGACTGGCATTTCCTGCAATGGGAATGAAAGAACTAAGTTATGGAATTTAACGTCCAATTTAAAAAAAATTCAGTATGCACACCAGCTGTGGTGCTGCCGGTTTCCTTGAATGCTGGTCGCAGTTTGGCAAGGCCTTCTAAGGTAGTCCCAGGCCGGATCCCATCATCCTTTGTGACAGTAATGGTGCGCTCGGTGCCATTTTCCTCCACAAATTTAGTAGTGACTGGTGTGATCTCTTGATCAAATAAGCCCTTTTTCTGCGCCATGGCTGCCCTAGTGTTATAGAAGTCCACAAACAATTGGTACTTTAATAGAGTTGCTTTGAGTGCATTTTTTTTGCAAAATACTAACAACTAGCATCTATAAACTATTCATAAATGTCATGGAAGCACCTACTTTTGTTGGGAACCGAGAGCAAAGCTGTCCTGCTTTTCCCTAGTGATGCCATATCTCTCAGCAACATTCTCTGAGGTTATTCTGAAAGGAAACATACAGAAAACTGAGAAAATAATGTTTATTTTAATGTAAGGATTGAAACACATTATAAAAGAATAACATCTATACCCCATGGGAATGATGCAGTCTTTGGCTTTTTCATTGTCCATCAGTCGGGGGCTGATGTCTCCTGGGTTCCCCGGCGAACGAAGAGACATGCTCTCCACACTGCCATGAGAGAACAAAGAGAAAGAGATGAGCTATAAGATTTAGATTCAAGTAGCTTTATTGGCATGGTCAAAAGCTTTATATTGTCAAAGCATTGGTAACAATAAATTACAGACATAAACTACCAGTCAAAAGTTTGGAATAATTAGGTTTTTTAATGTTTGTGAAAGAAGTCTCTTACGTATACTCAACAAGGCAGCATTTATTTGATCAAAAATGCAATAAAAATAGTAATATTGTGAAATATTAATACAATTTAAAAGAACTGTTTTCTATTTTAATATATTTTAAAATGTTATTTATTCCTGTTATGGCAAAGCTGAATTTTCAGCATCATTACTCCAGTCTTCAGTGTCACATGATCCTTCATAAATCATTCTAATATGCTGAACTGCTGCTCAAAAAACATTTCTTATTATTATAAATCGTGAAAACAGTTTTTTGTGATACACTACCAATCAAAAGTTTGGGGATAAGATAAAAAAAAAAAACTAATTAATTAAATTAAAAAGTTAATTAAAAAGTAATTAATACTTTTATTCGGCAATGATGCATTAAATTGATTAAAAGTGATAGTAAAGGCATTTAAAATAATACAAAAGATTTTTATTTAAATGTGCCACAATTTCCACAAAAATATTAAGCAGCAAATACTGTTTTCAACATTGATAATTATAAATATATAAAAATATGTAAACATGTTAATAATAATTGAGCACCAATAATAATTGAATAATAATTAACAATAATTGAGCAGCAAATCAGCATTTCAGAATGATTTCCGTAGGCTCACGTGACACTGAAGACTGAAGTAATGATGCAAATAGAAAACAGTTATTTTAAAATATAATAAGATTTCACAATATTATTATTTTTACTGTATTTTAAAATTAAATAAATGCAGCCTTAGTGAGCATAAGAGACTTCTTTTCCAAAAAAAATAAGCAATTATTTCAAACTTTTGACTGGTAGTATACTGTACAAATTTACACACAATTAAAAAAATAATGATAACAATAAACAAATGTAAAAAATAATAAGGAATAAGCAAAAACAGAACACATTGATTTGTTTTATTATCGTACACAATGATTAATACTATAGTATATACTAAAATCAACAATAACAAATGTGGCATACTAACCCACAGGCAAGTCCCAGGTCATACGAACCTCCTCTGATTCCACCTTAAAATGCAGAAAAAAAAAGAAAAAAAAACTTGTTTTAACTGTAATCTTGTATTTACACTGCAGCCCAAATCATGCCATTTTAATACTTAAATCTAATTCTTACCTGCAACATTAAAAAGTGCTTGTAGTCCAGAAGAGCACTGCCTGTTTACAGTGTAGACAGGTACAGACTCAGGAAAGCCGCTGAAAGGTGAATAAAGTCTTGTATTTTACAGCCAACTCATATGTTTAGGAATATCTCTATTTATAATGAATTCATTGCTCATTTCACCTAAGAAAATGTGCGATTCGAGCCATAAGTGCACCTGCACCAGGTTGTAGCACATTACCTGAAAAACAGCAGTATATGTACATGAATATAAGTTACTCTTCATATATGATTGTGATTCATATTTTTGTGTTATAGTGTATGTTATAATGTTTTGCTCAGACTGGCTGTCATCTGACTTACCAACACAAACATCCCCTAGTAAAGAGGGTTGCAGTCCCACATCCTTAACAACTGCACTCATCACAGCACTGAGCAGCTCATCTGGGGTAGTGTCCTAAAATATATAAATATTATACATATAGACAGACTTTAATAGTAGTGAATGTCAGTGTCAAGCAGTCATATTGATCGATATCCCACCTTAAAAGATCCTCTCTTTGCTCGGCCGATGGCTGTTCGTAGCCCATGAACCACAACGATATCATTTGGATCAGCAACTGATGCGCTGCACTGCCTCATTCCCACACGTTTATTTGACGACAAATGTCCCGACAAAACCTGCACTCTGTGCATATTTAATGACGTAAATGTGGACACGAAAAAAAAATAAAAGAATAACCGTTTATTGAGACAAACACAGATGGTTAACAGTCACTGATGTATGAACTACGCTCTACATTTCTCATGAAGTTTCCTGGTGAACTTTGCTTCTCTGGTCACACTGGTTATCATTGGCTAGTGCGTTTTGACGTCATCGTGTGGAATTATGGGGAATGAAGTACAAATGTGGAGTTTCTCAAACTTCACTCAAAAAAAAAAAAAAAAAAAAAAAAAAAAACCATAAATCAGGGTTTTAAACTGTTTCGACATGCCACAGATGTTTGACGTATTTTCTAACCTCATATAAAATTAATCATATTGGATAATATTGGAAACATCATATAAATGACAGTAGTGCTATAAAATAAATCTGCTGTAATAATTTAGTTTGACCTCCTGATTGATATTATCTACACCCACCTACTTTTACTGTCCATTTGTTAAATTTTTTTTTATTTTTTAGTAGTTTCAGACCTGTCTCCCTATTTTTATAGCCATTTCGTCGACAGACAATTCGTTAACCACAGTCGGACGAGGGCGCCAGAATCTCACGCGCACCCCCAAGCCCTCTGTAGCACGCGCGTCATCGCTTCCTGAGGCTGACATTACACACTCGCTCCTCCGTGGAAAAACTCGGCGTCAGTCAATGTTTGCAGAGAGGAAACTTTCTTCCTTTGACGGCGCGCAGTCGACGAGATTTGCAGCTTTCTCGAGCACACACCGCTCCATCTATTTGGATTACTGGCATCTGCGACTCCAAAAAACATAAACCGCAAAGCTTTTCGGAAGGTGGATTTGTGCGGTTCTCCTTAATTTGTGCGTGTCAACTGTATTCAAGTGCGCGCGGCTTCCGGATATATCACTGTTTTTACTGTATCACTCGCACAAGAGAATTTTCGTCTTCACGGCGTTTAAACCCAGTGAATTGCTAGCTTTGAATCGCAGCTTGGTTTAATTTGTCTTAAGTGTCAGCTCCAGCATGAAGATAGCCACGTAAGGTGAGTTCAATCTAGAATAATAATGACTGTATTTATATTAACGGTAGTGTGCAAAGATTTGCTATAGAGAGTAAAGTACAATTGTCATTGTGTTTGTTACACATAAGGCATTAGACACCAGTCCACATAGAACTGCTATTAAAGAAACGTATGCTGAGTTTATGTTGTGTTTTGTTTAGGCAGAACTTCACACTCTGTGAGTAACTAATGCTCATATAGTTGCTGAAAATATAGGCTACATGACATTTGTTGTTGTGACTGCTTGAACCTACTTGTATAACACTGTTTATCGTTATAAAATATATAAAACTATGTCTTAAAATATCTATATGAATGTTTTAGTATAGTCTATATCGGTCATTATATGGAATGGGACAATTTTCTATGAAATTTCTGTTAAATTGTGCCATCTCAAGCAAAATAATGACTATGTCTATATATATGTTAGGATTTGGATATGAAGAAGTAACAGGGTTGACAGTTTACTCTTCATCTAGCTAAATGATGTTTATTAGAAAGAGTATTTAATGTACTTTTTTTTTTTTTTTTCAAATTTTTGTCAGTAATAATTTTGTATATTGTACAAATTTATGGTAACAGGGTTGACTGATTACGTCCGTTACTGACAAAATAATAAAACAAATTGGAAGATAAAGTGTCTTTGATCTTCTTAAAGAGCATGCATAAACAACAGATATTTTTGTAATTTATGGAACTGTACATTTTTAACAAGAGGGGAATAATGATTTTAACAGGGTTGATGCATAACCTGAGTACACAAAATTATGGTAACTGTGTTGACTGTTTAAGATCGCCTCTTACTGACAAACTTGAAATGTTAAGATGAAATTATTTTAGACAGCCTTGAAGAGCACATATAAAGAGAGATAAAGGGGAATTATGATGTTAACAGGGTGGATGCACCTATAGCTGGTTTAACTAGTTAAATATATTTAAGCCATATTTGATACTGATATTAATAGGGATACTACAATAAAGTAGAAGATTGATGGAATGTGCTGGCTTGCTTTTTTTTCTTGCACTCTTCTTTCAGTCACTCATTATTCCCTGACTCTGAAATACTTTGAGTTTATGTTTGTTTACTAAAGATTGCTCCGCTTAATGAGTCATTAAATATAGGCTAGTGTTTCTGCAATGTGCATAGGTCTGTCTCAACCAAGCCTATGTTCAAGAATGTTTCTCATGGCATGAGGAAGAAATCTAGATGAACTTTGTACCTTCATTACGATGTTGACTGGGTTTTTTTAAACTAAGACACCAGCCGAGCATTACTGATTCATAATGCTCACCTTAGACTCGGGTGCAGTGAACCGCATGCATAAACAGCCTTTTATTGAAATCACATTTGGGGGAAAACATCCCATGCTGGAGATACATGAGTTGGATGGGATCTGAGTCATCTGACCTTAAAGTTTATCATCTTTAGACAGACCTGCTGCACTCTCGTGTAGCCAAATTCTTAGGGTTTGTGTTTATATGCTCTGGTTTAGGAGCATCTTGACAGGATATTCACCCTCCCTAGTAATGCAAGGAAAAATGATTAGTCTGTCAGTTAGATCATTAGACCCCTAAAGATTGAAGTATTCAGAAAATTTGTTCACTTGCCATCACACACAAATCTTCTTCATGTCTGATGGAAGATCTGTCCAGAGCAGACGGGAACATTTTGAGGCAAATATGTTGACTTAAAGGGTTAGTTCAACCAAAAATGAAAATTATCCCATGATTTACTCACCCTTAATCCATCCTAGATGTATATGACTATCTTCTTTCAGACGAACACAATCGGAGATATATTTTTAAATATCCTGGCTCTTCCAAGCTTTATAATGGTAGTGAATGGTGGGCGAGATTTTGCCGGAAGCTAGTTATTTAGTTAATAAAGTTTTAAATATGGATATTTTTCTTTAGAAAAACCCATCGCTTCGCTTCAGAAGGCCTTTATTAACCCCCTAGAGCCGTATTGGTTTATTTTTATCATGAATGGATGCATTTTTTTTTTTTTTGGACTTCAAAATCGCGCCCCCCTTTCACTACCATTATAAAGCTTGGAAGAGCCAGGATATTTTTAAAAATAACTCTGATTGTGTTCGTCTGTAAGAAAATAGTCATATACACCTAGGATGGCTTGAGGGTGAGTAAATCATGGGATAATTTTTATTTTTGGTCAACTATCCTTTTAATTTCAACCTGACTCATATTTTTGGGAATCCATAAAGAACTGTTTTGGGAGAGAGTTGTTGAAATCTGTGATGAATGACCACCTTAGATTAGGATGTCGGAGAAATAGTATTTTATCCTGTTCCCTTAGAGAATGTCTGTTTCATAGCTGTAAGTCAAAGTGTTGTCTGTTCAGCCACAGATCTTCGTGATGGATCATTAGTTTTGGGCCTAATCTCAGCGCTGGCTGACTAGACATGGAGGAAATCACAGCGGTCTTATCACTTGCTTGAGTGATTGGACACGCACACGCCAAAGAGCCAAGGGCCAGGGGTCAGTGTGATTTGAGCGGCTCCTGCGGGCTCTTTCTCTAAAGCTGTGGAAAGAAAAGGGTTGGAGCTTTGCCTCGAGTTCAGTTTTGATAAAGAAAGAAAATCTGTTTTAGTGTAAGACATCAAAGTGTCTAAATTTGGGTCAGGGTTTTCCAGTTGAGAACTGGTCCATTATCTGTAAAGTGTTCATCGAAGATACCATCCAGTTAGTGTGTTAATTAGAAATAGTTTTCTTGGATAGTGATAACACGAGTTGCTTTTGAGGGTTTCTTATCTAATTTCATCCCGTTAAGCACTTTGGTAGTTCCCTGTTTTAATGAGACGAAAGGAAGCCCTTTAATTAGGTCCTGTGTGTCTGACAATGTGAAGTGCAGGTGAATTGCCCTTATCAGAAGGAGTGGGAGAAGCACTTAGCATGACTCGAGATTGAACAATATTGCCTTTTTATGACCAACACAATACAGATTATTTAGAATACAGACTATTTTTTTGTTCAAAATATTGTCTTTATTGTCCAATAACCAGATATTTTTTCTCTATAGTCAATTTTTATTTATATAGCTCTTTTAACAATGCATATTGTTTCAAAGCAGATTTACAGAAATGCGTGATGTTACTTTTTATATTATCTTAATGCCTAATTGTCTGCATTTAGCAGTTTAGAGATGGGTATCAGGATGGTTTACATATGGCGATGATATAACAATCAAACAATTAAGATTTTCTATGTAATATCTATCGCTTTACAGTTTGTAACTGCACTGTATGTATGCAGATACCGCTTGGTACATTTGTAGTACTTGCAACTTGGAGTTATTAAAGGGGTCATGACATGGATTTTATTTATTATTTTTTTAATGTTCCTTGAGGTTCACTTATAATGTTAATAAAGTTTTTTGCGCAAAAAAAAAAACAAGTATACATGCTGAATTGATCCGGTGTTAAGGGGCAGCTTCTTTAAAGGGTTAGTTCACCCAAAAATGAAAATTCTGTCATTAATTACTCACCCTCATGTAGTTCCACACCCGTAAGACTGCCAAAGTCATGCCCCCAAGTGGTGAACCATTAAAATTTCGAAACATTTATGACATAAAGAAGCCTCGTTTACTGAAATCACGTGACTTTGGCAGTTTGATACATTCTCCGAACCACTGATTCGAAACAAAAGATTCATAAAGCTTCGAAGCTTTATGAAGAAGTTTTTTTCAAATCACCCATCACTTGATCTTGTTGAATAAAGTCGTTATTTTGTTTTTTTGGTGCATAAAAAGTATTCTCGTCTCTTCATAACATTAAGGTTGAACCACTGTAGTCACATGAACTGTTTTAAATATGTCTTTAGTAGCTTTCTGGGCTTTTAAAAAGTGTTAATTATCTTGCTGGCAATGGAGACCTCACTGAGCCATCGGATTTTATCCAAAAATATCTTAATTTGTGTCCCGAGGATGAACGAAGGTCTTACGGGTGTAGAACGACATGAGGGTGAGTAATTAATGACAGAATTTAAATTTTTGGGTGAACTAACCCTTTAAGGCTTGTCAGTATACGGCCACTGTTATGATTGGCTAACGTCATTGCACAGTAAACAGTATCAACGCCCACTCGCTATTGCAAGTAAGTGTTTTGAAAACATTATCCATATAAAATCGTCATTTACAGACAAATCGTTATGAAATCATTTACGTTTTGTGACGCAGCTGCTGTCAGATCCAATACAGTTGGCTGCTTCATCTTTCAACAAAAGTTTTTATGCGAACTATCCATTACAATGTGCCTCGTTTACGAAATAAAATGCTCTGAACAAACATATAATTCTCCGACTCTATCCGGGGTTCCATTATGATAAACCATCCAATTGTTTCCAACGCTGCGATCTAGGGCTGCACGATTTATCGCGATATGGCAAAGGCTGCGATTATTTAATGCGTGGCTTGTCAGAGCTGTACGGCTCTGTGATCAGTAGTAAATGCTTCTCCATCTGAAAGCCAGAGGGTGCTCTTGCGCAGAAACTCAAAATATGCCCTGCAGCAGAAGAAGATAACACACATCATATCGCTGTAGCTGAATAAACAGAAGATTGAAATGCTTTGATTAATTAAACATGACTAATAAACACACGACTGCCTTATTCTGTGTAAGAAGCCAGATCATCTCACAGAAGGACGCTCAACTGTCGTTATGAAGTGAGTTTGGAGTAAAAACATGTTATTAAATGTTGTCTTTTGTTGGACAAGATGTTAATAAATGCTTCTCGTGTCTAAAAAGAAGTTTGACGCGTGTTGGTTTTTTAAATGTACATTATAAGTGATTCAAACTCGCAGTGCTTTCGGATGGATTAGCATTTGGAGCCATACTTCATTGACAAGCCGCGCATAAAAAACAATCGTAGCCTTTGCGATTTCATAATGGCACTAAGAATCGCGTTCAAGTTCAGTGTTATTTTTCGTATTGTGCGATATATTGTGCAGCCCTACTGGGATCTTTCTGAAGTCTGTTGGGTGGTTACTTATTGGCCAAGTTTAAAAGACCCTATCCCCAAGTCTATGATATTCTGGGCCCTAGAAATGGTTCATGTCTTATTAAATTCAACAGTGTTCCTCTCCTCAACAAGCCACACAATTTGAGGTATCATTCATGTCCGCATAAATGATGCTGGATGTAATGTGTCAAAGCTCAAACTCTTAACCCTTTAAGTAAACACAATAGTAGTGATGCTTGCCTTTTAAAGTTTCTTCCATGTCAATGAGAGACACTGTAATCACCCTGAATGTTGCGGCTTATTTTTGTTTTCCAATGTCATGTGTTGCTTGGGCAGCTTAAATTGATCTAACAGCAGTTATTGTTGTGAAACCTGGATATAGTCTCTGGCATGTTGAATTTGTTGTTGACTCGCAGTAAAAACCTCTACGTGTGAAAGCATCATTCACCTCCAAAACCGAGTGATACGTTTCAGATCCCCTTTTTAACCTGTCATGAGCAGCAATGCAACCTAAAGTGGTCTCACTGCAGGCACAGTGAAGGGTAATAATTGAAATTCCACTGACGTTCAGAGCAGATTTCTGCCGTTGTAATGATTTCAGCTGCCCTGGAGACATCTGCTACCATATATTAACACAAATGAGCGGAAAAACAAAGAAATTGTATGCAAGCATGGGTGTTTGTGAGCGAGTGGCGGCATACAATGATAACATATTATTGTGCAGATGGTGCTTGTTTTCTGTGTCTCAAAATATATGCATTGTGTGAAAATAATCAATGATTGCCATGAGACAACAATTCCATCATGATGCCTTTTTGTGAGTTGAGCTTGCTGTGTCTAATTTAATTGTTCAGGTTGGCCTCTATTACATGCAGTTGGTCAGCCCTCCGTTTATTATCTACTTGATCACGCTACGTATTTTTTGGGGGGCATACTGTAAAATTAAAATGACTAATACTGTAATGAAGAAGAAGGCAAGAAAATCTTTGTTTTTCATTGTTATTTCTAGAAAAAATATTTTGATGAAACTGCTTATTAATATTTGAAATGTTTTGTTCACCAAAATCAAGGTCAAGTGATGCAACTATTACACAGAAAAAAAAACAGGAAATAGTCATAGTGAGAATCTAAAAATCTCTGTGTGTCAAGATCAAGATGTCTTTTAAAACATCAAAAAATTGGTAAAGCAAGTTTATTTCAGGCTGTAAAATGTGTTTTGATTAGTGCTGTCAATCGATTAAACGTATTACTCGCACATTTTTTCTGTAATTATTCGCACCTAACATTAAATTAATTATAATTATATTTTTATATTGTATAATTTCACATTGAAATGTAGAAACAACAAAAAGAAGATATGTTTTAAGTATTTACTTAATGACATTTCTTTACTAAGTTCTATGATTGAAGGCCAGTATCACCGATACCAATACAGCTACTGATTTTTCTCAATTTCTGGGGTAATTATAGCCATTCACTTTTAATTTAAGTGAACTTCACATAAAACTAAAATAATAAATGTCACATTTAGCAATGCCTTTAATATAGCAGGGGTCAATGCTAGAGGATTTTTTCTGCTGGCTCAGTCAGGCCTGCTCTGCCAAAATATATTGATTAATCCTTATTAAAGTTACAAAAGTTATTCAGTCAATTTGTTTGATTAAAGTTAATGACAGACAACAGCAGGTATATTAGGCTGCTGTCACTTTAAGACCTGACACACATGACACAGATCTGACACGCATCCGATGTCCTCACAACTCTTTATGGTCATTTAAGACTGTGCTTACGAGGATACTCACCAATAGCGGGCATAATTTTGTGTGTTTCTGTCCGTTCAAGCATGAAAGAGAACTCAATGCAAGTGAGTGAATACAAAGAGCTGCTTCACAGACCTTACGCCAGTATATCTTTGAGTTCTCTTTTGCGTCTTATCGCACTTGAATGGTTTAAAAGCACTTGAATGAATGACAGCGTGATCATATAATGTGAAACTAGCCAAAAGATGCCAGGAAAAAAACTATGATACGTTGATATTTTTAGAGTTATAAATTGTACGAAAACATTTTTTGAAAATGGAATAAATGATTTTCAAAACTACAGTATATGATACCCACAGAAATACAAAATAGTGCATTTCCAAAAAGGCAGATTTTAAAAAGTTTTTAAAACATTTTCTTTATCATGAATATTCTTATTTATTATTGATCCATGCTTGCCTGTTATAGATCACTTTTTTCCTTTAGCTGCATGACAGTCATCCTGCTACTTTGTCTGCCTGGGGTCTATCTGCTTTTTTGTTATCTACAGAAATGGTTCCAGACCGAGGTGTGTATATTGGCAAGGAATCTATACTGCAGAATGTATTGTCTGCTAGGGGAGTGTGCTGTAGAAGCCTGCGCGTCAGTGAGTTTTTATATACGTGTAAGTGTGTGCGCAGGCAAGCAGGTGCACCTCACCCGTGAAAAAAACTAATGCAGAAAAGTAGATTAGGAGCTCAGGGTGTGAGATTGGCTTTGCTTTATACAAGTCAGACTCTCCTTGGTGGTCCCAAGGAGGGATTGGCTATAGCAAAGCTGATGTTGTGTCATTTCCCAGAAAAGCTGCCTGCCACAACCTGTGAGTCACCGAGTTGCTGACAAAAAAAGGAGAGTTGTCCTTGTCGATGAGAGCTGACCTGTTTGGTTTACTCATTGCAGGAACTGTGATTCTAACCACACTTGCTAGGGCAACAAATGAAAGAAGAAAACACCGGCGTTTTATTATTTAGATCATATGTGTGGGTGTTTCCATGTTAAGAAAGGTCTAGCACTCATTTGACCTATTGCCAATGTGGTTTTGATCATAAAGGTTATATTTTATTTTTAAAAGGCACTTAATGAACTTCATTATGAGTCAACTTCATTTCATTTTGTGTTGCCCACACTGTTTTGTCTACACTTTTTCACTCAGTGCCAAACAGGTACATTACATCATCCTTTAACAAAGAAATGTTGATATTCTATTTCCTCTTTCAGTGCTGAATTGCATTGAATAGCAGGATCCATTTTAGTCACGCTCCTAATTTTCATATAGTAATTGTTAGTGGTGCACTGATATTAAAAGTCTGGACCATATCGATAAGCTGATAATTATTTAACTAATAAACTGATAAATGGCTCATATTTAAATGACACTGCACTATTTTGTCTAAATAAATTAAAAATAAAATGGTATAAGTAAATATAGGTGTCACAACCTTATAATATACAATATTAAAAATGCATATTAATTTTGAGGTTTGTTAAAGTTTACTTTAATAGTGCTTCTGAAGCAATGCGTTTGTGTATGAAAAATATCCATATTTAAAAAGTAAAATATCTAGCTTCTGCCAGACCGGCTTCCGTATTTAACTTAGGAAGAAAGAGTAACTGCCGTCGCGTCAGTTAAGCTTTTTCTGTAAGTTGAATAGGGAAGCATCTGTAAGTTGAATAGGCATAAGCATTTTGAACTGCAAGAGGCATTACACTTTCTTCCTAAGTTTTTTTTTTTTTTTTCTTCAAGTTATATTTATGGGCTTTTTGTACCTTTATTCAGAAAGGACAGTAGAGAACAGACCGGAAAGCACTGGGCAGAGAGAGTGGGGCAGGATCGGCAAAGGACCTCGAGACAGGAATCGAACTCGGGTCACCGTGAACGCATTTGCGCTATGTCAGTGCACTAACCACTAGGCTATCGGCACGGACCTTTCTTCCTAAGTTGAATACGGAAGGCGGTCTGGCGGAAGCTAGATATTTTACTTTATTGATTGATTAATTGATTAATCGATTAATCGGATAAAAGGACCAATTTTCTTACCTGTAGCAGCTCACTCGGTTTCCTCCACTATTTTTAGGGTGTACTCACACTAGGCACGGTTGCCTTGAACCGAGCCCGAGTGCGATTTGTCCAGCCTCCTCCCCTCCCCCGCTGGCCCACACTTAGGCCGGAGCACGCTTACGTCATATATGATGCAACTTTTTGAATGGAAGAAAATGGGAAGAAATGCACTTTCGCTAAGATACTGCCTAATATAGGCTATTTATAATTTATGCCGCGCAGCGATTTACAATAACTCAGAGGATTATTACGAAGGCAGCTGACATTAATGACTTTACTCGCAAACTACAATTCCTGTTCATCAATAAGGTGAGAAGCAGACCCGTTATAAACCCAAATACACTCGAATTAATTACGTGAATTGATAAGCGTACTATCAAAGTAGTAATAAAGATGTTTGCTGTCATAATGATGACTGTAGCGCACACAAAAGTAGTAGCTGTTCCGTGCTCCGGCACGGTTAGTGCTCACACTGCATGCGAACTGCGCTCGAGCCCAACTGAACTGTGCTCTGGCCCACCTCTTCCAAGTGGGCCAGGGACGGCTAAACGAACCATGCCTGGGTATGGAACAGAGCGATCACACTTGTCAAACAAACCGGGCTTTGGGGGTCAAACGCGCTCGGGCACGGATCAGAGTGTGTACACCCTTAGATGCATTTTGTCCATATAAATGCGTTATTTGTAATTTGACGCGACTGGCTGAAGTTTTCCACGCACGGTGGGCAGACGCGACTAATTGATAATGACATTCGTTGTCAACAATTTTCATTATCGATAATTATTGATTTTATCGACTGGTTGTTGCAGCCCTATATTATTGCTATTGACCACGTCACATGGGCCACAAAATAGCTAGTACTGAGTTTCACTGTGATAGACTGTGCCATTCCTAACCCTTTTACAAATAGATGCAGTTTCACATTAGTGCTGCTTATGTGTTCAATTACAATCAATGAGTTTTTTCTGCTTAACACTGGGAAAGGGAAAAGCATTCCACAAGTCATTAAGAGCTGCAGCTGGTGAGCCGTCCTCAGAATTCATGGAAAAGAGGGAAATACCCTACAATCCGGCTCACCTTGACTTGACTTTGTTTGGAGGGATGATGTAATATGTTGAAGGGAATGTACCATGAAAGCTGACTTCATTCCTGCCAAATGTCCACCCTTGAAGATGGCGGTGAATGTCAGATGACCTGAATCTGTTACATAATGATAGTCACTAAACTTAACAAATTTAACTACATGGTTAGTTTCTCATTTGCTCTTTCATTTGATTCCCACATGCTGTGGCTTTTAAAAAAAAAAAAAAATCCCTGAGATAGTTGTCGAGTCAAGCCAAGCTGCACAGTCCTCAGCAAACGTCAGTTTGACAGAACGTCAGACCGATCTAGAGAGTTGGCATCAAGCGTGTGTGGCATGAATGGCAGGTTGTGCGGTGGGTGCACGGGTAAGCAGGCCGCTCTCGTGCTGTGTGGAGTGACCGAGCAGATGGGCTGGAGAGCTGGTGGTTGGTGCCAGACGCAGCGAGGGCAGAGGGGTTTAGTGAGATGCTCGCCGCCATGTTGGAGGACCACCTGCTTTTTGGCAGCATGTCAGTCCCTCGGTGCTTAAATGTGTTTATAGCAGCCGCAAGGTCAATGTGTATGCGTGTGTTCCTTTTTAAATGGATTTTGAGATGCCAAGTTGGAGATGTGACTGTACATATCCTTCAAAAAATCTAAAGAGATGCCCACAATGCAATAATCCTACCTTAAAAAGAAGACACAGTTGATGCTGGCACAGTGATTGATAACTTAATTATCTTAATAAAGATTTTGCTGCATTTGTTTGTCAAGCACTAGTTCTTAAACACTGTAAAAAAAAAATAAAAAAAAATAAAAGAATTGTTGTTCCAACTTAAAGTAAGTGTTGGTGCTGCCTTAAAATTTTAAGTTTAGTCAACTTGAAGTTGTACTAAGTGACAACTTGGATATTTGAGTTGACTAAACTTAAAATTTTAAGGCAGCACGAACACTTTAAGTCAACACAATTTTTTTTTTTTTTTTTTTTTTACAGTGAAGACAGTTTTTTTGTGAGGTCTATTAAATATATTAGATAAATGGTTATGTATTATAAAATTAGTGTAACATGACAAGTAGCTAGTTTTAAAAACCTCAAAAGTCTATATCCTGTATAAAATGGCCTGTCTTGACCTTCTCAACTGTACTGTTATAATCGTAATGTTGATGGTAAATCGATATTCAATTAATTGTAATAAAAACAGTTTTTAATTCTTAACTAATTTATTAAATTAAGAATTCATTTAATTAATGGTCAACCCCATTTCCCATTCTGTGTAGTTACTTTTGTAGTAATTTTCTAGAATTAACACAGAATCAATTTTTTTCTTTCTTTATACACATTCTTGGTTTGTTTAGATCATTAACTGTTAACCGACAAGATTATGTTAAATTAGACTTTAATTAAATTAGATTGGATAAGTGTCTGTAACCCATTAATACTATCAAAATTTGTTTCCAGGGGTTTGGTTTGTGTATATATGAGGAATAAATGGGCCTGTACGCAAAATATATTTCACTTACGTAATTAACAGATGAACAAAACGAAAGAAAAACAGTGTGACAAGTAGTATATGCTGAGTTTCGGTTCATTTTTGTGACATGTTTCACAAATGCTGAATGAGAGAGGTGGCTTCGTGAGTCCAACGCCGGTTTATGTTTCAGTTTCACTTTAAATTAATTTGTTTTTGTTTTGACGTTTAGCTACTTATATTTTTCGTTCTTGTTCTGAATACTGTTAAATTGAAAGGATTTGTTATGGAGGGGAACTAAAATGGTAAATCTTTTTACCGGTACTTTACATTATTTCTGAATGTAATAATAAAACGCGACTTATACGCAGCTTATCTGTTTTTTGTTTTCTTTTTTGTTTTTTATTTCAAAAACACAATTTTATATGTGTAGTGTATTTTTTTTTTTTTTTAACCATGCAGCAAACGTTTTAAAAAGATCTTGAAAAATTTCTTTAAAATTACCTAAATTACTTTTTAAACCATTTAACTGATAGTGTTAATCAGTCAAAATTCTTACTGTCGGTTAATGGTTAACCAGTTAATTATGAGCATCCCTAGTTTGTTTGACTTAAAAAAAAAAAAAATAATAATATATATATATATAATATATACATATATATACATTTTTAAAAAAAAAAATATTTTATTGAAATATGATAATTTTTATATATTTTTGAAATATCAGCCCATTATTGCTTTATGGGCCAAAATTTTAATGTCGGTGCATCTCTAATATTTTATTGGCAGGTCTTTTTTCTTTAGTTTATCGTTTAAAAAGTTGTATTGTTATTTAAATGGTGTTGTTTTTGTTTTTTTTAGAGTTCTTCCACCAAATATCCTTTCTCAAATGTGCTCTGAGAGCTTTGGGATTTTGTGACTTGTGTGTTTTGTGCGCTGCTCTGCCCTGCTAGTGTGCACTGAGCATACGCCTTGGCTTGAGCTCTGGAAACTTACAGCAAACCCTTTTGTGTTTCTGTCAGGAGCCCAGACATTTTTCTGCGCTGACTGTTTCTTCAGAAACTCAGGGACCATGCAAGCCTTAGAAACAAAGAGGGGAAAAATAAAGAGCAATGAATGAGGCTTAGAGACAGAAAAGGATGCTTAAAGATATGCCAGGGAGAGGAGGTGTATCTGAGTTTAGATTCCCACTGAGCCAAACTCCAGTAGTAACTGGTAACTGTGTATCACTGTAAAGGAATGTCTGTGAAGAGATTACCTCTTTTCAGTTTTACATCAAAAGAGTCTTTTATCAGAGACTTTCTGTAATTAAACATATAGCACACAAAGTTCACCCTAGATTCACTGCTATTTAGTGTTTGCAACTTCAGGCATTTGCAGTCTTTTTTGCTGGTATTTGATACAAGACAGCATCTTCAGTGTCAGTTTTCCATTACTGAAATAAGCATATTTGACAGTCCGATATGGACAGTTGCTTAAGAAACAAAATCTTAGAAAACAAGATGTATTTTACAGAATGACAGCTGAAGTAAATGTGAGTGGTGCTATCTTAATCAGAACTTGCCATCATGAGGCTAACCTGTTCTGAGTGGGTTTTTTTTTTTTGCATGTTTTATCCTTAGCCAGGCGAAAAACATAAGTTTGTTCACTTAGAAAAGTAGTAACGTCTCCGCAACAAGTGGCATGTTTTTCTCACATTTTTGCACTGGACTAAATTAACACAATGCAAAATTATATTTAATTATTGTCTTTATATGCACCATTAGAACAATACATTGTAAAAAGTAAGATATAGTCCACGACTAGCTGTGCATTAAACAATTTTAATGCACGACGTGGAGGCAAAGAACCACCCGACACGGAGTGCATTCAAATAGTTCAATACACACAGCTAGCCGTGGATTATTCCACTTATACCATGGTCATTTGCCAGAATTTACAACTTAAAGCTGTTATTGATGTTTGCAGCACAGTATTTACCAGAAGGGTAAAATTTACGGTTATTTTCGTCAGTTACGGCTTATTAGATCTAGCGTTCTGTCCGCTTTAAATCAGACACAGAGATAAAGTAGTGCATAAGATTACATTTATTTCAGTGAATGAATTATAACATTTATTTGAATTCATTATCAAGAGATAGAGATGAAAGATGCGTATGTGAATTACCTGTCTGTTCAGCGTAGGGCTGGATGATATGGCCCAAAAACAAAATCTTGAATGATTGAACATTTTCAATTACGATTATTTTTTATTTTATTTTTTGCTTTGTTTCCTACTGACAGGGTTTGTACTGTAAATATGCTTGACTATTAAAGGTGGGATATTTTTTCCTAATTAAAGAGTGCTCTGATGACATAGCTCACTTTCAGCAGTTATTTTATCTATGGTTCATAATATTTCTTACAGATTTCTGCTAGTTGTAAATCAGATACAGATAAATTAGCACAGTAAGTTACCAGTACATTTATTTGAATGCATTAATGAGAACGATTGCGTGTGTGAATTAGTCATACCATCTCTCTGTTAATTGTGAAGCTGTGGGTTGTAATTAGTTACTTCAAAAGTAGAAAAATATATGTTATAACTTTTGAGTTTCTAAGCTACTTTAGTGATAAATCAGGACAGCGTTGACGATGAGTTTCTGCGCTCCTCTCTGTGCGCACGATCTTCACGCGATGTGCGAGCTACTGTCTGTCTGAGTGTTCGTGCACCACAATGCATCAGCGCAGTAGCTCAATATAATAATATACATCTGATGGTCTAAAATCGCCTAAATGTCCAAACTGGTAAGCCTTTAAACACATACAATTAACAAAGTTTAGGGAAGCTGAAAGTGATCTCACTTCGGGGCTCGCGGCTCACGCGCTGTCTGTGTGTGTTGACTCGGCGTTTGAGTTCGCCTCAGTGTTGCTTCCATACCGCTGACTGGACGGGGCGGAGTCATGTGACTACACACGCGGTAGTATGTTTTTAAAGGGGAAAGTATTAACAGGATTAAAAACCGAAATATCCAACATGGGAAAATTACATCGGTTAGAGGTTCTGAATTTCTGTTTCGATTAATCGTCCATCCCTAGTTCAGCGTCTTTCTATTATCAACAACGCTGTGAGTTTAATTACTTCAAAACCAGCGATGTTACCCCCTTGTTGCTGAGAAATATAATGTAGCCATTCAGTAGCAAAGCTATTTTATTAATAAAAGTCGCGGGGCAGCGTTGATAACAAGTTTCTGTTTTCCTGAATGTTTCTGTGTGTGCGCAGTGCGATCTCGGAGTGACGTGTGCGTCTATGTGCTTCAATGAAAACAGCGCATTAATATAGAATGGTGATTAAACTGACTTGGAACTACCTGTGCATTAAACCGTTTTATTGCACACTTTCCATTTCAGCTAATCAGAATCCAGAAAGACAGTCCATGGTAGTCCAGTCCAGTCCAGTCCACTCATTTTTTGAGTAATGAGTCGTGAATCATTGAATCAGTGAGTTTTAAATCAATTAATTGAAAAGGACAGTTTGAACTGATTCATGAATCAGTTCAAACTGTCCTTTCCAGTGTTATTTAACAATAGACAAGCTTGTCATGTCAACCACTATAACTTCACTTGCTTTTGAAATCACATCCCATCAGCCACAGAAAGTGCTGTTTACTCAAGACTCATCGTTTCCAGCTAGGTAATTTAACATAATCACTACAAGAGCCATTAAGAGAGAAACTGTCTCTGCAGCACCGTCGCTATATTTGGCTCATTTTTTTTTTTTTTACAGGCAGACAAAGATTGCTTCAATTTGTATAGCTATTTTCCGTGCAAATGTTCGTAACCTTTTTTCCTGGCACTCTTGTAATTTGACCCTGTTCAGGCCTCTTTCGTGCTTTGCTGAAGACTGTAATTGCTCTTCTTTCTGCGGCATCTCTAGGCAACTTGTCGATATTGTTGCGTGAAGCTGACAATTATAAATGAAGAAAAAAATAGATCTCATTGTCTTGCCTTTCATGTGTCAGAATATGAAAAACTGCTCTCAGATCAGCCTGTGGCTGATTCACTGCCTGGCATTAAAAGTGCTCTGACTCGTCTTTGAAGAGCTCTGTGGTCGCTACCTTTAGCGCTCCCTCCACTTTTATCCTGCTCGATGTGGCTTAACAATGTCTCAAGGGCAACAGGGCACTTTCTGTCTTCAAAGACAAGTGTCTCTCTCGTCTGAAGAGTGACATGAATGACAGCGACTGGGAGATGATGGCTGTATTTGCTGTTGGCAGTCAGACACACTGTGTATGGGCCGTTATCATTTACTTACAGTTGGCCGTTGTGAAGAGAATTGCATTGTGACAATGTGACAAATGTCTTATTTAAAGTGGCCATAACACGAAGAATCAAATTTTCTGTTTTCAAAAAAAAAAATAGTTAATTGTGCTATGAAGTCATCCCAGGCTAATTTTTTTTTAAATTAAGACGGATGTATAGTACGGATATACTTGATTCAAAGACATATAAGCTCTCCACTTTCAAAAATCTAGTTTATAACCAAAGTAAAAATAACATATTTTCCATACCTTTTTAATATATATGAGTGTATATGAGTGTATCTTAATCATTAGTTTCAAAATAAATTTTAAATGCAGCTTTTTTCCTAAATATTAAAAAGTATTGATTTGTAAATTTATAATTTGTAATATTTGTAGAGGTCCTCTCTGTGACTTTTTAATATGACTCTCTTAACTCATGTATATATTTGGAAAAATATATTTTAATAAATAATAGAAATGAATTACACTAAACATAAAAATAAATTACACTAAACTATTTTCTTTCCAAAAAATTTCAAAACTTTTATTCTTTATAATATTTTTTTTAGTTTAATATCAGGACATTTTGACTTGCCTCCAAATTATTTTAATACAGAGATAATAATAGAAGATGTGTATTCAAGTCTTTGTATGTACAGTGTGAATTTTATTCTTAATGTTTTTTTCATTTAATGTATAGCACAGAAAAACAAGCATCATCTCTTTTATTGACCTGTTTGACAGTCATTTTCTGTAAATTTTGCAACTGGGTGGAGACACTGAAACAAGAATGTTGCGTAAATCCTCTGTAATATTTAAGCATTGGCACATGTGTAAGGGGTTTTTGGCTCTTCATTATTACTATTTGTGTCTGTTTGTTGGTATTTCATGTTAATTATGTCTCTAATTCACTCTGTTTATGTTGTGTTTGCAGAGTGGAGATTTTCCCTGATGAAAGGAGTCGAGCATTCAGCTCGAGTTCACTAGGGTCACTTCCTGATGATGACAGTAAACATGGGTAAGCTGTCCTCTCTCTCTCTCTCTCTCTCTCTCTCTCTCTCTCTCTCTCTCTCTCTCTCTCCTGGTCTTCTTCCCCCTTATAGCGTACACACTTCCTGTAAACAGTTCCTCTGAGTACAGCAAAAAAAAGAGATGCAGCTACAGAACCATGTTTAAACGTATTCGTAACTTGACCCGTCTTGGGATCATTTGTTTTTAAAGCCCTGTTTTGTTCAAATGCCTCAGCAGTTCTCACAGGCATTAAACATTAATATATAAACATCAAAAGAATATTTCTACATAAATTGCCTCTTTTTCTTTTTAAAAGCTAGTGCATTGCACCAAGAAAGGTACAAATGGCAACATCTGCTCTAACCATCACAGTGAAATTATTACAGATTCCCCCGCGTGTTTATTTAATTGTAATATTATGGTAAAGGAAGCTAAGTAATATGATTTACAACTTTAAAAATTGTGATTTTAATATTTTGTCTGATATATAAATGTGTAGGCTACATTAAACTGCACTGCATAATCATAGCCATGGTAGAAATTGACAGGTTCGTACTGACCTGAGTAATGAAAATGACATAATCAAAGGTGATTATGTCGTTTAGTTTCACATAATTGACTGCAAAATGCTAGAGCACTTTTAATGCACACCGCATTGAGAGAACAAAGAGAAGCACAACTAAATCCTGAGGAAATGTTGCATTATTATTGTTGGTGTATGACAAAACTGGCTGTGGTGTCATTTAATATTGAGGATTACATTCAGATATGAAATTTATCAGTGAGTGTGGGTTTGATTTCAATGCCACGCTTGGAATAATACAGTTTAAGACAACTGATTGCATGCTTGGAAAATTATTGTCACATCACATTTGATAAGAACTTGAACAACCTATAAACACATCTTTGATTATAAATTTCATACGTCAGCGCCGATAGCCTCGTGGGCAGCACCGACATTTAGCGCCGTTGTGCTTCGGGCGACCTGAGTTCGAGTCCCGACTCGCGGACCTTTCCCGATCTGTCCCCCTCTCTCTTTCCCACCTTGCTTCCTGTCCACTCTATACTATCCTGTCACAATAAAGGCAAAAATCGCCAAAAATAAATCTTTCATGCAAACTGTTTGTCAAATTGTCACTATGTGTTTAATTTGAATGTACTCCTGTCATTTTGTAACACTTGACTTTGCCGATTTTGACAGATGGCGGTCTCCAAAATGGACCTGGACAGCACAAGAACTCACAAGGTTTGTAATTTTTTTTTTTTTTTTTTTAGACTCATTTTAGATTCACTAATAAGTTCTACTGAAAACCGAGACTTACCAACAGGTGTCAGTGCCAGTGGGAAGTGTGCAGTGTCCTTTTTTACAAAGGCCACAATAATGAGATAGTGGCACAGTTAGCAGAGGAAAAAGCAAACACAAACACACCTCTGAAACTGTTACATCATCTGCATTATTCTCTCGTTGAACATTAACTCTTCTGTAGGGCACATTGCTACGAGGTGAGATCACATTTTACTTCAAAATAATAAGTAAAAAATTAAGAAATTTATATTTGCACAAGGAAAATGAAACCTGTTTTTAAGATGTTTTGGATTGTGATATTTTTCATGACAATTTCAAACACATTTCACTCTCAATTGTCATTACCGTAATGTGAAAGACACTCTCATTATCATTACCATAATGCAGAAAAATAATGATATATGGCTAGAATGTGCCGTTTTTCTTTTTTTTTTTCTTAATAGTCATGAAAATAATATCACAATAAAAGACAAATAACGCTAAAAATCTAAGCTTCATTTTCTTTATGCAAATAATATTTTTTATTTTTTCTTTCCTGTGTATTTTGGGGTGAAATATGACCCAGACATGTTCTTCACCAACTTCTGAGTTTTTGTTTCATTGCATTTGTACAAAACAGGCAGAAATACATGGGATATACTGCATGTACGTAGTAGAGATGGAAGACCGCGTGTTGCTCTAATCTTGCTGAATACTTTACTCGTGATGTATTTTGTAGCGCTTGGGAAATCCCCTCTGTCTTCATTCATTTCAGCTCTGATCACATCAGAGGCTTCTTCCAGCTCGTCCTGCCAGCAGCACATCAGTACAAACACACAATCATGCAACAGCCCTGAGAAACCTTTTCCACATGTGGAGCTTTTACATTTACAATGTCACAGACAATTGCAATAAAGCCTGTCAGTATTAATAAAAAATAAAAAAATCATTGTGAGTTTAGATGAAGTTTATATTTACTGTTGGGGGTGTAATACTTCCCCAACTTACTTCATGTTGGTGTTCGTTGGAAGTTTTGGTAGAGAGGTCTTCAAGTGGGAGGATGAGGTAAATGGCTGGTTTTATCATCTGTCGTTTTCGTGTCCAAAATATGTGTATACATCAGTGTTTGTGGGAGGGTGGCTTTGGATTACTCCTTAACCTCTGTGGTGCTGTATGTTTAGATAGAATGGTTTTCCTCTCACAGCTGGCCTTACATCTCTTTTCTCTGGGTTGCATTAAAAACTTTTTGCATTTTTTTTTTTTTTATAGTTTTGCTCTTTCATCTTCTTGACATGATAATCTGTCTTCATGTCAAGTCAAATGCTGTTAGAGGAAGATAATGGAAACATTGTCACTCAACCAGTCGCAAGAATTTCCACCAGACTGCCACAGTGTTATCACAGTAAATCATCTTATCTTCACATCAGTATGAGGTGATCGAGGGATGGTGATCCTCTTACAATAGTATCATTCCCACTGGAGCTACGCTTTATACTGTGTACGGATGTTATAAAAGCTCAAATTCCAAACACATCAGAGCAAGCAAAGTTTTTGTGCTTCTATTCTATTCAATTTAGTAAAGATTTCGTTCAGTTAATTTACATGGCAACCCTTTAGTATAGGGAACACATATAAACTATTAACTATGGCTCTTCCCCCAATAAGCTCATAATTTACTGCTTATTAATAGTTAGTAAGGTAGTTGTTAAGTTTAGGTATTGGGTAGGATTAAGAATGTAGAACAAGGTCATGCAGAATAAGGCATTAATATGTGCTTAATAAGTACTAATGAATAGCCAATATTATAGTAATATGCATGCTAATAAGCAACTAATTAAAAGACCCTAAAATAAAGTGTTACCATTTACATTATAGTCAATTACGTTCTGTTCAATACAATTTGATTGGATAAGATTCTGTTCAGTTTAGTAAAGATTCGGTTTGATTCATTTACATTCTATTCAGTTACATTCTATTGAAGACAATTCTATTTAAGGTTCTACTCAGTTTAATAAAAATTCTGTTCTATTCTGTTACATTCTATTAGGTCTATTTGAGTACCTGAAACCATACCTGAGTAAAAGTACAGATACCTTACAGCAAAAATGACTCCATTACAAGTTACAAGTCACCAATTCTAACACGACTTGAGTAGAAGTCTTAGAGTATCTGATTTTAACAGTATTTTTACCCGTACTGAATGTAGACTCAATGATGTATTAGTCCTCAACACCTAGACGGTTGATTTATGAGAAGAGCAATCGCATGTTTATTTTCTAAAATCAAAATTGCAATAAATCAAGGTCGACACAACAGCCTCTTAAACATCTACAAAAACTCAAGTCTCAGTTCAGCTCAAGTGCTCAAAAGGCATTAGTAAACCAGTATCCTTTAAAATGTTCTCTTCAATATAATGGATACATAAAATAATGTTAAGTAAAGGCTACTTGCACTGGACATCCTCATCTCATATATGAAACACCTGCGATTCAGCAACTACCTGCTAATGCACTTGCATTTGTAAAGTAGCCTTGCTGGCAAGTTTAAGTGAGTAAGGGCGAAACACACGATATAGTACCTTCAAGATGTAGATGCTGATATCGCTTCTTTAAACTGCTGCAGAAAAAGTTAGGTGTCATGCAAAATGTAACTAGTAATTGCATTACTCATCACAAATGTATTGGAGTAAAGAGTACATATACATATTCAAAAATGTAGTCCAGTAGAGAGTAAAAGTTGTTAATATCTTTGATACTCTGTACAACTACAAAGTTGTCAAAAAGATATTTAAGTACAGTAACTCATTACATTTACTCAAACAGTTTAAACCAGTGCATTCTATTCAAGTAGATTCTGTTCTGTTTTTATGTGCTGTTTAATGAAGTTTCAGTTCCGTTTCTTTTCTGTTCTGTTATGATCTGTTAGATTAATTTAGTTATGATATTGTTTGCAGCATTTCCAGAAATGGATAAGCAGTTATTAAAACAGTTATGAGCTGAATTCGTCAGATCAGTGTTGATCTCATAAATATGCAAATTAAAATGACAGCCCAGGGTTTACAAAATAGATGTGCGAGACTAGCCGACTAGTCGATTAAACGAAACTGCTGCTGCTGATGACATATTTACATATGCTTTTTTTTTTTTTTTTGCTTTATATTTTTACAAAGGCTACATTTAAATTACAGTCTTGTTAATGTTACATTTTAAAATTTAATGTATTATTTTGAAATGTGTATATCTGGACAATTAAGCTTGATTATAGGCTTGTTATACTACCAGTTATGAGCACACACCTTAAAGTGCTGACTTATGTGGACTAACTTTTATTTGAGGAAATCGGTTTATAATAGGCTATAAGGTTTGAACTTATTGGTCCTGCGCTGGCTGTTGATTTTGCTTTGAATAAATATGTCTATAATGAGTAACATTGCTTAAGTGAACGCTTAAGTTTAAAGGAACACTCCACCTTTTTTGAAAATAAGCTTATTTTCCAACTCCCCTAGAGTTAAACAGTTGAGTTTTACCGTTTTCAAATCCATTCAGCCGATCTCCGCGTCTAGTGGGTACCACTTTTAGCATAGCTTAGCATAGTTCATTGAATCTGATTAGACCGTTAGCATCTCGCTCAAAAATGACCAAAGAGTTTCGATATTTTTCCTATTTAAAACTTGACTTTGCTGCCGTACCATGGGTGCAGCAGGCGCAATGATATTACGTAGTGCTTATTTTGTTGAGCTTATTTTCAAAAAAAGTGGCGTGTTCCTTTAATATACAATGATCATAATACAAGGCAATCACATTGCATGTATCTGACCTATTTCGACTAGTTGACTAGTCGGTTGCAAAATTTCCATTTAAATGTTAATGAAATTAGTCGTTGCGCACATCCCTAGTACGGTATGAAATTTCAAAACCTAACTAACTACTTCGGTTTAAGAATTAACCGTGGATAGAACAGTCTGAAACATGAATCAAGATCACCAAGGATTGTTATCCAGGGTTAAGAATGAACCTGAGTTGATAATTTCAAGTATAAAAGTTCTATTCTGTTTGTTTGCTTACAATTGATTTTTTTGTTATATTTCATTTCCATTCTATGCAATTCTATTCTGTATTTTACGAAGTGTTGCATGAAACTGACAGTCTCACCACTGTGTTAGTTTCTCATTCCTCCTGCACAGGGCAGATGGCAGACTCACTAGATCTGAAGCTTGTAGCAGTTGGAGGTGTTCTGCATTCTTGTTATATTTGTTGTATTATTAAATTATAAAATACAAGCTCAGTGATTAATAAACCATAACCGCAGCCATTACCGTAGCTCAACAACTGTGTTTATGCTTTCTATTTTAAGTAACTTGCATCATACTCTAAGAATAGTCCACATGCAAAAGAGTGGCCACACTTTTAGAGAGAGATCCTCATCATCACACTGGCCGTCTTTTTCTTTCGTACACACAGGTGTGGTTGAGCAAAGGCAGTCGACTGGCTTATCACTCTTCTGTGTACTCAATGAAGTGAGCATAGTGTTGTGTAATACACAGCTCAGGGTTTGACATTTACGCTTGACTTGGTGTTTCTAACCTGAGCGTGAAATGTATGGCAGATATTGACTGAAGCCACTTGTGCAGGTGCTCTGCAGGAAGGAAGTTGAAGGTGGCACTCTGTCATGACTAACAGGGGTCAGTAGAGCTGCAGCAGATGCTCTTTAGGTTGAATTGTGAGATAATCATGGGGCAAATTCACTGAGAATGAATTACGCTTCCTGAATGTGCCATTTATTTGCACACATTAGCAGCTTTTCCACCATTGGGCCGAATGGTTCTAAAAAAGGTAAGGAACGGTTCCAGATGTATTTCCACTTGAGCCTGGTTCGGCATGGCTCAGATACAATCTGTTCTCGGCCTGGAATTCCTGGCACGGTTGGCTAACCGTGGTAGAATGTGTGTAGTGACATCACAACTCAGGACTGGTCACTTGTCTGTTGTCTGGCTTTCTCTGTAGCCGACTAAGCAAATTAATAATAAAAAAAATTAATAAATAAAATGTAAAAAAATATCTGATCATCCTCCATAACATGTTCATTATTTACGTCTTATATCGTCTGTAAACTTGTGCGTTACCAAGGCAATGACACATTTTTGTATTGCATTCTAAAAAGCTCCATAATTAGCCCCACCGTGGAAAATAAAACCATATCCGTACCGGCTGTGCTGGATCGGCAAGGGAACGGTTACGCAAACAGAATGGTTTGGCCCAACAGTGGAAAAGTATATCAGTCTGTTATTTTAGGAAATATGCTAATTTTTTCTATATTCTTTTATGTATTTTTTCACTTATAAATTCATTTATATTTGTATTTACATTTGTATTTTATCTTTTAATTTTTTTTTTTATAGCCTTCAGTTTGCACATTATTTGAAGGAAAACTATTGTTTAAAAATTGCTATATGTCTGGCTTAAAATGAACCCAAAATAGGTTGGAAATTAAAAATCAGACACGTAATTACTAGATTCAACAATAATAATCAAAAGGTGAACATTTATGAATAAGCAATTTAATAAATGTTTATTGTTTAATTAATTATTTATTAAATGTATTAATAAATGTTCATTTATTAAACATATAAATAAATGTTAATTTCCAACTATTTTGGATTCATTTTAAGCAAGCAATACAGTAATTTTTAAACAATAGTTGAGTTAAATAAAACTACCCAGCAGGTTGGGCAAACATTTAACCTAACTGCTGGGTTAAAACAACCCATTTGCTGGGTTTGTCCATTTTTTGTTTTTAACCCAGCATTTTTTTTAGAGTGTAGAATATTTTTTTACCTCTATACGGAAATTCAAATTTGGCTATTTATCTGAATAATCAATTCAATTTTGGTTATTTGCTGCCCTAATTTAATAAAAATGTAAGTGTATTTAGCACTTGTTTAAATGGATTGTGGGTGTTTAGTGGATAAGATGTGTTTTGCGCTGAAATATTGCATGCGAAAGTGGCACAAGTGTTTAGCGAATTCCCCCCTTAGTGTTTCAGATCAATAACTTCTGAAAAAAGTATTTTTCTGAGGATGTTTCACAGAAGTTGAAGCACTTTAGTGTGGCTATATTAAAATAGAAATGAGGTCAGATGGAAAAAGAAAGTGTGTGTTTTGAACCCTTTGTGAACCCTGTCTAATGGTGGATGCCACTGTGGAAGAACAGCTGCGGAGTGAGTCTTGCGCTGGTGTCAGAATCAAAGATCACCCCAGACTCCATCTGCCTCAGCAGTGTCGCCTCTGCCTCGCCCACCACTCCACTGCCCCACAATGCCCTTCTGCCTCCCCTGGGATGCAATAAAACCCCCTCAAATACAACACTGTCGCATGCTGCACATGACCCACCCTTCTGGGTTCAGCACCAGCCAGTAATAATGTTGTTAGCTTGTTTAATGGAAGAGTTTGGCTAGAAATAAAAATTGCCATATAATTGTAGAATAAAATATATTACAGAGTGCTGTTCTTAATGCAGTAAAAATAAATGGCTCCAAAATTACACAAAAGGACCATTAAAGTATCACAGAAGTGGTCCAAACTTGTGTGCTATTTTTATGTCTGTTTTTCACTCAATTATCATATTAGTTTAAGACTAGAGCGCACAAGTCATATGGACTACTTTTATGATATTTTTCTATGTGCTTTTAGTCATTTTTGCAAAATTTTAGTCAAAAGCTGCCTGTACATTCTGCAAAATGTCTCAATTTTTGTGTAAACTAAAGCTTTAAAACTAAAGAAATAAAAACTAACTCTATTTCTGTCAGGAAAAAATGGGCGAAAATTGTACCTTTGTATCTTCTCACTGGCGCAGTACCCTTTAAGGGACAATTTTGTACATTGTCTACCCCTACAAGGTGCATATTAGTATTTATTAGTAAATAATACATATTGTATTTACTTTTTTAATGCATGTAACTGGTCTTATTGTGAAAGATTCCTTTGGAACTTTATTCCAGATACATTATTCCAAAAATAGTCAATCAAAATGAATTGATCGTCATTAATCAATTAGTCTCCATCTGAAACAACTTCTGCTGATATCACTTAGTCAGTGTGGGCTATTGGATAATGTAAACCAACATCCAAATAGCTATTTAGTCATTGGCTTAACAAACTCACATTCAGTCTGACTCCATTCTGGTATAACGTTTCACTAAGTCAAATCTATTTTTATTTCTCATTAAATATCTTGTTTCACTCAGAAATGTGACATTACAGCAGTAAAATGGGCTGTAAATGCAAACTTAAAGTTGAGATGAGGTAGTTTTTGATGATTTGCTTTTAATTATTGCAAAGTCTGCATATGTATATTTGCAAATGCACTGAAGAGTCTGCTTTTTTTTTTTAGTAAAGATGAATTACTATGATTAAGAATAACATGATGTCTGTCAAGTAAAACAGTTGCAGGTAAAACCCAATTCAACGAAACTGAGGCATGTTCAGCACTTCCTCATCATCATATTGTAGGATTAATCTAAACAGACTTAGCAAGTTTAAACCGATTCAGAAATGGCTTCATTCCTAAGATCTGTTGATAAATAAAGCAAATAAATTGGCACATAGGCACCTGAGATTAACAAGTGCTCTCGTCTCTTTCTCACTTTCTCCTCCCCTTGATAGCAGAGGTGAATGACCTTCCACTCAGACTGTAATTACAAGACACGCTTAATTGGCCCCATTAGGGCCTCTTGATATGTTAATGTATGACACGCTCATTTGCATGATTGCTCCCATTTCACTTTCGATGATGGCTGAGTTTGTGGACTATTTTAATGTTTCACAGGCTGCTGCTGGTATTCATATTCTTGTGTTTTTCTTGCACAGAGATTGCCACAGTCGTTCTTCATGTGATCCAGTTATGAATTCAAGACACACATGAGCTGCTCCGATACGTTCTTTGCAGAAACCTACCTGTGTTCTCTGATAAAGGATTGAAGCTTTTATCCGACATACTGTAATAAAAGTTTCCAATTAATTGTTGGGAGAAAAGAAAGCCTATTAGTTTTCGCTTTGCAAAGGGCATGTTAAAACAAAACCACATTGTTTTCTGAATTTCTTGGTTGATTCAGCTTAGCTTTTTTTTTTTTTTTAGTTGAATGGCTCTTTGAAGCTCAGACTTTGCTGTAATGCTTATCTTGTTTAGTGTATGTTGCATTATTAAAATTCTCTCTCTCACGAATGCTGCGCTTGTCATGCTGAGGGTTTAATGCATCGGAGCAGAACAAGCCCATCAATGGGACCAAACCTTTAACGCTAATATAATGTGATCTCTTGCGTCTGGCCACGTGTCTGTCCCTGTGTGCTCTCTCTCTCTCTCTCTCTGTGGCCTGTTGGTTTACATCAGTGGGCTGCACTACAGAAAGAGGAGCACACCAGCGCTGTTACGGAAATATGTCAGGGGTGGGTCTGGGTCTGCAGCTATGGAAAAACCCCTAATAGAATCTCAAAAGGAAATACAACCCAAAATTTCGGAAAAGTTGGGACGTTTTTTACATTTGAAAAAAATGAAAACTAAAAGACTTTAAAATCACATGAGCCAATATTTTATTCACATTAGAACATAGATAACATAAATGTTTAAACTGAGAAATTTTACAATTTTATGCACAAAATGAGCTCATTTCAAATTTGATTTCAAATTTCAAACTTATGCACCCCCATACTATCAGAGATGCTGGCTTTTGAACTGAATGCTGATGACACGCTGAAAAGTTTTCCCTCCTCTTTAGCCCGGAGGACACAGCGTCCGTGATTTCCAACAAGAATGTCAAATTTAGACTCGTCTGACGATAGAACACTTTTCCACTTTGAAACAGTCCATTTTAAATGAGCCGTGGCCCACAGGACACGACGACGCTTCTGAACCATGTTCACATATGGCTTCCTTTTTGCATGATAGAGCTTTAGTTGGCATCTGCAGATGGCACGGCGGATTGTGTTTACCGACAATGGTTTCTGGAAGTATTCCTGGGCCCATTTAGTAATGTCATTGACACAATCATGCCGATAACTGATGCAGTGTCGTCTGAGGGCCCGAAGACCACGGGCATCCAATAAAGGTCTTCGGCCTTGTCCCTTACACACAGAGATTTCCAGTTTCTCTGAATCTTTTGATGATATTATGCACTGTAGATGATGAGATTTGCAAAGCCTTTGCAATTTGATGTTGAGGAACATTGTTTTTAAAGTATTCCACAATCTTTTTACACACTCTTTCACAGCTCTGCCCATCTTTACTTCTGAGAGACTCTGCCTCTCTAAGACATCCCTTTTATAGCAAGTTATGTTACAGACCTGACATCAATTAACTTAATTAGTTGCTAGATGTTCTCCCAGCTAAATCTTTTCAAAATTTCTTGCTTTTTCAGACATTTGTTGCCCCCGTGCTGACTTTTTTGAGACCTATAGCAGGCATCAAATTTGAAATTAGCTCATTTTGTGCATAAATTGTAAAATTTCTCAGTTTAAACATTTGTCATGTTATCTATGTTCTATTGTGAATAAAATATTGGCTCATGTGTTTTTGAAAGTCTTTTAGTTTTCATTTATTCAAATTTAGAAAACGTCCCAACTTTTCCGGAATTCAGGTTGTAAAATAGGGCTGGTTTATAGGGAATTTTATTTATAGGGAATTTTAAAAGAGTCACTTATTTTATGATCGAGCAAATGAATCATCCAGCGTTCATTTGAATGGGCCGTAACTATAAGCTCCGTAGCGGATATGAATATCCAAACTATAGTAAAAACACTATTTATTAGCAAGGTAGAAAAGATTGGCAGTTTAAGACATTAAATTCGTAAACACGACACAAGACACTTCTCTTTAAAAATATAAATGAGACTTTATTGATTATTCTAACACATAAACTAAAATCTAACAAACTCACACATACACACATTTACACAAGTTGCAGAAAGAAAGGATGTGAGGAAAGAATGAGTTTTAAGAGAGTGAAATGATGAAATCCCAAATTTCTAACAATATATGCACCTCATAAGACCTGATCTGAACAAACCATCAATCATTAATTTAACCCTTCTATCGCTTCTTAGATGGGGTTATTAGACTTTATATCAATGCACCAGTTCAGCTAGAATCTGAAGGTATACGTGTATTTGACGTCTTTGTCTTTAAATGGGGATTTCCTTGTCGGTGTCTTTGGCATGGAGAACGGTGTTTCCCAGGTTCTTTTGATTTGCTGCAGGTCTTTTTATGTCTGGATTGATGTTGTGGGAAGCCAATCATGTTCTGGTGTGCTGGCGGAGGAGTGGAGTCTCCCTCATGGCTAAAGTTTGAGGTTTTGAGGCGGGCAAAGACTGTAGAGTTGTTAATTAACTTTGCGGCAAAACTTAACTTAGAACACGAGACTCTCAACAAAAAAAAAAAGGAAACTAAGTAAAAGAAAGAAAAGTAAGTGAGACGAGAGTAGCTAGATGGCTTGAATGAAGCTGTTAACCCATTTTCATCTGATCTTGATCTGCCTTGATCAGGTCATCTGCTCTGTCTTGTCTACTCGTCTGATTCTTTGTTCGTGTACTGAATTTTTAAACTTGAGGTGTTTGTCCAACCTCTTTCAGGAGTTCTGACCAATTAGGTATTGTCTTTGTTTCAGAGGTGGCTTTTCTCCTTCTCTTATCATAAATTACATGTTATCTGTGGTCTTTTAACTTTCAGAGAGTACAGAGAGTACAGTTTAGGCATGATTTCTCTAAAAATAATATGATACATTTTACACAGATTTCATTCATGCCATCCTTTTTGAGTTATTAGAAGTCAATCATGCACATAGTAAACAAAATGCTCTTCCAATCAACCATTCAAAAGTTATAACAATTACATGAATTGTGAGTGATCTAAGCATAACTTGTCACATGTATAGGCTGCAAACATGATATAGAATTATGCAGTTGAACAATGTTTGATTACAAAACCTCTGTGGGTTTTTCCTGTGGATTTCAACTCTGTGTCACACAGAAGAAGAAGGTCTGTTTGGTATCTATGTTTCTGAAATCAAATAACATTGGTTTTATCTTCGTGGGGCTCAAGCTGTGAGTCACAATGTGTTGTCTTTTCGATCATTAGTCTTGGGTTTACTGCCCAAAGTTCACAACATTCTTCCTTCCAGTCTGGGGGGGTTCCCAGTCTGAATGGAGTCCCAAATGGAAGATCCTCTGAATTAGGGTCCTGAGTGGTGATTCAGAATTCTATGAAATATTCTGTTTGAATGAATCGTCTGCAAGATTCATTTGTGTCTGGTTCACCCTCAAATCCTACAAAGAACATTTCATACTTGGGGTTATAAAACCCTGCTCCAGTTAACCCTGCATTGCAGTGCCAAACATGTACAGTGTTCAACTGTGATAGAACGTTATGGCTAGATGGTCAACAACAGACAACCGATCCTGTGCCTCATATTCACATTCTTTGCTCAGTCACGTAAACACAGTGTGTTATATAATCAGTAGTTTCAGCATTTGAGGAGAAAAATGTCAAATATTGACAAAATGTGACAATTAAAGTGAAGAAGAGACCATTTAATTCTTACCTTTACAGTCCGAAAAGTCCATTCAGGGAAAACTTGATAGCAGTTGGCAGTATATAATACGAGGATGCACAATGCTAGAATCTCTAAATAAACAAGTTGTGTGCTGCGTTCATCCAATCAATGACACTGACACCACAAATATGCAAATAAGAATGTTAACCAAGGGTTTACAAATGTACAGTGTTAAACGGCAGCTAATGAATACCCAGGATTAATTGCTAAACCTGGGTTAATTATGAGCAGTGTGAACCGTGAAGCTAGATAAATCAGGAACCCGTTTACCCGGGGTTTAGATTGACCCAGGGTCAACTCTTTCAAGTGTGAAAAGCCCCAATGTGTACCACACGGTAAGTGGAGTCCTGTGACACTGTGAGAACATTGAGTGTCTTTCTGCTGTTTTGAATGACACTGTGGTATTCAAATGAGTGATATGAAAGGGAAAGTGATCCAAACATGACCATTCTATTAATATAGTTTTAAAAAGACACCTCAGAACTCTAAATGAGATTAACAAATATGGTGTAATATGGTGTAAAATAGATTGAGGCTGTCTACCCAGGATGCAACAAAGCAACCTTTCCAAATCCATTTGTTCTTTGTGTCAGAAGTAGCATAAGTATTTGGTATCAGTTTACTGTCGGAAATTTGTTGCTTCGCGTTAGGGCTGGGCGTTTTTTTCCGATTTTTTTTTTTTTTTTTTCGATTAATTCGAATTTAATGTTTTGCCTCGATTTTATTATTTTTAAATCGAGAAATCACGATTTTGAATAAAAATGTTAGCAAACGTTACAAGTAGACAACAATACAGCAATGATAACCGTTAAGAGAAGAAAATGATCCGACCACATGATGGCGCGCCTGATTAACCGCTCTCATGTGACGCTCTATGAACGTAGAACACATCATTAGTCTTGAGCGGCTGTTTACTCAAAAATGCGTTATTGCGTTGAAAAAATGAGACGCGGGCAGTGGAATGGGAAAAGAGCAAAGTTATTAAACGCAAGTTGAATTTTTTTAAACTTGACCGCCGCATTTTTAGAATGCTGTTTCATGGGTGAGATGCTGCAAAAGACGCGAGACGCGAATGCAACACCCAAACATAAAAATAGCGCAATGGAATGCAAAAACCTGTAAAGAGCTACTACTGTATGTTTGATATTTCATGTTTGCATGATGGTGACAGGCTGAAAGGTGCTGTTATTTTCTGTTTTTAAAAATCATTTGCTGTTAATAATAGCCTGTTACTGGTGTTATTTATTGCTATTACTTTGTGTCTAAGAAATATTTAGCATTTTTCTTACTTTAAATTATTTCTAAGTATATAAGATGTTTAAGATACGTTTGTCATATTTAATACATATTTTCTGCAAAGATATTTAACAAATAACAAGTCATTTGTTTTACATTTACACCATGTTGATCACTTCAGGTGTGCTGCACTTAGAATACAACCTTAACCAGATGGTTAATAAAGAGAATGTAACTTGAATCATATTGTAGTTAAGTTTTTAAGTTGACTAGTTAAACATTAAAAAAAAAGAAATCGAATCGAAATCGTGAATCGTCAATTGTTCTGAAAAAATCTAGATTTAATTTTTTTGCTAAATCGCCCAGCCCTACTTCGCGTTGCATCCAGTGTAGACAGCATCACTGATTGTAATGGGTTCTATTTGCTTTTGTCGTGTCATGCCGCACCGCTTACTAGACACAGTGTTAGAAACCCATAGTAGCACCCTGGCAACAACCCACAACACCCTACAGCTTTGTAGCAGTGACTTTTGCACGGGTAAATACCACTCACATTTTCTTTGCAACATTTCTAAGTCTGGATTGGTGATGCTGCTGAAACAAAATAGCTGGAAAAAGTGAAAGTTTTGGTTCAAATTTCTTTTCATCAGGACTTTTTAGTTTGCAGTCATCCAGTTTATTCAGCAACACATTTTTAAAGATCCACTCACAGCGTAGCATAAACTTGTCTTTGTTTGTTCCAGATGATGAAGAGGCACTCACCTCCATAATGAAGGACCTGGCAGCTTTACGGTTCTGTTACCAGTTCAAGAGCAGCAACACCAACAAGCCCAAGAGCAGAACCCCATCCTACAGACAGGTAATTACCCACAATGCATCACTCAGAAGCAGCAAGGAATGTGAAAAAGCTGTTTTCTCAAAAGCAGCTAGTCAGAAGGTTGTTTCAATTATTTATTTTGTTAATTAACTGCAAAGCTGAATGAATAAATAAATATAATATGAATATAATAATATTTTATATTTTAATTAATTATATATAATTTTATTTTATATATAATTTTAATAGTTTTATTTATTTTACAATAATGGACTGCCAAGCTAAACAAATAAAATATTTATGTGACATGTATTTACTTTTAAACATTATATTAATATTATTCATTTTTTTTACTTTTTATTTTATTTATTTATTTTATAATAATGAAGACATTTTTAGAAAAAACAACAATGTAAACCCTTTTAGTAGCACTTCTACTGTATTGTTCACTAGACTTAAGGTACATGCAACCTTCAACCTGACCTGATTTAGTCCCAGCCAGAGCTGCATTGTAAGATACAGTCTTAAACAGGATACAGCTGAGAGAGGCACTACTGTTAACATTTAACATCCGCTCCCTATGTACTATACAGCATAAAACGCCAGTATCCTTTTAGTTTTTTTCATTGCCTAAATTTTCACTACAATGCTGTCACTTCACACCGGACACCAGTCAGACCTCAAGATAAACAGCTGGCTTGCACTCTGTACACGCACACACACTCTTTTTGCTCATCTAACTCACGCTCGGTTGTTCTTTCTCACACAATTTTAACCTCTCATTTTTTCTCTCATATGCACAAAATGCCAGAAGCAACTTTCCCAACTAACCAAACATCATTATAGTAACACAAGAACAACCATCCCAAAAAAAAAAAAAAACTCATGAGGAGTCTTGACAGGTTAAAGCACATGCGAAGATGCTCGTGAAGCACATAAACTTGCAGATTAATTCTTATTTCAGCCTCTCTTGCTGCATTCATAATGGAGATGACGTCACAGTGTCAACAGTATCATTGTAAACAGTATTCAGACTGTTCATTATCTTCAGCAGTGGAAGGCGCTGTGTCGTCTCAGGGGAGACAGTGCAGTTTATGCTTCAGCCAAACAGTGAAATTCAGAGCAGTGCTGATTTCAGAACAGTAGAGGAGACCGGGGGCAGGTTTTTTTTTTTTTTTTTTCTTCCTTTTTTACGATGACAAACACGCTAAAGCAGAAGTTGTGCTACAAATCATTATCTGTCACTTTGAGGGACTGGGTTGTAAATTTTCCATCATGCTGTATTTCAATTTGTCACTAAAATATTGTAATGATTGGTACTTTAATGTGACATTGATATGACAAAAACTTGTGTAGCAAGAGCCCTCTGTTTTATTAAGCACGTTTCATTTTATTTCGCTCTTGTAAAGTACTCTAAATTAAAAAGTACACTAAATAAATGAACAATATCCATTAAATTATTCTAGGGCACTACAAAATGCTGGGTTAAAAATAACCCAAGTTGTGTTGAAAATGGAATTGAAATAGCAGAGATTGGGTTGTTTTAACCCAGTGGTTAAGTTAAATGTTTGTCCAACCAGCTGGGTAGTTTTATTTAACTCAACTATTATTTAAAAACTGCTGTATTGCTTGCTTAAAATGAACCCAAACTGTGTTAGAAGTAGATAAGGTACCTGATTTTTATCAGTTCTGATGGAAAACATTTTAAATAATATGTAAATGTTTTTAATCAGTAAATGACATTTTTTTTTTTTCGCAACTGTTGCACTTATTTAACATATTCAACATATTCTTAGTACATTTCTGTCTCTGTCTCAGCAATCGAACAGTTGTTGATTCCCTTTGTGACCAATTTTAACAAACAAATGAGATGTATAAAATATGTTTTGGAAGTCATAATTTTTCTTTTGTGGTCTGAGAATTGATGAAATTATTTATTAAATGATTTTCCAATAATCATAATATAGGTCACACTTAGAATTTTGCTTTAAAAACACATTATTTCACACTGCTAAAAAAGTTATTTCCATATCTGCTCAGTTTGGATATAGAATGTTGTAATGTGATTCATTTTTCAAGTGTTACCACTGGCTTACATGTTCCGTATTTGGGATAATTATAACACTGTTATTGTGTAACAACTTACAGTTCTGCACATAAGTTTACACACCTCTTGCAGAATATGCAAGATTCGAATAATATTTTTTTTTTTAAAAATTGCGCTTTCTCTTACACATACATACATAAGCCTACCTTGCAGAAGCGTGTGTCAGGCTTTAAAATCATTAGTCATCACCAGCAGTAAAAGTCGTCAACTTTTGTATTTATATCCGGATAGTTTTATTTGTTTTGAGGACATTTTTGGATGTACATCAGGGTGTTTTGCATGAAGACAGATGCCACTCTAAGAGTGACGTGAGGGCAGGAAGGGAGTGGCACTACTAGGTAGAATGAAGGAAAGTTAGAATAACTAATGGGGTAATAACTTGTTGATATAAGTGCAGTTATTCCAAATGAATGTCCAAAAGATAAGTAAATTAAATTAAATTAAATTAAAAAACAAATTTCCCTTTTTCTTGCCACCTGACTGTGTGGCTGCCTAGTTCGCCTGATTACATTCAACATTTTGATTTAGTCTTGCTCAGTATTCACCTTAGTTTTTGTAAATTTAATGTGTCAAGCTTCCTACGTCATCTGCTTCCAGTTATTTTTAGCTGTACAAAACAGTTTACTTCCTCATTGAAAAAAAGATGTATAAGTCTACACGTTTTCATCATTCTCTATGCCTGGAGTCAAAGCTCATAAATGCTTTGTGAAAAAAAAAAAAATTGCTAATTACATATACAAGGTTTCACCCTGACCACCCACTCGAGAGGAGAACATTATCCTCTTATTCTATACATGCCACACATGCTTTCATATCCAGTCCTGCAACTGCAGTTCAGGTGATAAACTGAACTGTGTGAAGCTTTCACTGCTTTCACAGCATTGATGACACACAGATAGGAAGAAAGCAATGCGCTTGTACTTCAGATAGAAGAGTATCTCAGGAGGACACAGGGACATACTATTTGTAATATTTATGCAATGTCACATCTTGTGCTTCTTGAATACAAAGTTGACTCAGACTCAGACATGCATTTTTAGTTAGTAGACTAAGACTGGATGTGAGAATACTAAAAACTTTAGGCAAGACTAATAAGAAAAACTAATAAAGTTACCATCCATTTGGCAAGTTACTGTTTCTTTCTCCATTTTTTTTATTTTTTTATTTTTATTTTTTATATGCCCTATGTTACAAGTCTATTTTGGTCACTTTTTTTTTTTTTTTTAAGTGTCCACTTTTGGGCCTTGGTCTTTATAAATACATTATACATGTCCTGTGATGTTTCTAAATGCTCTTTTCTTGTTTGCAGTTTGACTGATTTTACTTGAAGTTTGCACAGAAGAGCAGATTATCAGAATTCATTTGTGCATTTGATCCACTGGATTAATTCATTTCATTTTGTTGTTTTCTTCTCTCAGGATTTACGGGTGAAGCTGGAGCATGAGCGAGAAAAACGGTGAGTCGGAACATTCTCATTATTTTTGCAGCTCTCCGTCCCTTCCTTGATCTCATTCCTCTCGTCTTATCCCAGCTCTCGTTACGCCATTTCTAAGATCTCACTGCAAGGGGAAGTACAGGAAATATGCCAAGCTGCCCAAAAGAACCGGAATGTTCCTATAAAATATTTTGACATTTAGACACGACGTTTCACACACTCTGGTAGAGACGGAGGCAGAGGAAAGAGAAGGTGAAGCCAAGTGTTTGAGCTCAATGGCACACCCAATATTAATTTTCAATGTCCTGTAGGTCATTCATACGCCCACACACAGAACATGTCATTTTTCCATCTTAAGACTGCCAAATGCCAACACGTGAGTCTTTGCAAAGTATATCCATATGTGCTTTAGCAAACCTGTTACGTTTTACTAAGGTACTCATAAAAAGACAGTATTTTCCCTCATATCAAGCCAATGTTTCTGCATGGGAAGAATCTTTGACGAAGCTTTGTTTACTGGAAGAAAGTGAATTAACGTTCTTGTCAATCAGCACCACAAAGCCTTGATGCATCCTGGGAAAAGTCACACTTTGGTCTTAAAGCTCCCCAGAGGACCCCGTCCGCCGTCTGTGTGAAAATGCCTCAGTGGGTTGTGTCACAGGAAGTCGGCGCAGCGTCACTTACTGCACTGGAGGTGACAGGCAGCTGGGTGTGCTGCTTCACAACTCTAATTGGCTGCTGTGGCACAAAATCTTCATTTAACCCTCTTCTGTTCTGGCTTGACTTTAAACAGAGATAAATGAGGAGGAGGTGATGGACCACTAATAGATAAATCAATGCAAGTAATAGGGTAGCTATAAGAAGCGACGTCTCGCCTTTAATTAGTATAGTCAGTCGGCTTATTGAGTCACGTCTTTTTGCTCTAAAACAAAAGTTTTTAATTCCAAGGACCCCCAAATATGTCTTATGAAAGGAACTTTTCCTAAAATATAAAGGTTGTTATATATTTTCATGCCGACAAAGTCATTTATACTGTATTAGAAAAAGAAGTAATATTTTACTTCTGTTTGTCATTGTTTTATGTGAGATTACTTTGCATTAAGTTTATTGCATATACTTTAAACACAGAGTATAAGCATACAACATTTTAGTTTTCTCTTTCTTCTAATATTAGAATATTATAAAACTTTAAATCAAATTCATTTGTATAGCATTTTTCACAATACAGATATAATTCCAAACAGCCATACTCGTAACATAGCAAGAAGATACATTGTTAAATGGCTGCTGTTGTTTTTTCTATACAAATCTAAAAAAAAAAAAATTCGGTACTGTTAAAATGTTTATTTTTTCTCTAAACTTTTCCGTGGACCCCCTATCATCCTTTTGTGACGCCCTGGACTTGCCTTAAATGAACTTTGTTTGTAAGGAAGCTGAACATCTTGGCATTTCCTTCACTGGCCTGGACTCTGTATCCCTATTCTCTTGCACATAATGTCTTCACTAAGAGCGAAAATGTAAAAAATTGGTCTATTTATTATGTTTCTTTGAGCAAACAATGATATCTGTGAATCTTATTAAACCAGCCCGGCCAGATGATGGGACTTCTGTCCAGTCTCATGAATATGCAGTAGATCTTTTTTTTTTTTTTTTTTTTTTTTTTTACAATCTAAATTGCACTATGTGATGTTTTTTTTTTTTTTTTGTTTGTTTGTTTTTTAAATTAAGACTTTAATTCAGAAAGGACACTTAGAAATTGATCAAAATTACATCGTTACAAAAGATTTCAAATAAATGCTGTTCTTTTGAACTTTATATCGATCAAAGAATCCTGGTTTCCACAAAATTATTAAGCAGAAAAACTGTTTTCTTGAGCACCAAATCAGCAGATTAGAATGATTTCTGAAGGATCATGTGACACTAAAGACTGGAATAATGGCTGCAAAAAATTCAGTTTTGCCATCACAGGAAAAAATTACATTTCAAAAAATATATTACAATAGAAAACAGTTATTTTAAACTGTAATACTATTTCACAATATTACTGTTTTAAAAACCCCACATTGTTGAACGGTAGTGTATGAACGGCAAAATCTATCTACTTCCACATCAACATCGTAATATCATGGTGCTTTTTTGCCGGTTGTTTTCATTGTGTTACATCAGAAAGTCGTAAAACATAACATTAAACTTGTGTACATATAACTTCATATCTCACAGCACACATCATAAATTCACACACTTGCGCCTACAGTAATAAAAAACTCATCAAAACAGGCATTAGTTTGCAGACCAGCCTAGTTGGACACACTCAAAACTGTCTTCCTCTGGCAGCGACCGCAATACTGAGACAGGAAGGAGGAGAGTGCCGCATGCCATGCCAAGCGCAGAGAGACGCGGCCAAACCAAGGCGCTTATCTATGCACGCCAAGGAAGGAAAATCATCTCGTACCCTACATCCTCCATTTCTCCAGTCTTCCGCAATGTTTTTCTTCCATCACTATCTTCCTCATCGGCCAATGTAAACAGAGCCATCGCTCAAAACCCAACGAACAGCTTCATCTACAGAAGAGCTGACTGTTAAACGGCATACAACTGATCTCAAATCAGCGTTAAAGCTCGATTTCACCCATGACGGATATCCCCAGTTGTCTTCTTTCCTATAAACCTCTTCAAATGAGAACCAATCAGCTGTCATTAAGTTGGAGATACAAAAACCACTAATTGCTAAGTCAAAAATTGTTTAAGTTAAAGATAACAGTTCTTCAAAAGTAGTAGATAAGTGCTCTGTGTATGTGTGTGCAATTTGGCTGGTGTTCTAGACTTTGGAGGGGGGATGCTTCCTGCTACTTTCAGCGTTGCTCCACTTTTTTTTCCCTCTTTCCTCTCAGGAAGCGCTCCATCTACCTTCGTGTGCGTTGTGATGTGGGCCCCGGTGTTGAAACAGTGGTCCGCTCCGGTTGATTAGACCAAACGCACACTCATCATGCTTGCCTTGCATTTGCATCATGCATACACTTAAGCGAATATCCACTCTCAGTTCCTTTTTCTCTCACGCCACACAGTGACACACACTCTAAACATAGGAACGCTCGTTACATAAACAGACACACCATTTGTGGTCCGTCCCATGCATGAATACACCATAAATGGCTGTAGAAGAACCCATCCACTCATTTTCAACAGGGCTGTCCTTCATTCCCTCTTGCTATGGCAATGACCCCCAATCTCAGGAAATGCCCTGTGATTGGAAAGGTGTCACCCATCCACATTGCCATGTTTACATACCTCTTACATACAGTATGGATGGTGTAACTAAATGAATATTCTTTGTACTCGAAATTTGCAGGAACCTGAACGTTGTTTTGATTTGATCAGACCTTTTCTCCTCTTCCATTAGAATCATTCCGTTCCAAAGGCCACTGAAGTTCAAGGATCTGCTTCAGAAGGTGATGGAGGCTTTCGGGCAGCAAATGGATCTATACTACACTGATAAAGAGGTAGTGATTCTAGTAACTTATTGTAACCTTTTCGTAGTGAAATGTCGGTATAGATAACAATTAATTGACCAATATTTAGCCATTTTGGAAATGTGCGCATTTGCCAATAACCAAAAAAAAAAAAAAAAAAAAAAAAAAAAATAAATATATATATATATATATATATATATATATATATATATATATATATATATATATATAAATATAGAATATAGAAATTAATATTTAGTTTCTGCTAGGATGCATTAAAGGGTTAGTTCACCCAAAAATGAAAATTCTGTCATTTATTACTCACCCTCATGTCATTCTACACCCGTAAGACCTTCGTTCATCTTCGGAAAACAAATTAAGATCTTTTTGATAAAATCCGATGGCTCATTGAGGCCTCTATTGCCTGCAAGACAATTAACACTTTCAGATGCCCAGAAAGCTACTAAAGACAATACTTTAAAACAGTTCATGTGACTAGTGGTTCAACCTTAATGTTATGAAGCGACGAGAATACTTTTTGTGCGCCGAAAAACAAAATAACGACTTTATTCAACAATATCTAGTGATGAGTGATTTCAGAACACCACTTTATGAAGCTTCAAAGCTTTACGAATGTTTTGTTTCGAATCAGTGGTTCAGAGTGTGTATCAAACTGCCAAAGTCATATGATTTCAGTAAATGAGGCTTCATTATGTCATAAGGGTTTCCAAATTTCAGTGGTTCACCACTGGGGGCGTGACTTTGGCAGTTTGATGTGCACTCCGAACCACTGATTCGAAACAAAAGATCCGTAAAGCTTCGAAGCTTCATGAAGTCATTCTTTTGTTTTTTCAAAAAGTATTCTTGTCGCTTCATAACATAAGGTTGAAACACTGTAGTCACATGTTTTAAATATGTCTTTAGTAGCATTTATAACATTTATAACATTTATAATGTTAAAAAATTCTATTTCAAATAAATGCTGTTCTTTTGATCTTTCTTTTATAAGAAATTCCTGAGCAGCAAATCAGCATATTAGAATGATTTCTGAAGATATCTGCTTTGAAAATTGAACTTCTTAACTCATAATTGGATTAGCATTTATACTTTGCAGTAAGGATCTGTACATTTCATTAATGTGCTGTTTTTAAGTTATGCGTTTTGTTTTCTTAATAATGTGTCTGGTCTTAGACTTTGGTGGCTCTGAAGTGTCAGGAGGATTTGGACCGAGCAGTTCAGGGATTGAGCTCCAGCTCTGGAATCAACAATCTGCTGAGAGTGATTCTGAAAACACCTCCCAACAACCAAGTGAGTCCAAGCCAATACAAAGCAAAGCAAACCAAAATAAACCCAACCCAAAGCCAATATTAAAACAATGCCTAAACCCACATGGAAACCCTAACCTGTACATGAACTAGTTATCAGACCACAAGCTGACTTTCTCACATCCTTTTTATTATTCGGGTAAAATAAAGAATGCTACATTTGGTTAAATGTAAAGTTTTTTATTTTTTATTATATTATATTATATTATTAAATTAAAAATATATATATTTAAGAAAATGGAGAGACAATTTAAGGAGAGACAGTTTCCCAATGTATGTAAGAAAAAACTTAATTCAGGATATTCTTGTTATTTACATTTAAGTCTTATTTTCTTACAGAATTTTGCATCTCAAGATGTTTTAAGGATGTTTAGACTTTTTTTTATTGGAAAACTATATTATGAAAACCAGGTTCCAGGTTTAGCAGAATACCTTATATGTGTCCATCTCCCTACAGTTCCTTCAAGTGAGCGGCCAAGACAAGCAGAGCGAGATGAGGTCATCCAGGTCCCTGGGAGATCTCAAAGCCTCGGTTCTCAAAGGCTCTGAACGAGTGCGCAAACACTCTACAGGTGCGTCATGCTGGCTTACACACACCCCTAACACACACAGCACAGACAAAATGACAGTACACAATGGGTTTATCGTCAGCTTTGTTTGCAGTTTTCTCCATCAGGACTGGGGAATGGCATTAAAGAGCGCAGTGACGTCAGGGCTGTTAGAGAAAGCCTGGGCAAATCATTTTGGTTGTTTTGAATGGCAGAGGAACAGATTAAAACCATCAGTTTGATACCGCTTCCCTGTGTGATTGCATTTACATAATATTTGGCCAGTCGGAATCAGTTCAATCGGAATGTGCATTTCAAATGAACGGTTTACTTGAACGCACATTCTGGAATATCAGTGTAGGTGCTTGTTTACATGTCAATCATGTAGAATCCCAAATTAAATTTGTGTTTTGCCTCCTCATGGTATTAGTAATGTTTTTGCAGTGTAGGCAGATACAGTTTTTGCTAGCTCTCAAAACCCTTAAAGAGGTTATCAAAGATATACTCATTCAAACATTTGGGGTCGGTAAGACTTATTAATGTTTTTAAAATAAGTCTCTTATTATCACCAAGGCTGCATTTATTTAATAAAAATACAGTAAAAAGGAGTAAAATTGTGAAATATTATTACAATTTAAAATAGCTGTTTTCTATTTAAATGAAATGAAAGTAATAATTTCTTTAAAAAAAAAAAAAAAACGTACTGACCCCCATTCATTCAAAATAAAATGAATGTCTTTATACTTCAGTTTATTAATTGTACTAGTCTACATGCAGTCTATGAAATGCAGATATTTAATTTTGTTGAATGCAAACGAATGTAAGAAACTAATAACAGAACTTGTCATATTTGAGTAAGGACAATCAAGGGTATCTCGAATTTGATTCAGGCTCTGTTAGGATCTGTGTTTTGTAAAGTCATTTCATTGTCAGTCTCAGATCGTAGAGTGCTTCAAAGGCTAGTGGAACGATTTTATAGTGTTAAGGTTAAAGCTTTTTGCTGTGATCAGCAGTAGAAGAGTGCAAATTCACATGCATACACCCATTTGTCATGTATCTTTCAACATACAAACACACACTAATAGCAAAACATTATGCAAAACAAGAACGTGTGTCTTCCCCAAATAGAGCATGTATAGAGCGAAGCGTTTCTCAGCGATACAGAGCTCAGTGATGCACTCTTCTTCTCAACATCTCACATTTTTTTCAATGTTTGGCACCATCTTTGTTTTTGCACCTGAGAACGAGACGTGGGAAAGAAAATAGCTCGCTTCACGTTGCATACTGAATGATGGAGGTTGTAGGTTTTTGCTGGCTGAATGTCAAGGATATATTTTTACAGATTTCAGTATGTTAGAGCAGTCAGCATTTGTCATCATAATGGGGTGAAGGAGAAATACTTTTGCACTGCCTTCTTATAAAGCATGTTTTGCATCACTTTTTAGCAGTTGGTTAATAAAAACAGCATTTAAAGAGACCATATCTTGAAAAACTGGATGCTTTTTTGACATTACATCCATTAGAACATTAACATGACCACCCACATTTACTGTATGTATGATCACCTATTTAATATTAAAAAACAACTTGGCCCAACCTTATGAATGACTTCTACTAAATCTGTACATGGAGGCTAGCGCAATATCCAATTATAGTGCAATGGAGGTCTCACGTGACTTTTCCGCATTCCTTCCCAGTTACTCCCCATCAAACCCATGGGACGCTTTAGTAAGTCTGGTAAAACTCAATGGGCTCAGGCTAGGCAAGAGAGATGCTCCCTCCTGCGGCAACTTTAACCGCTGGTGTTGCTGTTATATATATATTAGTATTTCAAAATATTCATGTTTCTTAATATATAATTATTACTGAAACGTAATAATTTTTGCCATCACTATTGCCATCACATATATTTTAGTTAAAGAATAAAAATGTTAATGTGAAAATAAATATATATATATATATATATATATATATATATATAAATCCTTCCTTCCTGTCCCATGCTCTTTTAATTTTTATTGCCTGTCTTTTTCATTAAACACCTCTCTCTTTATTCATCCATTATTAGCGCTGTCTCTTCCTCTCACATTCTGCTCACATGTACCTGTCACTCACACCACGCTTCAATCTCATCTCGTCATTATTCACTTCAATCTGCTCAACTTCTTTTTTTTTTTTTTTTCTGTGATCCTGCACCCTGTTATTAGTTTCTGTGGAAGTATTACTGTTCCAGACTGTTTTTTTGGCATCAGACTGTGGGATGTGTCATGCTAACATCACTCTGTCTGCCCGCAGGATCTCTGAACACGGGCCGCACCTCACCCCCACCGGGCAGCGTACCAGAAGAGCAGCAGCAGATCGCTCGGCAGGGGTCCTACACCAGCATCCACAGTGAAGGAGAGTTCATTCCAGAAACGCTCGACTCCAATGTAAGATTCATGGTTTGGAGCTGCAGATTACAGCTGACTTTTCACAATATGTTTTCAAAGTACACCATGTCTTTAAACACTTTTAAGCAAAGAATTAAAGAATTTTAAGCAATTATTCAGATTTTAAGCCTGGATTATGAGTAATGTTAGCACCGATACTGATATTGATATACTGCAGTGGTTCCCAAACTGGGGACGGCAACCCCTAGGGGGGGCCCGGAGTTATAAAATGGGGGCACAGAAAGGCTAAAGGCACCCACACACTAGAAGATAATCGGGTCGATTTTGGGCCCAGTTCTCCCCTTCTGACAATTCTAGGTAAAGTCCCGATTATCTTGAAGGTTCTACAGACTATCTTGTCAGATTTTCCTGTGGTGTGGTGTGATGTGTGTTAAGAGTGATTGAATCTGATTGAAATCTTGTTGTGTGGGGGGAACCCTGAGGACAAATGCGCACACACTCCGTAGATCGTCTTGTGGAATGAAATGATGCTCATTCAGAAAGTGAGCTGACAGAAGCATAACAACCACAGTCATGGCGGAGTACCAGGTAGCTAACCACCTAGCCACCGACCTAGCCAACATCCTAGCCACTGTTAGCTTGACAATAGATTTTTTGTGTGTAACAGTTTCCTCTACAACAAGGTGGGGGTAGCAGAAAAAGTTTGGGAACCACTGATGTACTGATTGATTTTATGGCCCAAAGAAAAAAAGAAAAGAAAAGGTTTAAAGGCATAGTTCACCTAAAAATTAAAATTCTGTCATTAATTACTCACCCTCATGTCGTTCCAAACCCGTAAGACTTTTCTTTCATCTTCTTAACACAAATCGTTTTGATAAAATCTGAGAGCTTAAAAAAGTTCGTAAAGAGATTGTAGAACTAATCCATATGAATTGAGTGGTTTAGTCCAAATTTTCTGAAGAGACACAATCACTTTATATAATGAACAGATTGAATTTAGGCTTTTCTTCACATATAAACATTGATTAGTGAACATAAACAGAAGCTCCACTGAACTTGCTTGATATGCGAAAACAAACCTCTTGCTAAAGCTCAAACGTTCTGTGTAACACACGAGAACGAACCTCATTGGTTCTCGTACGTGCTTGAGCTTCTGTTTACCAGTTGATGAATGTTTATATGTGAATAAAAGCCTAAATTTGAACTGTTCATCATATAAAGCAATCGTGTCTCTTCAAAAAGTTTGGACTAAACCTCTCAACTCATATGGATTAGTTTTATGATCTCTTTATGAACTTCTTAAGCATCAAAGTGGTAGTTGCGTAGCTGACTATAGAGGGAAAGAAATCGCTCATCAACATTCATTTCATCAACAAGGTCTTCATGCGTGTTCGGAAGATGAACGAAAGTCTTAAGGGTTTGGAACGACATGAGGGTGAGTCATTTTTGGATGAACTAACCCTTTAACTTTTTTTAATTGAGCATCATAAAATACCAAAATAACTCTAAATGTAAAAATAGGGGAAATATCCTGTATTGACCAATATTACATACCTTATATTGACTGATAGTGATGAATTTAAAATTCTCCACCGATATATATGAAATCAGGCAGTACTAGGAGATTTCGGCAATTTGTTTAGTAACAGGCAGACAATTATAAACCTCATACATAGGCAAATAAGCATGGCAATCCAGAGTGTACAGATGCACAGTGTGACATTTAAAAACCTGAATTAAAGTATCTGGAACAAGATAAACCAGGGTTATGATGAATCCCAAATGACTGTTTGTTTTGAATGACCCTGATTGTTTCTGATTAAGAATGACCCTGGTTTAACAAACTGTGAAATGTCCAATAAAAAGAAACAATACTCAGTTTTTATGGTCTCTTATGTTCTTTCGCCGTGTACTTTCACTTGTTTAAAGTGTACAAGATGTCACTGTTCTGTGTAACTGCACTTTATAACAGACTGGATAAAAGGAAGCTTGGACATATTATGGGCATTGGCTCATGGAAAATCTTACGTCTGTCTTGTAGAGGGCTAAGGTTCAGATGCACAAATGGTAATGAAAAATGTAATGCAATGAAATGATGTCATTTCTTTTTTGTCTGTAGATTATGGAGCCATTCGGGAGTGCTGATGGGTCGCTTTCCAGCAGCTGTCAGTCACTGGACCAAGCACTGGACAGGTAGGCCAAACACCGCTTTATAAACTTGTGTGAATTAGGGAGGTAGAAGAATATATTTTAAAAAAAGACCAGGGTAGGGTTGCACCAGCCATTCATAAGTTCTTAAATTGGAATGTAAATTCCACACTAGAGGTTTAGTACCTACTAGCTAGTTTGTATCTAACTCTGTACTTTTACGGTTACACCATTTGTTCTTAAGGCAGAACGTAGCTAGTAAGACGTAAACTTTCAATAAAGTAATGCGTAGTCACTAGGGCTGCCCACTAATAGTCGACTAACCGTTAGCCGACGAGGAGAAGCTTAGTCAACCAAAATTTTATTAGTCTCTTAGTCACAGGGAAAAAAATCCACAGGAAATAGCGAAGTCATGCAGTCCGTGACGGACAGATCATTAACAGCTGGACATCCGAACGCTTGCCTATCATCATTCATTGACCTCAAATATGGCTTCATCTGAAACATGTAAGTAGTAGCAACTTTACATGGCAGCTCGCTTTAACTCTAACCTAGAAAAATGTGAGCTATTCAAGTGTTTGTGCGGAGTGTGAAAGCTGAATAGAAGCACACTAACTGTATGACAGCTAACATGGAGGCGCCGGCGTGATCACTTGCACTTAAAACACTCCGTCATTTTTGGTCATACAGATAAGAGTAATACATCTTTTGAATCTGTGAAGAGTCTGTTTATTTGTGTGCACAACAAAACGTGCTTTTGTAAAATAATGAAAGCAAACAGGGTGCTATTTTTGCCATCTCTCTCTGTGAACTTGAGCCAAAAAAAGAACTGAAAGTCGACTAATCGCTTAAAATGGATGACTAATAGTTGACCAGAAAAATTTTGAGTCGAGGGCAGCCCTGTTAGTCACATAATATGACATTTACGTTCAATGACCTAATAGCAGTCTTATATACAGAGTCTAAAGTAAAAATTTAGCTTATACGTAGTTACATTTCAACAAAGTTTAATGGTGCAAAATATTTTGTAATGCGCAAGTTGTAACTTAGTGCCCCTTTACGCTAAAACTTGCAAATTACGCACAGCTGGTGCAACCGACCCTAGTCTACTAATTGGTCTTAAAAAAGCCTTGAGTAATTAGCCTAGTATTTATCATAAACAATTCATCATACTTTTTTTTTTTTCTTTTTTTTTTAGCAGATATTAAGCAGACAGTCTACTAATACTCTAATGACTGGTAGTTGCAAAGTTACTTATAGTTAGTAGAATGTATAAAGTGGACGGTTGAAAATAAAGTGTTTCCATGAGCGATTTTAATTTTAGGTACCATTTAATGAAATCGGTTTATAAAATGTTGTATAATATAAAATATTTTGTTTCTAATATTAAATTAAAATTTATTATTGGACTTTTTGTTTAGTATTTTATTTTAGAATCTGTTTTTCCAATTTAATTAGATTTTTTTTTTTTCAGTGTTATAGCCACTAAAAACTAGTCAGCCCCATTTAGCCTTATTGGACACTGTTTCAAAAAAAGCAAGCCACTGTCACATTACTGTAATATGTATTTTAGAATTGTCACTACTTGTATTTAGTTGAAATCCAACTAAAAAATGCCTTACTTGTTGTCTCTGCATATAAAATGAGATAATTACACACTTCACCTTAAAGAGTATATTATAATAATTATGGTTAGACAAGATATTTGATAAATATGGCAACTGTCCAGAGAGGAAATTAAATCAGGTCACCACAAAGGCCAACCAGGAAGCTCTTGATGTCACCATGGCGACAGCTCGCTTATCTGGACGCCTGGATTCCAGTGCTATCGCACGCCGCCTCTGCTCTGCTTGGAGAGAGAGAATGAAAGAGAGAAAGATAGAGAGCGAGTGGGTTGATCTGACCAATATTCTGTTTTCTGTTGCCTGAGCACTATTGTTATAAAATGAGTCAGTCAATAATGCAGTGTGAAAAACCACAGGGGAGAGAAAGAGTAAGAATGAAAGACAGGAAAGTGAGAAAGAGAGAGAGGGAAAGAGAAAGGAAAACCGTGCTACCTGCACGAGCCTTATCTGGCTTTTAGCCCTCAGAACAATGGCAGGAAACAAGTGCATGGAAATTTTTCCCCTCACTGCGGGTGTGTGTGTGCCCGTTATCCGGGGTCTTGCTGATCCCCCCGCTCAGTACTGACGTCACCGTCGGACAGGGATAACAGGGTCGGGGCAGTAACAATCACTTTATGTCTCTCTGCACATTAACTCATGATGTTTTTTTATTGCCAACGCCTGTAAGAGTTCAAATGGAGTTTTGTTTTTTTAATTAAACATCTTGACTTTTATAGAGCGAGTAGAAACGGGGCTGTTTGAATCTTAAAGTCAGCATGAAATGCAAGTTACGATAGTCTTTTCTTCCCTAATGTGACGTATATCCGAGACAAACCCCTTCTCAAACAAAAAAAAAAAGTAGGGCGGGACTTGAATTTGTTCATGGGGAATTGATTGGGTTGTGGTTTGCTATTGTTGTGATCTCATGTGAGTGATAGATTGTCCCGCCCTCACGCCAGTAAACACGTCATCGGAATTTTATTTCAAAGTTAGTTCACCCAAAAATGAAATTTCTGTCATTAATTACTCACCCTCACGTCTTTCCAAACCCGTAAGACCTTCGTTCATCTTTGGAGCGCAAATTAAGATATTTTTGATGAAATCTGAGCGGTATCTGATTTCTCTATACACAGCAACGTCATAACAAATTTCAAGGCCCAGAAAGGTAGTAAAGACATCGTTAAAATAGTCCAATATGTTTAATTATACCATCTGGATGAAACTGAAAAGTTCTAGCATTTTCTTCTTAGTAACTAAAACACACAGCTTCACTATTAGTAGAGAGACCTCAGCTCGAGGTCGTTCACGTTTTGCTTTCAAAAAACGCGAGCAGTGGAATAGAGAAAAAACGCAAGGTCTCGAGACACGTTTTTTAAAAGTTGGACTGATTTGAACTTGAGTGCGACGTTTTTAGAACACCGTGTCATGATTATGATCATATACACGTCCGTATGTCACGTATTTACATAGAAAAACAATGGAAAAGTAGCGCATTGGAATGGAAAAACACGTTCTGTGAACGGCCCCTTATTTGTTCATTAATGACGTCATCATCGACTAGTCGACTCGACTTTAATCACATAAATGTTGACTTTGAAAATCTGAAGTCGTTCAGCCCCTAACGTGACTACAGTGGCTCAACCTTAATGTTATGAAGCGACGAGAATACTTTTTGTGGATCAAATCAAGTCCTGCTCTACTTTTCTTTCTCGTTGATTATCAGGTTTCACTCAGAAACACATCACATATTATTCAAATAAAATGGGTTGCTATTGCTGATTTATGTTGACTTTCAACACGTCTTGATTAGAAGAGGAAACCCAAGAGCTGTCATTTTCAAGAAAAAGTCTTGCAACATCATATAACATGCTAGAGCTTTTGTTTTGTGAATCAATGCCAGCTACAGCTTACATTGATTTAAAACAGAAAAAAACTGAATGTTGCTTCTAACTACCTACAGCTGAGCAAGTGATGGCAGATTGAATTTAGTCATTTGTTTGCCTGGAAAATATGATTAATGCCATTACCCATCTGTTTTCTGTATAACTAACATTACCAAGATCTTTAGAACACAAAAATATACCTTTATGGAAATAATTGCATGATTTTATGCTATGCAATGCAAATGCATTTGAATTAAATAACAAAATATCAAACTAAATGGCATTATTAAAAAAAAAAATACAAAAATAAATACTGTGCACTATGGGGAAATATTTTTACAATTGATATTTTTACAATTTATTTAAGTATATTTTAAATTGCAATTTATTTCTGTGATGGCAAAGAACGAAAACCATTGAGCATGATGTTATATCCTGTTGCTTATATCTGTTCTGGGGTCTGAAATATTTTCACACACTTCAAAAATAGCGTGACAACCACATAAAAGCAAAATGGCTAATAAAGTAAAAAGGTTTAGCGTCATTTGTTTGCAAATGCCACATAGATGGTGGCCTACATGTTTCAAATACTTTTTTGGGTCCCTGCATTATACAGATTTGACTGACACTTAACGCTTTCACTGCGCTATTGTAAAAGTCTACAAAACCGTGTTGAATGGTCAGACGTTGGTATCTCGGGTCAGGTATCGGGTAGAGAAAATCTCAAGTCTCCATCCTCAACGTAATGACAGGTGGCAGGCGGTCACATTGGCACAATGGGGACTGTGCGGTGCAGGAATGTAGGCCAGGCAGACGGTGCGGCCCAACCTCACCACTGCACACAGGGGAGTAACAAGCAAAAATAACCCATCATCTCTCCTCCTTCTCTCCTTGTCTTTCCACAGCCCGCCATTCTCCCAGAGCAACCGGGACAACAATTACCTGAACCTCAACTATGAATACAAAGGTGAGGTTGACATGAGCAAGTGAATATGAATTTCTCTCAGAGCTGTGACTTGTTTTAATGGTCTCTGCTCTGTTATAGAGCTGGCTCTCTATGACAGGAGCAAAGGTGCTTCCTTTGAGCTGTTGACTGTGGTCACTCTGTGTTGCTAATGGGGCATCAAAATGAAGTCCTGTTGAATGCAGCTGTGATTCTACCTTTGTTCCCAAACCTAGTGAGCTGCTTTGATGTGTACTGCTTAGATAGGCAGCTGCCTTCTAAGGGAGCATCCTAACAGAAGTAGAGCCTAATAAGTGACTGATTTGACATTCTACATAGACAGGAACTCATTTTCGAAGTGCATAGGAGATTTGACTCAATACTGATTTCAGTTAATTTCTGTATTAAATTAATTATAATCATAACATTTATTCTATTTTAGTTAGATTTATTTTTATTTTCATTTTTAATATTTTCTGTTTTGAAATACATTTATAGTAGTAGTAGTTTATGAATATAAAAAGTTAATTTTGATTAGATTTATTTTCATTATTATTCTGTATTAAATCAGTTATATTTATTACAGTTAATATTAATAACATTGATAAGCTTTATTCCCCATCTTTGGCGACTTATTTATTTTGCTCATCCATTCTGGGATGCTTTGCAGGATTGTATTTTTTGGAATCAATTTCATTAAATATTAAGGTTATTTTCAGAGAATGTAATTGTTAGTGTTAATATTATCATCATCATTATTATTTACCTAATTGGCAGTTTTTTTTTTTTTTTTTTGCATAAATCCAACAAATTTTTATGAGAACTTAAACTTAATTCAAGAGATATTCTAAATATATAAATATTTATATATTTTGTATATACACTATCGGTCAAACATTTTGAATAATTACGATTTAAAAAAAAAAAAAGTATATAAGTCTCTTAAAATCACCAAGGCTGCATTAATTTGATCAAAATGCAGTAAAAACAGTAATATTTTGAAATATATTATTATAAAATATATTATAAAATGTATTCCTTTGATGGAAAAGCTGAATTTTCAGCAGCCATTACTCTTTAGTGTCACATGATCCTTCAGAAATCATCAAATTTTGTTGAATTTATGTTAAATAAATATATATATAATATTCAATTTAGTTTTCAAGTAAATTTATCTTTGTTTAAGGATGTTTAAATATTTATACTAGAAAATAAGACAAAAATATTGATTAAGAAATTGATTTTTCTTTTAGTGTGATGCCTGAAAAGTCTGCATATGTAGGCAGCTCACTGGGTTTTTGGAACAGAGTTATAGACCTGTATCGACAGGGAGAGAATGAGATTTTCACTCTTCTTTCCCCTTTCATTCCTTTTCTTCTGCTGTGCTGAGAAATTGAAAGTTACTGGAGTGGTTAAACAAGGAGATTTTCTCTCATGTCCTTCCCTGGTTAGTATTCTCTGTCTCTCCGTTGCTCTGTCACTCTCACTCTCTCCAGCTCTCATGCTCATGCCCGGTTTCCCTCTGTTGTTTTTCCTCTTGAGCGGCGATCAAATAGAGCAGGCCTGCCTGATAATGAGATAGTAATCTTCCCCAACAGAGGGAGGCCGGTCACACACACATGCACAAAAACACTTTTCATGGAAACTTTCCTTTTTATGTGCAGACCATTTATATCCCAGTCTGTTAGAGGATAAAAAGAGCCCTATGATACAGACATCGTACGTGTCTTTCCATTGAAGGCCAAACACACTCATACATGCATTGAGATCCCCAACACTGAGGATTGCTCCATAGAGAGCAGCCTTTTTTTTCCTTGGTCTTGTGAGTAGATTTTTCCTCCCTGAGCTCTGCTTCTAAACAGAGCAAATCACTGGGTCTCCCTGGGAGACGGGCTGCAAACAGCACATGGGGAGGCAGTCGCTCGCTCAACAGCTGCTTTCAATTGCATGTGGCATCAGAACACAGCGATCATGTTCAAGTGATCTAGTCAGGGCCCCTGCTTGTGTTTACACGCAGACACTTACTCTGTAACTCTCTCTCTCATTTTGTGCAGGTGTTTTTAGTCTCACTCACTTACTTTCTTTCTTTCTTTCTTTCTTTCTTTCTTTTGTTTTTTCTTTCGTTCTTTCTTGAATCTGAATGACCACATATTATATTTTGCATAAACTAAATGAAGCCTGTCTGAGGACCATTACAATTTTTGTTTTTGTGACATCATTTTCATGACCGTTTTTTGTGTTATCTTTTTTTTTTTTTACCATTTAAAAGAGAGGATTTATTATTATTTGTAATAAATTATTCAAAACAGAAACCCTGGAGCATGACTCCATATCAGAAAGTTTATATTTGTTTTGTGTCCTAAAATAATTTTGCATTATTTTCATGACAAATAAAGAAAAGGAAAAAAGAAAGAAACAAACAAACATGACAGTTAAGCATATTTTCTCCTAGATTCAATTTACTACTGTAATAAACCACAGTAATACATTAAAATCATCATGTCTTGATTTAATTATTTTTAATAATAGTATACATTAATGTACGTTACTTGTATATTATTTTAAATGTATTTAAATTAATTTCATTTATACACATTTATATACACATTTATACTTCATTTATGTGTGTGTGTGTGTGTGTGTGTGAGATAAAGAGCTCCTCAAAATCTGATTTGCTGAGATTTCCCTCACAGATTTGTTTATTCAGTGACTTCACGCATAGTTACTTATTGCCTTAATATCAAATTTATTAATTTACTGATCAAATTTGCTATTTTCTGTAAATGAGGAGAAAATTCCTGTTTGTAAATCATAGCTTATGTCAAGCATTCAAGTAACCGGCCTGTATCTAACTGCTCCACCTGCAGGACGTCATGGGAAACACGGGACCTTCCCTCGGCAGTTCCACGTGTCCAGTCGCAGTAAAGACTACGGTGACGGTAAGATCTGCACTTAGAACAATGTGTGTGTAACTGTTCTATTTACTGCGTGACTGCGTGACTGCGTGTATGTCATTTATTATTCTGAAATTATTTATAAACTTATGATTCGATTTTATTCTTTTTAACGGAGAGGTAAAATGTAATTCATTTGAATGAATAACCAAGGTTCATGATGCTGAAAAGAGTTGTAATCTAATGACTTCTAATCTTATCTGCACGCCAGCTGTCAGTTATTTCACCGTTAGTTATTGTTTTGTCTATTTTTTTTTTTTAAAGCCTTAAATATAATAAGTATTATTGTTATTAATGTATTTAGTTAGTTATTGTTATTAGTTATTAAAATTTGTTATATTTCCCCCCAAACAGATCAAAAAAATGTGAAAAAAGTCAGTAATGTCTGCTTTGGCCTGCTGGATTTGTTTTAAATAATTGCCCTCACATGTGTTTTGTTTCTTATGACACCATTTTGTTTTCACAATGTCTGCATGAAAACTGGTGTTAAGAGCGAAAACTTCACTATGGTATTTGGAGCTTTTCAATTCTCAGAGCACCTAATTAGTAAATGAATTCTTTGGTTAACATTTAATAGATGCTTTCTTATCCAAAGCAAGTCACAATTCACTAATTGCGTGGACCATCCCTCTGGATCGTGTGAGTGTGGAGGATTGTGTTCTTGGTGATTCTCCTACTTGGAATCAAACGGGTTTGCAGCCCAGATCCATACATTTTTAGACCGCCAATACCAAAATGCAAAACCCCTTTTCATCCCTCCTGAAGAGACTAGAAGGCTAGTTTATGCTGATTTGATGCTGTTATGCAGGTGCTGATCTTTTCAGCATATTCCTTACATTACATGCAGTGCTGGAGGCCGGATCTAGAAGACATAAAGCTGTGCACATGGCCATGAACTTGGCCCGTATGATTTGAGTTTCCCCAGAACTGAATGTACTGTATTAAAGAGTTGGTCTATGTGTGTCTCTGTGTGTGTGTGTTTTATTTGTGTTTCCCCTGATGAGGCACACTGACTATTGCAAAACAGTATACTGAGAGGAGTTTCCTGCATTGTGGAAAGGTTGATGGAGGAAGTGAGAGACAAAGGAAAAGAAGAGCGTGAGAGAGAGAATCAGGGAGGAAGAGAGGGAATATAAAGATGCATGTTTAGACATGTGGCGTGACGTGTTGATTGTATGTGCCTTAAAGCATAAAGAGATTATTCAGAACAGGAATCTGAATTCTGCAAAGATTTACTTCATTTTGGGGGAATGTTATTTATGCATTTGGCAGATGCTCTTACCAAAGCAGATTATAGTGTTTTCAAGGTAATAATGTATCATGTGCATTCCCTGGCTGGGAGTCGAACCTATTGCTAGCACCGTGCTATGCTGGAATTTGAAAATCAAACTTTTCAAACACTATTAAACATGGATACGGTGGTGGGAAACCTGGAAATATCAAGCAATTTAAAAAAAGTGTGATTTCCAGGTGTGGGGAAAATCATGGAAATTAACGTAATTGTGTTATAATGTAGTAATAATAATGTGGTAAAGTTGTCAAAAGTACCAACTTCGGTACTAAGTCGGTACTGAAATTTGAAAAATGTGACGCTTTAAGCACTGTTGAGCGGATCCGTAAACACCTCTGATTGGCCATTGTGTTCACGCGCTCAACAGATATGTCTGTGATTGGCTACACTGATCAGCGCCTCAAAAACATGTTGTAAATAGACATCTTCACCGAGCGCTTACACGGATACACACAGAAGTATTTGAAAGCATGTGTGTATAGTCGCTTCCGCTTTTAAAGCGCTTTCAAATTCAAACACTTTCGTGTGCTTTCAAACTCTCCCGATTATCCCGATATTGATTATTTTAGCCAATCACAGACGTATCTGTTGAGTGCGTGAACACAATGGCCAATCAGAGGTGTTTACAAATCCGCTCTACAGCACTCAAAGCATAACATTTTAACATTTCAGTACCGACTTGGTATAAAAAGTTGGTACTTTTGACAACACTAATATGTAGATAGGAAATGCTTTTATAAATTCAGTTTCTCAAATGACTGGAGAAGTCTCCAAAAGGTCATAGAAGTTTATTGGTCAAAAGGTCTAAAGGGGTATTTGTATTTTATATCGTGTGCATTTATAAAATATGTGTGTGTATACAGGTCGGAGGACTTTCCCTCGAAGCTTTATGCCTCAAGAGAACCTGTTTCAGCTGGTCCCGTCCAGCCGTACACGCAGCTATAATGGGGAAAGCACTTTGCTGTACAGTGGAGATCTGCACACCATCAGCTGGACTGAGAAAAACTGCCAACGCAACAGTCCTAAATGTGAGAGCACATGCATACATATACATGAGGACATTTATGCAGACAATTAGAAAAGAAAATCCCATTAAACACATTTGCACGCTTGCCTCCAGACCAGAAATATCTGATTTTAGTGTGTTTTTGTGTTTCATATGTAGGGCTGTACCCATGTTCTGTGTACCATCTAATGCGGCTGAATAAATAGAATCGCAGCAAAAGAAATCATATTGTACAACAAAAAGACTATACCACAATATAATGGCAAAAAACATCTTTATATAAAGTTGTCCCTGCGGCCTGCATGCAAAAATAAACATAACATGATCAATGTAGTGGGACTGACAAGCAAATGATTCTTTTTAGTGAATAAAAACTATACAGCGCAAGCACTGTAGTCCGTTTCACAAGCAAATGACTCTTATGAACTGGTTCTTTTTAGTTAATAAAAAGCATACAGCATGACCAGTGAAGTCCGATTCACAAGCAAATGACTGATGAATCTGTTCTTTTTAGTGAGTCAACAACAAACAGAACAACCAGTGGAGTCCAATTCACAAGCAAAGGACTCTTATGAACCAGTACTTTTTAGGGAATCAACATCATACAGCATGACCAGTGTAGTCTGATTCATAAGCAAATGACTTTTATGAATTGGTTCTTTTTAGGGCAACAAAAGCACAAGCAGTGTAGTCCGATTCACAAACAGATGACTCTTATGAGCTGGTTCTTTTTATTGAATCAAAAGCATACAGTGCGAGCAGCGTAGTTATATTCACAAGCAAATGACTCCTATGAACTGGTTCATTTTAGTAAATCAAAAGCATACAACGAGACTAGTGTAGCCCAATTCGGGAAATGAATGACTCTTATAAGCTGCTTTTATTGAATAGATCAAAGCAGTTAAAGCAAATTAACAGTTTTTTTTTTTTCACGTTTTTTATTTTACACACAAATAAAAACAGACAACAATACAGTGAAAAACATGGTAAAAGATCCAAACAAAAACTACACAGTGAATAAACAGGTTCTTTAATCAGCTCCATTAATCTAGGATGGGCGCCTGAATTTGACAGATGAACATGAATGCTCTTCTCTACTGTCTGCCTGCGGGTTTTTTCCCCCCAGATCCTCCATAAACTATTCAGATAGCTTCATGTCAAATATCATTATAGGAACACTAAGCTGATTAAGATGATCGTAAATGCTGACGCAAATGTGTCCGTCATAGAGTAAGCGGTAAATGAATCTGAGAGATGCGTAAATCTTGTCTGGCGAGGGTTGTTTTCAAACTTGGGTGTAGTTTAACTGCATCCAGACATAAAGTTCATCTATCTATGATTAGATCCATGCAGCATGTTTAGAGAACAATAGCAGAAATATTAAATGCAGACACATACTGTGCTATTATGTATGTGGCTCATGATAGCCATCAGTCATGCTGCAAATGTGTACTGTAGAGAGCCATAAAAAGAGATTCACACAAAAAAACGTTGTATTAATGTGTAAAAAAAAAAAACACGGCCTTGATTTAAAGGATATTCAGGTGTGTAATACTTAGTTTTGAATAACTTGCAGCGACTGCCAATAGCTCACTGTCTGCCTCTCTGTTCATGTAAACCTTAGTTTATTGCCTGAGAGGGGAGCAGTTGCAAATAAATCTGAAAGTATAAATCTGTATAGCATCCAGTTGTAAATACAGTTGCGGTTTGACTCTGTGTCGTCAGCTAGTCTGTGTATGATTTTGTCTGGTTTGAGTTACAGTCTGCGGCGTGCTGGTGAGGTTAACGTGGTTTGTTTCTTCTAACCCTCAGCCCCAAGGGCTCCGGTAAACTGGCGTCAGGGGAAACTGCTCGGTCGGGGCGCTTTCGGCGAGGTCTACCTCTGCTACGACGTTGACACGGGACGTGAGCTGGCGGCCAAGCAGGTGCCCTTTGACCCTGACTGTCAGGAGACCAGCAAGGTAAATTTGAAGCGGACTCAGATGGTGACAGTATTTATGCACTGAAGAGACGTTCTGAATTTTCTCTTTGTCTCACTCCACAGGAAGTAAATGCACTGGAGTGTGAGATTCAGCTGTTGAAGAACCTGCGTCACGAGCGTATAGTGCAGTACTACGGCTGCTTGCGTGATCCAGTGCAGAGAAAACTGTCCATCTTTGTGGAATTCATGCCTGGGGTGTGTATAAACCACACAGAGCATATTGTGTTTGCTCTGTTATTGCTATTATTGGAGGAAATGTTTACTTTTAGAATGACTTGCACACATTATTTTCAGCCCCTCAGTGTCTATTATTGTTTGTTATATTCATTATTTTGTTTAAGTTAGTGTAGACTTCATGCATACCATGATACGAATGAGAAAACAATTACATATGTGGGTAAATTCACCAAACAACCACATTTGCATGAAAGATTTCAGCGCAAAAACGTGCATCTTATTCACTGGCCATCGACAATCCAGTTTAACCAGGCACTATATATCTAAATGAAATCTTTTTAGCATGAACACTCTTTGTTTCTTTGTAAATTAGGCCTTTTATATATTGCACATTATTTACAAAACTTAGCACTGTTTGGTTGGTGCTGTTAATATCCACTGTTACCACCCATGGTCATGGACAACATAAAAAGAGAATGTACCATGAAATAATGTCAAGGAATGTATTTTTATTGAAAATAGACCCGTATTTCTATTGAATGTAGCCCTGCCCAATTCATGAGCAAATGACAAAAAGTCCTTTTAATGAATTAAAACATAAAGCGTGTCCAGGGCTTGACATTAACTTCTTTGCTCACTAGCCACTGTGGCTAGTGGTTTTTCCAAAGTTACTAGCCACTCAGCATTTTCACTGGCCATAATTTTGCTGTTAGGAAATTACATTTTATATGGTTAAAGTTGATTTTGACATTCTAAAATTACTAGATTTTAAGTCATTTTACTTGATTTAGCTAGATTTAAAACCCTTTCAAACTTTCAAATGCAGTTTGACCACCCAAATCAAGACTACATGGTATATCAGCTGGTATGTACAGGTGGGCAATATGACCATAATAGGCCTATGAGAAATTTTATAATTTATTTTTTTAATAAGTTATTTTTGTTAGGCTATATAAAAAGAGCAAAGAAGCAAATTAGCAAATTACAAATACAATAGTAAATTAAAAACTCTTTTTTCAGATACAGTAGGTTTATTTAACATGTGTACATTTATTTAACTTCTTTTGTTGTTTGATTAACATTAATGACAGACAGGAATTTAACTGGGCTGCTGAATGCATGGACGTAATGTACTGACACATATCAAGTTTTTACCCACCTGTTTACGTCCACTTAAGCCATACTTAAGCGTCCACTGTATTCACGTGAGATACTCCACACGATGGACATTTTGACATCTGTGTGTGCGTGTATTTGACTATTCAGGCGCAAAGAGAACTGATCGCGCGTGCGACAGAGAGAGAGAGACAGCTCACGCGAGAGAGCTCTTCTGCTGTGTGTCATTCAGCACGATTCCGCCTATCCCGCCTTCACTAACTGCAAGTTAATCGATAACGAATTATGATTGGATTGTAATTTTGTGCTATGACGAGCTTGGCTACCTTTCATTTGGCTGTAGGCTGAAATTATATTCAACCTGCCAAAGTGGGAGTGGCTGTATTACCCACTACAGCTAAAATCTACCCGCATTTGGCAGGTTGGCAGGTGTTAATATCAAGCCCTGAGCGTGTCTAGTGTGGCCTCATTCACAAACAAAAGATTCATATGAACTGGTTCCTTTTAGTGAATCAAACCATACAGCACATCCATTATACCCCGATTCACAAACAAATGGCTTATAAAAACAGGTTCGTTTTAGTGAATCTCAACTTTGATTGTATCCCAGTTCATGAAAAAATGACTCTTATGAACTGGTTCATTTAGTGAATCAAAAAGTACAGCAAGACCAGTGTATTTAGTGAATCAAAACATAAAGAATGACTAAGTTGCGTCCCAAATGTCGCACTATACACTATTAGGGTTGTCAAAATTACCAACTTCGGTACCAAGTCGGTACTTAAATTTTAAAAATGTGATGATACCAGCATTTCCCCCTAGCATTTTGAGTGCTGTTGAGCGGATTCTTAAACACCTGTTTGGCCATTGTGTTCACGTACTCAACAGATATGTCTGTGATTGGCTACAATGATCAACGCTTCAAAAACATGTTGTAAATAGACATTTTTGACGCTCTTCACCGGAACACAGATACACATGGGAGCGTTTGAAAGCAGGTGTCTATCAGCGGAGCCCTAATATATCCACTGATAGACGGATCCGCTGATAGATGCCTGCTTTCAAACACTCCTGTGTGTATCTGGGTATGCAATCACAGACATGTCTGTTGAGTGCGTGAACACAATGGCCAATGCCATTGCTAGGGGGAAATGCTGAAGGGAAAAATGCAAAATGCCAGGGGGAAATGCTGGTATAGTCACATTTTTAAAATTTCAGTACCGACTTGGTACTGAAATCAGTACTTTTGACAACCCTAAACAATATGCACTTATACACTATGTACTTATGCACTATGTACTCAGCCGTGTAGTGTATGAGTTTTATAAGGTTATTTTGTCATTCTACATCGGAGTCTGAAAGCCCCTCCCCCTCCGCTACATAATTAAAGCTGCGATATTTGAGTGCATGAAGTGACCAACAATCCACACTTTGTTTTTTCGGTTAAATAAATGCATCATCTTGGATGATTCTCGAACAAATGATTCTTATGAACCAGACTAGTTTCTTTTAGTGAATCAGAATATACAGCACAACCAGTGTAGCCAGATTCACAAACAAATTACTCATATCAACCAATTATTTTTAGTGAATCAAAACACTAAGAGCACAAGCAGTGTAGTTCGATTCACAAATGACTCTTATGAACTGGTTCTTTTGTAGTGAATCAGACTAGTCAGTGTGACAAGTTTACAACATTATAGAAAGAACTTCTTCAATATGTAAGCAAAATGGACAAATTAATCAGAGTTGAATCAAATGAAATTGAAATTGGAATCTAAACTAATCAAGAGCTTGTGAATCTAATCAAATTGAATGAGGAAACCCATATCGATACCATTCCTATTTTCTTTTCTTTCAGGAGCTAAAAAAACAGATAACGTGCAAAAAAACAACACTATTAGCGGGCACATTCTCAATTCCTCCTTTGTGTGTTTCAAGAAAATGACATTGTTAAACTTACAATGAATCTGCGTTTTCCAAATAATGACAAACCCACTCCAAAATGTCACTGGCTTATGAACATATCCACAGTGTTCTTTGTCAGCACAACCGCACAGCTTTACGAGTTCATTTTCTCTGCAAATGGGTGTTTTAATGAGCGTCAGACGTGGTCTGTCCCATCTGTCAGCTTAATTTTAATATGCGCAGACTGAGTGTCTTAGTCACATATTGTCTGGTAAAGGGGAATATTTCACCAAGGTCTCTGGCAGACAGATGCATCACTGCTCAGAGCCAAAGCCACCAGCCTCTGCACAGCACTGCTGTCTCCTGATAAGAGCAGAGGTGAAGGGAACAGGAGAAAGAGAGAAAGAGTTTGAATGAGTAGGATGTGGAATAGGGTTACATGAGGTGAGAAATGTATTGCATAATGAGGGATCAGAAGATCGCTAGAGCCTGTAGTAGTGTATTACAGTAGGATTGCATGTGCGGTACACATTGCTTCATTTTAATAAATTAAAAAGGACATTGTGGAACTTCATAATACAAAATATTACTGTTTGGAAGGAGCTATGCAAATGTATTATTGCTTGGAAGGCATTGTAGTTTGCGTCACAGGTGTTTCACAATGTTGTCCTTGAGGAGACATTGTTTCTTCGGCGAGGGGTGTAAACAGGAAAGCTGAGGAAATATGAACTTTGTTTGGGCCAGTGTTTCAAAGAAAACAGACACATGTGAGGAACATTTGGCACTATGATCTGTTTTTCCAGAAAGTTAAAAAAAAGTTCTGAGTCCTGGCAAACTATACACTTCCAGCTCCAGTTTTGTAAACACATCTGAGTGTGACTTCCTTGCAAACACCGGTTTTCAGCAAATATGAATTATTTTATTATATATACAGTCAAACCAAAAATTATTCAGACATTTTTTGATATTTTTGATATATTTTTACTAGTGGGTGCAGGACACTATAGTTCATTTATGTAAGTGAGGATAGCAAAATAAAGTAAACTGTGACATATTATACCCAAAAATTCTTCATACAGTGGACTACCAGTAAAATGTATAAAAATTTGGAACCAAAAATTATTCAGACACTTTGACCTGACCATGTTTTGCTTAAGTGTTATCTGACATAATTAAGATACATTTTTTCTTGTCGTATTTTGCTACCATTTGTTTAAACTATAGTGAATAAACTGTAATAATGAATGAAATGTTCAAGGTGTCTGAATACATTTAGGTTTGACTGTATATACAGTATATATAAAATAAATATATATATATATATATATATATATATATATATATATATATCCTCTCTGCCTGATTTCCTTCTTTAATGTTATTTCTTACTGTATAACTATTATGTATAGTATTAATTTAATAAAAAAAAATTAATGAACAAAGTCAGCATTCATATCTACTGTGTAAAAAAAGAAATTATTTTATTTTTTAAATATGGTATTTTACACAGGTTAGTACTGTTAAATATTTTTTATTGTTAATATTATTTTATTAATAGTGGTGTATGATTAAATATTACATTTATATAAAATCATTAAATATGAAATTAATTTATTTTAAATTTTAATTTTATTATGCATAATGCATTATCTAACAATTAACAGTACATTTGTTACAGTATTTATTAATATTTGTGAATATTAATTAATAAAAATGGTTATTAGAATTATTAAATAGTCAATAAAACTTATTTCATTTTAGCTCAGGTTTATTAAATATTAACACATTTAACACATTTTATTTGATATTTGATTTTAATAATGTATTTGTAAATGTGTAAATTAACTTTAACTACTGTAAGATTAATGAATGCTTTAGAAGTATTTTCCATTTTTGTTTCATGTAAACTAATGTAGTTAGCAAATGTTAATAAATGGAACCTTAATGTAAATTGTATTTAATTAATAATAAATGCGCGCTCTCTCTCTCTCTCTCTCTCTCTCTATATATATATATATATATATATATATATATATATATATATATATATATATAATCATAAAATAAAGTAGAAACATTTTAGTTTGTTTCTTGTTTTCAGCAGTTACACAGCAAATTTGTATACTTTGTACGTGTTATTTAATACATACTTGTTACTGCATACAGTATGAACAAAAATAAAACAGCAAAACATTTGCAATCAGGAAATCTGTAAGGGGTCAAACTATTTTCCATTGCACTGTATCCTTTGGTAAACAGGTTTGAATCCTGTTTTTATGTTTCCTGCCAAAGCATATGCTGACACCTTGTTTTTTAAGTTTCCTAATAAAAATACAGTCTTTATAGTTTTTCTACTTTTAGAGAATAAAACACATGCATACTTTACATGCTGAATATGGTATCTGAATTCAAGCGAGATTCGTTGCTCTTGTTTAATAGCACTCTGTTGAACAGTATGATAAATCTGTGTCCATGTGTGTCTAGGGCTCTATTAAAGACCAACTGAAGGCATATGGAGCGCTGACTGAAAAAGTCACCCGCAGATACACCCGCCAGATCCTACAGGGAGTCCACTATTTGCACAGCAACATGATCGTACACAGAGACATCAAAGGTAAATCACCTTCGGCTAAGAGCAGTAGGCTGTTGCTTTGCAATGTAAATCTAAAGGATAGTGTCTCTTACACCGCACTACCTGAAATACATCTCTTGTTAGTAAGTAGAGTTGTGTTCGTACTTCCTTTAGGTATTGCCAAAAATAGCAAGAGGGAAAGGTTTTGCATTCCTTCAGACTTTAGGGCTGAACTCTGACCAGAATTAACAACCTGTCTATTAGGTATTTCTTTTAAGCATCAACATTAAACACGTCCTCTAAATCATATGTACTTACCAGACAGTGTCTGCATTGCTTCTACTAGACATGGACACTCTTTAATCTCTCAATTTATTAAAAAAGCAACAAGTGGTCCCAAAAAATAAATAAAACTAGCAAACCAAGTCATATTTATTTGTTTAAAGAAATGTGGCACAAACACTTTAAGCAGAATGTTTTCACCCAATATTTTCACAATAGATCACTGTAAAAATTATCCTGTTAAATTTACAATAAAAAACAGCAGCTGTGGTTACCATAAAATTCACTGTAAAAAATGCAGTGATAATGTATCAGGTAATGGATGACGTATGGTGCCTGTATGTTTTACAACATATGATATGACCGCATATGGGCCATTCTACAGAAGAGTTGGAAACTGCTTTCCCACAACCAAAAAACACATTTAAAAAGCATTCAAGTATTCAAATTTTAGATGTTTACTAAGATCCTTCTATTATCTACTGAATCCCACAATAATATTTAAAATATCAGTAAGCTTAATATATATAAAATCATCATTTACTGGGTACTTTCAATTGGGAGGTGGCTGTCCTGAACCCTAACCCCTAAATTTCAACTTGTGAAAATAATATTGAAATAATTTTCCATTTTTCGCATTTTCATGTCACTACCGAAACAGTGCATGTTTTAGTCCATTGGCTGAGACCGAATTTAACCACACTTCTACATTTTTGATCAGGAAATATTTCTGTGTCCCTCCCCCTCATAGCCTCTCTGTCTTAGTAGATAGGTACCATCATTTTGAGTTAAATGTGTTCAAAAGTCTGAAAATCTGTGTGTAACTTTAAGAAATGTCAATACCAAACACCTTTTTTCTGCAATTAAGCAAACCTTTTTGGGTGTTATTCCATAAAATTTATTTTTTATGTGTGTACAACTGTTCAGAACTGTGCTAGGTAACCATGTGCTGATTAGCATCTTTGAGCTAGGTTCAAAAGTATCGAAAATTGTCACTACCGAAACAGTCATGACCGAAACATGTGGTGAAGTTTCGGTTGTGACATCATTGTTTTTTGAGTGTTATTTGATAAAATTTAGTTTTTATGTGTGTACAACTGTTCAGAACTGTGCTGGCTAACCATGTGCTGATTAGCATCTTTGAGCTCGGCTCAAAAGTATCTAAAACTGCCACAACTGAAACTTCACCACATGTTTCGGTCGTGACTGTTTCGGTATGAACATCATTGTTTCGGTAGTGACAAAAGGGAACACAATTGTTTATTTGGGGGAAATTACTAAAGCAAAATTTTAGTACAGTTATGCAAATCATTAGGATTTTAGTATGTTTTATAATGCAAGTCATTAGTGTTTTGAGTTAAAATTCTGTAACATGATGTGGTTGCTACTAAAACATTGCTGTCACTACCGAAAATGTGCAGTCACGACTGAAACATGGGATGTTTTGTCAAAAATAAAGTATATTGAATTATCAACTAAGATGTTATTATAGTGTTTGGTTCAATGTATATTTAAACTAATGAATCCTTAACTTTGAAATCGGTATGATAAACTTTATGCCTTTTACAAAGAAAGATTGGATTCAAAGTACAACAAATCTCATAAATTACACTTGAAATATTGTTAAAATTGTAATTGGTATTGATTTACCTGTGAAAACTTCTTTTAAAAAAGAGCAAAAAATATATTTACAAAATCTTAATAGGTCAATGTAACCTTTCTTATTAAATTATTTATTGTTGTGTTTCGGTAGTGACAAATTTGGGAAGAGGAAAAATATTCCAAAACTTTCTGAAAATACAATATGAGAATTAACTGTACAATTACTAGAAATGTGTACTTTGGATATTTGGATATAAAACATTTGTGGAAAAGACATTTTTTTCAAGACGTTTCCAACTCTGACTTTGAATTCTGTAGAATGGCCCATATATCAAATTAAGCAATGTTAAAATACCAAGTTACCTTTTACCTTAAAATTAACTGATATCCACCATAATACATGTGGTAAAATAGAAAGCCACATGATGAACAAACAGATAATGTAACACAAAACATAATTTTTGTATATGTGACCAATACAGTTTCTGTCATTCCCATAACAAACCAAAGATCCTCTATTGGAAATATCCACAAGAAGTATGGGACGCAAAGGAAGGAGTCTCTGTCTTTCCTCTCATATTTTTTCCTAATTTTCCGTTCACAATACAGTGAGACTACCAGGGTGTGGAAATCTTGCGGCTGGCGGGAATTAGTCATTACTCAAACAAGCACAAATCTCACAGGCAACACAGCTAAAGCAACGGAAAATCACTCCGACTAGAAGCGTGGGAAGAAAGACTGTCTCAAACTTCAAACGCCATCAGCCATAGGCAGCTTATAATTTTATGCAGTTGTCATCATTGGTCTTACAAACATCTCTACTGGTGTAACTCAATCTACATGTGTTTCCTCACAGGCGCAAACATTCTGAGGGACTCCTCTGGAAATGTGAAGCTGGGAGATTTTGGGGCTAGCAAGCGCATTCAGACCATCTGCATGTCCGGGACGGGAATCAAATCGGTCACCGGCACCCCCTACTGGATGAGCCCGGAAGTCATTAATGGAGAAGGATACGGACGCAAAGCAGATATTTGGTGAGAGCTGATGCACTTATATGCTGTCACTAGCATAAAACGTGTGAATAAAACACCGGTTCCATCCCATGTGTTCAAAAGAACAAATCCTTCACTTCCTCGTAAAATTAGCACAAAGTATCAGTAAGAAAATAATTAGGGCATAATAATTAATGCAGTTAGAATGCTCCTAAAATTCAAGATATCAGGGCAAAAATGCCCCTGTATGAGTTTGTCTCATATTTATATCATATTATATAGTTAAGCAATATCACACGTGTAATGAGCGCAATATCACACGAGTGCTGTTTTTGTCCTGAATAGCAAATGTGATATTAATTTTATACAACAGTTCAAAAAAATAAGAAGTTAATATATATTTAGTTATATTTTAGACACAATATTGTCTGCTTTTGCTCAATTCTGCCAACAAAAATATTGCATGTAAAGCCAGAACAGAACCATTGTGCATCTTGTTTCTGAATAAATCCGCGTTTTGAGAAAATCAAATGAATGATTCAATGATTCACAAATGATTCAATGGCTCATTCATAAAGAGAGCCATTTACTTAATTCCTGAATGAAGGGATGACTCAAAATCTTACTCTTTTAGACATTTACCTCCACCTACTGGCAGTTTTAGTTTCTTATTTAGAGTATCATTTCATTTCCATATTAATAAAAACCCATTAAAGTTATAGTTCACCCAAAAATGACAATTCTATCATAATTTACTCACCCTCATGGCCGTTGAAGCCTAAACTTTTTTTGTGCGTAACACAGTCTATGTTGAATCAAATAAAATATTTCTTTCTAAAGCTTTTGTAATGTATATTTAATGCTTTTCTCATTTAACACAATAATGACTTTATTAATTATCTTTTGGGGGTAATTTCTCTGCCAAATTTGATGTATGATTCATTTGTGATTAATTAGATTAATTAATCGCCACATCAGGTAATTAATTAGATAAAAAAATTTAATTGCTTGACAGCCCTAAAAATATTAAAAGTTGCTACAATCAGGAAGGCCTGTGACTCTTTTTTCCCGACATAATAAGGGCCAGATTTTCATAACAGCTTGCTCAAACCCTCTTTTGGCATTAAAAAACTACTGTCAGGATTTACTAAAGACATGCAGTGAAAAATTAGTGATGAAAAGGTGTGGACAATTAATTTTTGTGGCTGACTTTATTGCATATGCAATAATTGGCGCTTTTATGGGATTGCAGTCTTGTGCTAATTTGCCGTGTAGTAAATCTGGCACTAAATGTCTTGCACCTCAAAGCACGCACATGAAACGCAACAAATGCTTTCATGTCCAGTTATCCAATTACATAATATGCTGAAGCAAATTCACACAATTTTTTTGTTGCACATTCAGGAGTTTATTTGGTAAATATGTTTCAATCGTAGTTTATGCGCATGTTTTCTTATCGGATTTTATTCGCCTCAATTGAGTTGTGCGCAGTCTAAATTTTAATGCGCATCTTGGCATTTTCATCCTAAAATTCGCATGAAAATACATGAATGGAAACATAGCTTTTGTTAGCTAACAGTCCCTTATGTCTCTCTCTCTCCTCAGGAGTGTTGCCTGCACGGTCGTAGAGATGCTAACTCAGAAGCCCCCGTGGGCTGAATATGAAGCAATGGCAGCCATTTTCAAGATCGCAACCCAGCCGACCAAGCCAAACCTGCCTGAGGGTGTGTCCGACGCATGCAGGGACTTGCTGCGGCAGATCTTTGTGGAAGAGAAATGGCGACCCACTGCTGAGGGGCTTCTCAGTCACCCCTTTGTCCAGGGCAGCTTTTGATCTTGGATCTCTGGAATCCCCAGGGAAAACCCCACACCTGTCCGCGAACAATCACCACTCTGCCTTCCAGGGTCCGGAGAAACCCACCAACCAGCCAACTAAGAACAAACTTGACCATAAAGAGAGGATGTGTATTTCAGATCTCCTCAATGCAGCTTGAAAAATATCATGTGAAGAGGGAAACTATGGATGGAAAAAACTAATAGCACTTCCCGTATTGTTAATCAGAATTATGCATAGCTCTGTCCCAAATGATGCACTTGTTCCCTTTTGCTGAATGGACCCTTTTCACATTTTCGGGGTTTTCAGAAGCGGAAGTCGTCAGATAAACAGTTTGAACTAAACTTCTTTAGTGGTGATAGCAAATACAGTGTTTGTATTCCAATTTCTTCCAAAAGCAAAAGAAAAAATCCAAGATGGTGTTTCCACGACTTCCCAAATGAGGGAAAAATATTGAGAGATTGATTTTGTTGGTCAGAAAAGAGAATGATGTCAAAATTGCCGTCACACCACTGTATTAGAAACGCTCTCACAGCAGTGTTAATTCATAACATTTTTTTGTAATTTACTGCCAAGGTAATATAACACAAAGTACAGTATGCTGTAAATGTATTTTTTTTAAATGAAAATATGAAAAACTTTACTAAATTTGCGATGTTGATAACGTGTCATCACAGTCACAGTCGTTCACTGCACGCTATTACCCAACATCCCTTGCGACAAAGTATTGATACTTTAAAGGATGGTGAGAGCGGAGAGTGGGTCAATGACATTACGCTGTTTTCTTGTCCAGATCTATTAATTTATTCAAAAATAATCATAATGAAGAAAAAGTCTCATTGAAATGAGTATACCCATATTGTTATTTTTGATTAACATCACAATCACAAATAATGACGTATTTAAGGTGCAAGGAAAATATATTATTTTTTACTTGATGGTTTCACCACATTACATTTTTATAGTCATTCAATTTCTTGAAAATGGTATAAGTTTTTTTAAAACCATATGTAACCAGCATGAATATACAAGAATACTTTTCTGAAAATGTAAGTTTTTAAACTACATTTTTAAAGATTTTTACATTTCTTTATATGGACACTTGTATTTGTCATTGACCCCGGTGTAGGATGACTGGGACAGTCACGTAATTGGGAGCTTTGTCCCGCGTCCTTTTTCCCGCTGACGACGACTGTGTGGACGGAGCAAAAGAACCAATGTGGTAATCATTAAATATAGCTACACCAGCCAGGACGTCTTCTAGACACGTACTGGATAACATCCTTATTAAACCTTCCAGATCCAACCAAAAAAATAGTTCAAGACGCACTGAATCCGGTAAAACGCATTTGTTTGCATAGTCTAATTAAGGAAATTTATTTTAATATAAAATGTGATTTTTACCTGTTATTCAGTTCATTATATTTAGTAGACTGAATAGGTCTCGTAGGGTAAATTACATTGTATCACTTGAACCTGGGCAAATTGAGTGCCAGTCACAATTAACAAAGCTTGTTGGTGATTTAAAACATTATCATCCAAAGTGATGGCAAATAGGCTTTCCAACTAATGTAAATTAATATTTACATTGTACAACAGTGGTAAATTTATCTCTCCCGCATTGTTCCACAAAAACACATCTACTGTCCAGCAATAACCAGGTGGTCACCCTACCCCGGTGCCATTTGGGACAGAGCCTGTGTCTAGGGATTGAACCAGCTTTGCTAGGATGCTACAATACATCCAAAGTGCCAACACTTAGTATACTGGCACAGATTGGCACATAATGTGTCACTGGTCAAAAATACAATAGCATAGTTTACATGCATTACTGCCGGTTGACATTATCGGATCCCCCGATGCACTTGAAACCAGCCCAAGCGCTCTGATGCGTTACTACAGGGGTTGCTGAACAAATCACACATGGCCTGAATTTGGCACAAATGTATTAGAGTGTCATTTTAAGGTGGCGAGAGTTAAACGTGGTCTTTTGTATAACAGAATTCGTTCGGTCATAAAAGAGAGTTGATTTTGGTTATGGCTCATGTACCTCTGGGTCCAATCCTGAGTGTCATAGAAAAGACCTCATGGAGCAAATATAATGATAGATGTACTGTACAATACTCGTTGGAGTAATTTTTGTTAAGATTACTGTGTTTGATGGTTAGAATCTAACCAAATAAGAGTGACACAGAATAAGACGTATGCAACCACCAAAGTGGTACAGTATGAGACAGAGAAATGTGTCATTTTTTCATGTCTTTTCAGCTAATGAAGACTGTATAAACACGTCTTTTTTTATATTATGTAAAGTTTTACTTAAAGCACTCTTTACCCAGAGTTAATCACTGTAAATACATTCCCATTGCACTCTTGGACTCATGCATAGAGCACATAGGATAATCAGCTGAGATTTAATGAATATTTTTATACTTTTTTTTTTTTTTTTTTTTTTTAATTCACGTTTGGAATGATGATACCGAACTTTTTGTATTATAATAAAAATTACCCTAAAGTGTCAAAGCAATATTTAGAGAAGACTACTACGGCTGGTGTGTTAGCATTCTTGTACTGTTCGCTCAGTCAAAAACAACCAAAGAGTAATATGCTTGAAATATGAATTTGGACACTGTTCAGTGTTGCTGAAACAGTCGCTGTCTTGATTTGTAACCTACAATAGTGAGCTTCTTTCTTTTGTCAGCTCAAAACATGCAAACTTTTTTGTTGTCATCATTATATCATGAATATGGACACAATGTATCAAAAATGTTAAATGTACATTGTTTTAAATGGCATATTATTTTGATTTTGTTTGAATGTTAAACTTTAAACACTTGATACTATGATTGCTGTTTTTGTTTTGAACTCGAGAAATACACCAGCAGCAATTTTTGTTGCAATAGTGCCTTCTCTGATGCCCTTATTCTGAGAGGTCAGTCATTTTAAAAACATTTAACGGTGGAATGTGTTTTCTGATGTCCTTCAGATGGTTTCAGTATCACACAGTGATGCTGTCAAAGACACTTTGATGCTGAAGGTCTTTTACTGAAGATGATTGTATTGTAAATAGATACTGTATCAAGCTGTCATAATGTTTCATTATATACAAAATACCTTAGTCACAGTATATTATGATTGTGGAGAGGTCTGGGTTTCAGATGATCTCAGCTGAGAGTGAACCAGACCACACTGGTTTTTGAGGGGCTAAGAATGGACAATTCGGTGCTGCCTTGATGAAAAAGCCTGAAAACATTTATCAGTGATTTTGTACATTTGAATAAATAAATTTATTGTCTATAACCAGCTTCTGTGCCATATTATTTTGTCATTTTTTTATTTGGGTTTTAAAAATGTAAATGTTATTCATTTTTCAGTAGCAAAATAACATTGTACAATAAGGTCCCATTAGTTAAAGGGTTAGTTTACCCAAAAATGAAAATTATGTCATTTATTACTCACCCTCATGTTGTTCTACACCCGTAAGACCTTTGTTGATCTTCGGAACACAAATTAAGATATTTTTGATCAAATCCGATGGCTCAGTGAGGCCTCCATAGACAGCAATAACACTCCCTTTTTCAGTGCCCAGAAAGCTACTAAAAACATATTTAAAACAGTTCATGTGACTACAGTGGTTCATCCTTAATATTATAAAGCGACTAGAATACTTTTTGTGCACCAAAAATAACAAAATAGCGACCTTATTCGACAATATCCAGTGAAGGGTGATTTCAAAACACTGCTTCATGAAGCTTCGAATCTTTACGAATCATTTGTTTCGAATCAGTGGTTCAGAGCGCCAAAATCACATGATTTCAGTAAACGAGGCTTCGTTACGTCATAAGTATTCTGAAACTTCAATAGTTTGCGTGACTTTGGTGGTTTGATACGCACTCCGAATCACTGATTCAAAACCTATGATTCGTAAAGAATCGAAGCTTCATGAAGCAGTCTTTTGAAATCGCCCGTCACTAGATATTGTGGAATAAAGTCGCTATTTTGTAATTTTTGGCGCAAAAAAAGTATTCTCGTCGCTTTATAATATTAAGGTTGAAACACTGTAGTCACATGAACTGTATTAAATATGTTTTAGTAGCTTTCTGGGCACTGAAAAAGGGAGTGTTATTGCTGTCTATGCAGGCCTCACTGAGCCATCGGATTTGATCAAAATATCTTAATTTGTGTTTCGAAGATGAACGAAGGTCTTACAGGTGTGGAACGACATGAGGGTGAGTAATAAATGATATAATTTTCATTTTTGGGTCAACACATGAACGCTCACAGGCCAGAAGCTAGACGACCAGAGATGATGTTATTGGATTACATCGTGTGTCATTCACCATTGAGAAAACTTTACAGTACAGTGAGTAACAGTACTACTAAACTAAAGTTAGGTTGTTGCTGTTTGCCATTCTCGTTTTTTCTGCACAGCGTACGTGAACGCGCTGACGACGGACGTATGATGTCTGCGTGAACAGGCTGCGCAGTGGTATGCAAACACACCTTGACTGACAAGAACACATGCTGTCATTTTTTTCGGACCGAATGCAGTGATTGAACGAACATTTTATGGTCCTATGCCTTCCACAGACGACATAAAAATAAATTTAGACTGCTTAACATATGATTGCTATCAGGATATGAGACTTTCGACCAGCATAACAAAAAAATGTTTCTGTAGAGAATCACTTATTGTAATTTTAACGTTACCAGTTAGCTCATTTTAACTAACAATAGACCTTTGGCATGGTAGACGCCATATTGAATTTAATGTGGATGAAAACAAGGCTGTGACGGACTTGCCTTTACAATGCTAGGCATGCATTGTATAGGATCTCGATGTTTAAACAACAAAAAAAAAAAACTAATTTTGAAGCTACTTAATGGAGGGTTTTTTGTTCTTCGAAAAGATGTTTCGTCTAATAGTATCTTGTTGTTGAAGAATAGTAGGCTATCCATTAAACGCACATAGGCTTAATTCTATCCCTCCTTCGTTTTCATTCCTGTCAAAAACTAAATAAGGCAAGCCCCTCCCTGACTTAAAGTCTATGAGCAATACATTTGTTACAGTATTTATTATTTGTTAATGTTAGATAATAAGAATAGAACTGTTTAATGTCCACTCAGGTCCAAATAATAACAGATACAACTTATCATTTTAATAATGTATTAGTAAATGTTGCAACATTAACTAAAATTAATAAAATGCTTAAAAGTGTTTTTCAATATTACTTCAAGTTGACTAATGTTGTTAACTAATTACTTTTTGTTTATTGACAGGGTAATTTTGGTAAGGAGAGCACATGCGCTTTCAGACTTCATGTTTGGTAACCTCACGCGCATGTTACCAAACGTGCCCGTCACTCTTTCTTTGCTGGTCTGCTTGTTCAACGTAAACACAACCGCTGGAGACTTCTTTACGCCATTAAAGACCGATTGCCACGATGTCCGCTTCTCGTACGGTCATATGTCTGCTGAGAAACGACCTGCGTCTGCATGATAACGAGGTAAATATCACAATCACAGATACTGTATCTATATAGTAGCATAAAATCGTTCAGTCTCTTGTCTCGAGCAAACCACACTCGCGCCTGTATCTGTGTGCATAGACTCGTCCTGCTCGATACTATATGATGTCCTGCTCGAGTTTTAAGAAGTCACAATGATTCTCTAAGTAATTTTACTGTTTACAAATAAAACTGAACACTTGAGAATAATAAATGGATTTCGTTTCATCTATTTGAGTTGCGAAACATCATGTCCATGTGAAGCGAAATCCGGGCGCTCATTGGGTAGTTTGTCGGCAATCGTCACAAGGGGCGTGGTCACATGCTAGCGCTTCTATGGAGAACTAAACTTGCATATAAATAAATATACAATGAATATACATAATTTATATAATAAATGACTCGGTGAATTTTTTTAATTTTTTATTTAGCCCTATTTTTGTATTAATGCTCTCACATGATCCCTAAAATTCTAATATGCAGATTTGGTTCTCAATTATTATAAACTCTCTCTCTCTCTCTCTCTCTCTCTCTCTCTCTCTCTCTCTCTTTATCTTAACTAAAAACTAAATAAATATAATAAATTATTACAAAAATACATAAATTAAGGACAGCATTAATACAAAAATAGGGCTACATTTAAACCATTGAGTCATTTATTATATACATATATAAGTAATGTATATGTATATTTATATGCAAGTTTAGTCCTCTATAGAAGTGCTAGCATGTGACCACGTCCCTTGTGACGATTACTGACCAACTACCAATATATATACTTAGTAAACATGCTATCTTTTGAATTAGTAAACAAATTTTAGGTCTATGAACTACACTGTGCAAATAAACAGTGGTTTTATGAACTGCACTGCTTGCTTTGACATGTTAAGCTTTGATGGACCTATTAAAAAAACATGATAAACCGGGTTTACTCCATTCATCCAGGTGTTTCACTGGGCTCAGAGGAATGCCGAGCACATAATCCCCCTCTACTGCTTCGATCCGCGTCATTACCAGGGCACCCATCACTTCAACTTCCCTAAAACTGGTCCGTTCCGTTTACATTTCCTCCTGGACAGTGTGAAAGACCTGAGGGCAACACTGAAGAAACGGGGAAGGTGGGAATGTTCCATCACACACAGGATGTACATTCTCTCCACATACTAATGTTATGATTAATTTATGATTAATATATGTTTGTATGCCTTTGTGCAGCACGCTGGTCGTCAGACAAGGAAAGCCGGAGGATGTTGTTGGTGATTTGATTAAGCAGCTGGATTCAGTCACAGCTGTGGCATTTCATGAAGAGGTGCGTTTCAGAGAGGCCACACATAGTGCTGAAAGCTGTGAATGTAGAATCCAGTATTTGCAGTCTTTCTGTCAATTTCCTGAAGGTGGCGTCAGAGGAAAAGACTGTGGAGAAGAAGCTAAAGGACATCTGCTGCCAAAACAAAGTCAAAGTTCAGACTTTCTGGGGGTCTACACTTTACCACAGAGATGATCTGCCATTCAGTCACATTGGAGGGTAGGACAAGTGTTCCAGTGTTATTTTAGTATTATTTATATATTATTATAGTATTTATTCATATTTTTAATTAGTTATTAATTTTTATATTTTCAGATTTTATTTTAATTTTATTTTAAGTCATTTTGTTATGTGCTTTTGTCATTTTTATTAGCTTTTCATTTTTTTGTTTATATTTCATATTTATTTAATTTAATACTTCAACTTATTTCAGTTAGTTGCTAAGGCAACAGTTGTAATTTTTGTTTTAGTTTAAGTTTTTCATCTAATATTTGCTTTATTTAAGCTTTATTTCCATTACAAAAAGTATTTTTAATAGTTTTTTTATTTTATTTAACTAACAACACTTAAATTAAGACTTAAATTAAGTTTAACATTAGTTATTCTGCTTTTTACAATTCTGTTTTTTATATTAAATAAATCTTAATATAAATATTAGATTAGATTTTCCATACACTGTACTTTCAACGATTTTTCCAAACAGGAACTTGATTGCAAAAGTGTGTAATAAAACGTTATGTGAGAATGATGCAAAACACTACATCACTAATTTTCTAATTGTATATTTTAGGAATTTTTTATAGAATTTACTATATATCATTTTATGAATATTTATTCAAGACATTATTTTATAATAATCACTTATCCAGAAAAAATAATATTGTTTGTTATTGTGTTTTAAACTACTCTGTTCTTGTCATTAAAATAGATTTTGTTGCTGACATATAATAAAAAATAAAATAAAATGGATTTTTTTTTACCAGTTACTTTAGTCCATTCATGCAACTTATTCAGGAGCTCCATTCTAGCAAAGCTTTATTAAACAAGTTAAACTTTCCTAGGAAACTTCACAGAAAAGTACTGGAAACTATTTTTCAATTCCACTATTACTGTAACTTCCTTTTTTAGGACCTGAGTAGTAATTACAGTGTCAGTTTCAGTACTTGTGAGGTCAGCAATTTAAATGTGTGACTAAATTTCCTGTTAATTTCCACTGTCTTCAAAGGTTACCTGACGTTTACACCCAGTTCAGAAAGGTGGTTGAGGGACAGGGCAGAGTGCGACCTGTCCTTTCCACCCCGGAACAGGTTAAATCTCTTCCCCTTGGACTGGAGGAGGGTCCTATACCTACTTTTGAGGGCCTGGGACAGACAGGTACCTTGATTTACGTAACTGTACTGGAATACACCTTAAAGGGGATAGTTCACCCAAAAATTTAAATTCTGTCATCATTTACTCACCCTCAAGTAGTTCCAAACCTGTATGAATGTCTTTGTTCTGCTGAACACAACGGAAGATATTTGGAAGAATGTCAGAAACCAAACAGATCTCGCCCCCCTTTTACTACCATAGTAAGAAAAATAAATACTATGGTAGTCAATGGGGGCCGAGATCTGTTTGTTTACAAACATTCTTGCAAATAACTTCCTTTGTGTACAGCAGAACAAAGAAATTCATACAGGTTTGGAACAACTTGAGGGTGAGTAAATGATGACAGAATTTTAATTTTTGGGTGAACTATCCTTTTAAGTTAACAAATATAAACAGATAGATAAATATTCCATTTTAAAACAAAGAAAAGAAGCAATGGTGGGAGGAAGGTTAGTATGCGAGAACAGCGGGGAACTGTATATTCTGTATCAACACAATCACTTTATTTAGCGTTCATGTAACCACTATGTTCGGATTCATCAATCGGAATTATTTCATGTAAATGTAGCTACTGATATTTAACAAGTTAAATCATATTTAGAGCATACTGCACCAATATCTCTAGATAGAAAACATAACACAGTCAGTAGGATGATGAAAAAGGCTGAATCGGCTACTCATATTTCCTCTTTCTTAATATAGCAGTATTACATGAATTGTGCTCTGATTTCCTCTCAGATGACTGAATAATCCCCAGAAGGATATTTGGAGGATAAAAACAATTCATATTATGTTAACCACAAAGAACAATCATGATATATTTCCTATCTGTGGTTTCAGAGTCGGCGATGGACTGCCGCTCGGCCTTCCCGTGCCGCGGTGGAGAGACTGAGGCTCTTGCTAGGCTAAAACATTACTTCTGGGATACAGTAGGGCCTGCTCTTCCTTTTTCCTAAAAATAACTCAGTCAATGAGAGGGTTATTTAATATTCTTGTTTTATCACAGAATGCCGTCGCGACTTATAAGGAGACTCGGAATGGCATGATCGGAGTGGACTATTCCACAAAGTTTTCTCCTTGGTGAGCCTTCAAAATAATGTTTTTTATAATGCATAAGCAAAGCACAGACTAATGCTGACCCTCCTTCACTGTACTTCAGGCTTGCGTTGGGCTGCATATCTCCCAGATATATCTATGAGCAGATAAAGAAGTATGAGGCAGAACGAACCGCCAACCAAAGCACATACTGGTGAGGAATGTGAACTGGATATGTTTTCAAATAAGATAAACTCATTTCAGGTTTTTATTTGCAAGAATGCTACATTTGTCTTTACCAGGGTGATATTTGAACTTCTGTGGAGAGATTACTTCAAGTTTGTGGGTTTAAAATATGGAAACAGAATATTTCATATGAATGGTAAGTCTGGATTTGTTTTGTATGTGTTTAAGATTTTTTAATGTTTTTGAGAAGTCTATTATGCTCAGCAAGGCTGCATTTATTTGATCAAAAATACAGTAAAAACAGTCATATTATTCATTTAAAAAAGCTGTTAATTGTTTAAGAAATTTTTAAATGTGATTTATTCCTGTGATGTCAAAGCTGAATTTTCAGCACTATTACTCCAGTTTTCAGTGTCACATGATCCTTTGGAAATCATTCTAATATACTGACTTGTCTTATTATTATCAATGTAGAAAACAGTTGTGCTGATTAACATTTTTGTGGAACATTACATTTTTAGCATAAACCTTTTAACATTATAAATGTCTTTACTGTTATTTTTGCTCAATTTAATGCATTGTTGCTGAAGAAAAAATATGATGATGTAATTTCTTACAAATAAACAAAGCCTTTCCGACCTCAAACTTTTGAACGGTAGTGTGTGGAGGGCAACACGATTAATTCTCAAAATGGTCAAATTTTATAAGCCCCCCCTCAAAAAAAATGCATAACAATCATAAGCAATAAAATAAAATAAAATACAACAAATCTTCCACCATTTCTTGAATAAAAGATTTATAGTGCTCAATTACATTCTAATATCTATTCTAATTAAATGGATGTTTAAATAATTAATATGATTTCGTCCCTCATGAACTGAAGGTCTGCAAGATAAGCATGTGCCCTGGAAGACAGATATGACATTGTTCAATGCATGGAAAGGTAATGTGTCCTGCAGAGAATCTGCTAATCTTCTCCTCTAATTCTTGATTTTGTACTTAAGGGATAGTTCACCCCAAAATGAAAATTTTGTCATTTACTCACCCTCATCTTGTTCCAAACATGTATGAGTTTCTTTCTTCTGTTGAACACAAAAGAAGATATTTTGAAGAATGTCAGTAATCAAACAGTTGATGGTAGTCATTGATTTCCATATAGTATTTTTTTTCCTACTATAGAAGTCAGTGGCTACCGTCAACTGTTTGATTCCTGGCGTTCTTCAAAATATCTTCTTCTTGTGTGTTCAACAGAAGAAAGAAACTCATACAGGTTTGGAACAACTTGAGGGTGAGTAAGTGATGATAAAAATTTTCATTTTTGTGTGAACTATCTCTTTAATTTCATAAATCAACTGAAGAATACACATCTCAAATGATTTTCTGTGAAGTAATAGCAAAATATTTTCACATGTTTTCCAGAGGGAAGAACTGGGGTGCCGTTTGTAGATGCGAACATGAGGGAGCTTGCACTGACAGGATTCATGTCCAATAGAGGACGTCAAAATGTGGCTAGCTTTCTGACCAAGGACTTGGGTTTAGACTGGAGACTGGGCGCTGAGTGGTTTGAATACCTGCTGGTGAGAAACATTTATATTTGATGGAGTGGTTTGATGCTTTCTGCTCTTTGCTGCCGTTTGATTGCTATTATCTTACATTGTTGTCAGGTAGACCATGACGTCTGCAGCAACTATGGAAACTGGCTCTATAGTGCCGGAATAGGAAATGACCCACGAGAAAACAGGAAGTTTAATATGATCAAACAAGGACTGGACTATGACAATAACGTAAGTAGTTATTACAGGTCTCTTGAGGTAATAGCACATACAACCAAAAAACACCTGCATTCTGATTCATACATTTTATTAATAGCCAATATCTAAGCAAAAAAGTAAGAGAGAATAGTTGTCTAGTTGTCTCAGTTTTTACCCCAGTGAATGTTTCTCAGGGTAGGTTTATTTTTAAAGGTTTATTATTATTTTTAAAAGTAGTTTTTTTTTTTTGTTTTTTTTTTACCAAGGAGAAAGTATAAAGTTCACTGTACAAATTTGAACCTTTGTGATAAAAAGTTCTGCATACTATAGGGGTAAGTTGTCACAATGGAACATAATTTATACTGTAAAATAATTATTAAACAATTCAAGGAAAACCAATGTCGGAAAGGGAAAATAAAGTCAAAATAATAATTAGTCAAAATAAACTGTAATTAATAAATTAACAGCTTAGTAACAATTAACAGCCTTTAGTAAAAAAAAATGTTAAATTACATTACATTAAAATCAATTTTAAAAAGCAAAATAGGGTTACACTTTATTTTAAGGTTTCCTTGTTACAGTGTAACTATGAATAATTTATAGTTATTACTATAGTAACTACATGTAACATGTAAAAAAGGACACTGTAAAATAAAGTGTTACCCAAAAATAAATAAATAAATAAATAAATCTAATAAAATAATACTTGAACTAAAAGTGCTTAAGTACATTTTATCTAAAATCAGCAAATTAAATGAATGTTAAAATGAATAAAATGATCATTAAAAAACAATCATAATAACAGCCTTTAGTGTATGTATATATATATATATATATATATATATATACACACACACATACACACACACACACACACACATTACATTAAATTAGAAAACAAAATACAAATAAATAAATTTTAAAAAATCTTGAATTATAAGTTTAAAAGTGCTCAATTACAGCAAATCTAATATCAGCAAATAAAATGGATGTTTAAATGATTAAAATGATCAATCGCTTTTATGGCCTAAACTGATGTGAATCATATTTGTAAATGCACTTCCTGGTATTTTCCACTTCTAATTGCTTTTTACTGTCACTTAAGTAAGCAGGTTCTGCTATGAATGTAAGTGTAAATATAGGAAGAGGAAGTTACACATGTGTCTGATGTGTCTGAGAGTTTAATGCAGGATAAGGCATTTTTCTGCACAAAATCGACACTAAATGTTGTATCTTTGAAGGGGGACTATGTCCGACAGTGGGTTCCAGAACTTGGAGGTATTAAAGGTGGGGACGTGCACACGCCCTGGACCCTCAGCAACTCGGCACTCTCACACGCAAAGGTTTCGCTCAACGACACATACCCTTCCCCAATCGTCATAGCGCCTGAGTGGAGCCGTCATGTCAACAACAAATCAGTAAGATTATTAACAACTGAATGATATTGACTATTAGGGACAAATGCAAGCTTGTATTAAAAAAATATAATTGTGGTTTCTTTTTCAGTCTGGTCCATCATCAGCAAAAGGGAGGAAGGGCTCATCTTACACACCAAGACAACACAAAGACAGGGGCATCGACTTCTACTTCTCCAAGAAAAAGAGTTTCTGAGGATGAGATGTAGTGGATTAGTGCTTTTTCTTGAGCTGCGTCACAAATAATAATAGGGCATCTGCTCAGGTCACAGGTTACAGAATGGAATGAGGAAGGGGAAATGAAAAATATTGTGGTTTTGGGTTGCTCTTTCTGAATCTGTTTTCACACACAGATACAGAAACTGCTGCTCATATTTTGAGGACATTATGACAAAATGTAGCTCTAATTTTCATGTGTTTGTATATACTGTATTGAATACAATATTGTATTTTTGGTTGTTTTCATAAATCCCTGCGAATATCCTGGTTTAGTCAAGGACGATGAAAAGTTGATGAAGATAAAGGTTGTTATACCTATATTTTTTGGGGGGGAGTTTTACCTTTCTCACATGAAACAGTGATATGTAATGTAAATTATAGACAAACTGTCAAAACGTTTTAATAAAGTGCACATTCAGAGTATTTTTTTCATTTATTCGGAAATAGGAAGTGAGAAGTGCCAAATGTTTCAGTTTGGTTTTGAAAAGCGAGGGAAAAGGGTGCGAGACAGCTGTGTGCTCAGAACTGTGATTACTAGTCAAAATACTAAGTAAAAAATACTACAATACGTTTCTTGCATCTTTTCTTACAACTTTTTTTTTTTAAGTTATGAATATCTAGGACTTTTAATCGAAGGTTACTTCATTTGACCTGTACAAAATGTGCACTTTCACAAAATATGTAATAGTCTAAAGGGGTCATCCATGTTTTATGGATTGGTTGGTTTCTTGTCACATGACAACAAAATTGCTTCCTGCATGTTGATTAAACCACTGAAACTACAAAAATATTAATATTTTAAAACAAAATTGCTTCACTTTTTTTTTTTGTTTTTTTTTTTGTTAAAGATCTATGCCAACGTTTCTTTTTTCAAGAAGTTCATTGTCTGAACTAAAGTGTTTTTATTTTTTTACTCTCCAAACACGTACACCACATTAATTTGATTTAATTATCTATGTTGGGAGCTTTCTCTGTGTTCAGTTTACTGTTAGTGTTGTCTAAATTATAATTAGACAACATTAACAATATAATGTAATTTAGACAACATTAACAATTATTTACCTAATATTCGATACATTTAACCAAAACGGAGGAGACCATTATGGCTTTTTCCTCCACAGTCAACTTTAGTTCGGAAATTGTCCATATTTGGTGTTGAGCTCTGTGCCTTTGGGAGCAGGCCTGAGATCAGTGTTTTACTAATCCCTCTATGACGCATGAAATTCTAACAGCCGATCCTGAAACAGTCGATCCTCCTTTTTTTACGTAAACTTCGCGCGCTCATGAGTCAATTGGCTACACGCTCATTTCGTCATTACTCTGATGTTCTTTTTTGCGAACATTTCCTCATTCTTCACTCGACTTTAAACAACATATGTAGTTGTTCAGTGTTCTGTACTGCGTAGCATACTGCTGTTCCTAAGTTTTGATTTCCTTCGGTTTATCGGTAGCTTCAGGAAATGACACTTTAAGATATTTAACTTTTTTAATCACGTTCTCTTCTCTAGTTAAACGAGGAGATTAACAACGTCAGTGGATAACAGTGAGATTTTGCCCATAAATATGGCATCAAAGTCGAGTATAGACCATGAGGTGATTCCAGTGACAGCTTTAAACTGCAATTTCCGAAAGAAACTGGGCCTGTATTTAAATCCACAAAACACAGTGGCAGCAGACTGGAGGACTGTCGCCGAAATGATGGACTTTACCTACCTGGAGATCAAAAATTTCGAGAAAAGAGACTATCCCTTTGAAAAGGTTTTAACGGAGTGGGAAACTCGTCCAGAGGCCACAGTAGCAAATTTACTGTCGATTTTAGAAAAAGCCGAAAGGAAAGATGTTATATCAGACCTCAAGGAGATTATAGGTATGTCATCCACATTTTATTTATATTACATTTTTTTTTATATTATAATAAATACTTTCTGTGATATAATCTAGCTTACTGTAATAATATAAATAAATAATACGACATATTTACTATTATTACTGTTGCTACTAATATGTTAATAATTAAAAAGATTAAAATATTATAAAATTATTCAATATTTTAAATAATTAAAAGTAATTAAGTGCTTTATATAGTAAAATGTATTATTATTAATATTAGTATTGTTGTTATTATTTTATATTTCCTTGTTTATACAGTAATAACCCAGAGAAAAAAATGAATAAGAAAGGTCACGTTTTATTGCTGTTCTTGTCTACTTAATAAAAGAAAATTTTATTTAGAAAAGTGAGACACCATGCCCCCCAAACAACATTGCATGTATTATGGAAACAGACATTATTACATCACACCTTTTTAACACATATATGCTGAAAGACCATGATTGAGAAAAGAATGACTAATCATGACTACAAGAGGAAGTGACTATTCAAAACATGAAATGACATTTTTTTTATTCTGGACAATAGCGAAAGTCTCAAACTAAGTGTTATTGTATCTTGTTGGTGTTTCTGCACAGATGATGACTGCAGGAAGTATTTAGAAAGACAACTGAGGAAGCCCGTCCAGGTTCCAGTGGTGGACAGCTGCGGGCCCCGCACACAGGAGCGAGAAGGCATCACGCTGTTTGATGATCCACAAGGTGAGTTTTTCCTTGATCAGTCTGAATGCACTGTGGAGTTAGTTAGCAGTTTACCAAACTAATCATCGTCTTCAACAGGACTAATACCGGAGACCTTTGATGCCTTCATCTGCTATTGTCAGAATGACTTCCAGTTTGTCCATGAGATGATCAAACAGTTGGAACAGACTGAATACAACCTGAAGCTGTGTGTCTTCGACCGAGACGTCCTTCCAGGCACGTGTGTGTGGACCATCGCCAGTGAGCTCATAGAAAAAAGGCAAGTCTGTTTAGGGTTATTTTTCATCCAATGCTCACTTGAAATTAAACACAAAAAAACCCCTGATAATTTAATAAAAATTTTAATTGTAATGCTTAGCCAATCTAAAACTGAATATCAATTCTTTATATCGTGTATATATATACTTCTGTTGACTTTAGTTTTTTTATTTTTTATTTGTTTTATCAAAATAGGGTTACGCTTTATTTTAAGGTGTCTTTGTTACACTGTACTTATACATTTAAGTACTGAGAAATATTAACCCTCTGATGCTCTTTGCGTGTTGGTCAAAAATGACAGAAATTTCTCTTTTTTTTATTTCAATGAAACAAATGTACTATATTTTAGTTTGATAATGTTTTTTATTTAATATGTATGGTACTAAATCATATTTACGCTGTAGTTATAATTCATTTATCCACTTTTTGAGCCTAGACCTGAAAATTAAATTTCCAACTTAAACTGTCATAAATTTTGAATCCTTTAGAGCACAGACTTAATTTGATCTCTTTTCAAAGACGACACTTGGCAAATTATTGCTGATTTGAAAAAAGTTTAAAAAAGTTAACTTAAAAAAAAGTTACAGAATTTTACGTTTATTGTCATGAAAAATGCACAAAAATACTATTTTAAAGTTTTATATGAAAATATGTTTTACTCTAAAACTGCAAGAAAATCAAAATCAAATTCTAAACAAGTTGTGTTCCAAATTTGAGCTTGATATCTCAAAAAATGAGCTTTCAGTAAGATTTTGTTTGGCCGCAGTACCAAAAGTTTCCCATTCATTTCCAAAGAGGTCATTTTTGATTACTGTGTGACTATTTTTTTTTTCCAGGAACATTTAACCTTTTTTTTTTTTTTTTTTTTTTTTTTTTGTTCACATAGCAATTGCCAAAACCTTTACCAAGTTTCATACCATTCAGATGAAGTAAAAAATTCTAAAAAAAAAAAAAAAAAACGAAACGTAAAATTTTTCGGTCAAAACTGACCGAAGAGCACCAGAGGGTTTTAAGTAACTACATGTACTTACTATAGAGTTAGGATTTGGGTTTGGTTTGGTTTAGGGTTAGCATGTAATTATTCATAATTTATAGTTATTACTATAGTAACTACATAAAATAAAGTGTTACCTAAAAATAGTATATAATATTATATCAATCGGTTATTGTTTAACAGCCATAACATAATTTTAAAAATCAGCTTATCAGGATTGGCTAGAATTTTTTTTTTTTTTTTTTAAGTTGTAAATTCTTGATGAGTTGTCTAATATCTACTTTAAATGTTTGTAATCAATTGTAATGGTTATAATTAAAATATGCCCCATAGGTGTAAGAGGATGGTGGTGGTCATTTCCGATGACTATCTGGACAGTGATGCCTGTGACTTTCAGACTAAGTTTGCACTCAGCCTTTGCCCAGGTACAATATCTTCTTTAATATTTATTTGAGTTGCATTACTGTTTTAATTACTTCATTAAGTGAGCTTATTAGGGCCCAAGGGTTTTTTGAGGCACTTAACATGCTTAAAAACTAAAATTTGAGTCATAGTTGTCAGCCATTAGGCATGGTCATGGTGGCAGACTCTGCAGCACCCTTTTTTACATGGTACATAAACTTGCTGCATATATCGTACATGGACATATACATATGAAACTCTGTACATTTATAGTTTTCATTGAGCCAAAAAAGTATAATGCAGCTTCAAAAGCAGCATAGAAATGTTCTTATTTACAAACTGTAATCGTCACCCAACATAAGCTTCACTTTTGTCTCTGCCGCAGGAGCTCGCACTAAACGCCTAATCCCTGTTGTCTACAAAACCATGAAGAAGCCTTTTCCCAGCATCCTCCGTTTTCTGACCATCTGTGATTATACCAGACCCTGCACACAAGCGTGGTTCTGGACCCGGCTGGCCAAGGCGCTCGCACTCCCCTGAACATTTCTATGGACACCAATAACGGTTTACTGTACATTCATCACTGGGTAAAGCACACTATTCCCTATGGAGGGTGAATGGAAAATACCGTCTGTGATTTCTGCTCGCTTGGAGAGTTTCTCAGACTCAGTAGTGAGTCCAGCTTATGATGAACATTTCAAGAAATGTTCTTTTACATCTGCCCCAATCAAAAGGTTGCTCAGCTTTCCAAAGCAAATCCCAAAAATGGTTCCTCATTTAGTCTCTTTTTCTTGTCTTGTTTGCAATGTGCAGAAGTGTTTCTTTTGTATTTTGTTCTTTATGGCAAGTATTTTGGCAGGTGAAATCTATTTAATGATTTGCTATCATTAAACTTTCTTGCAGTGATGGTACATAAAGGTTCCAAAATGGCGTTTTCACAGCGATGCCATAGAAGAACCATTTTGGGTTCCTCAAAGAACCTTTCAGTGAACAGTTCTTAAAAGAAAGATTTTTTTTTTTTTTCATAGTTTGAAGAACATTTTAATAATCTAATGAATCTTTTCTGGAGTGGATGTTAAAGGTTTTTCATGGAACCATCAATATCATTTAAGAACCTTTATTTTTAAAAGTGAGTTTAGTACTATGGGTACATAAGAACACATTTTGGCTCTGATGTTTTAATGTACTTTTAATCTGTCTTTCATACTGGCAGTGCCTTGTGTGTCATAAAATATTAATGTGAAATATATTTGTGGATATTACATTTGTTTTTCTATTTGCCATGAATGTTATTACTCTGCATTTCTTGGTAAGATAAATACAGATTCACTATAACAATCTTTATCTCGGTTACGCAGTTATAGTTGGTTAACCTTGTTTTTACGTCTTGAATACCTCAGTCTTCCTGTGACGACACATCTGCACAGAAAAGATGATGGCTTTTGATCTGTTAGATCAGACCTTGTTAGTATTGTTTCAATTCTTTTTCTATGTTTTAACAATTTATGTAACTGGCTTTGTATTTATTTGTATTGTTGCTTGTGTGGCATAACTTACAAGCTATACAGGTCTTTTTAATCGTTTTTTATATGAAAACAACACAACTTTTATCTCCTGTGCTCACAGTTTAGACAAACAGTACATTTGACAGCAGTACATACAGATACATATATTTGGCTGGTATGCATATTATTTGCTTTAATAGCAAAAAGCTTGTATTTCATACAGTTGGTCATTCATGTGTATACAGATGCAAGTGCGTATTTAGATCAGTTTGCCACATTTACCGCACTTCCTGTTAGTGGAAACTGTTTCTACTGAAGCAGCGAGAAATGCATTCTTGTGAGGCTGATTAGAAAACCAACAGAAGTAACCTCTGCACTAGAGCAAACTTTGCTGATTTTATGATAGAAACTTTTTGAAATGTGTAGCGTGGGTGGGAGTGGACGCACGGGCATGACTCTCCACTGTTTTCTAAGGTTACGATACATTATTACGAGATTAAATTAATATTATTTTTAATTTTATTTTTTCACGTCTAACGTGGAATTCATTAAAATATTCTTGGAAATGTTGTTGTAATCGAGCCTCATTTTATAGGAGTTTCCTGTCCTCAATTTCACTTTCCATTCTTTGTAATATCCCTTTGCTTAATCCCTTTGCTTCCTCCAGGAAGTGATAAGAATTAGCTTAGGTTTGATGAATTCTGTGATGTTTTGTTCAATTAGTTGGTTTGTCTCACTTTAACATTCCGTCCAATATTCTAAAATGAATTTACAGAAATTATTATTAACTAAATCTTGGTTGTTTTGGTTTGAAATAAATCTGAATTATCTTCAGGTTGACACCCTCAAGCTTCTCTCAGCGATGACTAACTTTAGCGCTGTATTTTCATCCTGTTAGGCATTCTGTTAATTTCCTTATCACTATTATTAATCAAGCTATAAATAATAATAAAAAAAGATTATATTCTTAACTTATTTCTGGAAGTCTTCTACCTTTTCATATGAATGCTTTCTGAGGAATGGCCTGTGTAGTGTACTGTTTATTCCACGAGATGGCGGTATAATAGACAGTAAAAAATGGCCACGATGCATTTTATTATAACTATTTAAAATAAAACGTTTAAAGGAACTATGGATGATTTTTCACCAACTATTGCAATAATTGACCCTGTGATTGTGTTTCTTGCAGTACTGTGTACTAATTAATTTTGTGTAAAGAACGACACTCATAAATTAGCCTATACACAATTAACGTTGCTTGATTATTCGTATTGCTTAGGCTTTCAAATATTTGCCATGATAATAGCTATAGTTTGCACCAAATAAATAATAGTTATACATTTGTTGTTAATAGCCTACTGGAAAATAGTAATATATTATAGCCTAGTATTAATACTATAGCATAATATTATAGTATTATAGCACAATTATTTGTGCAGTATAATATTAGCTAATACCCTAACTATTGATATCTTTGCCGGAATGTACAGTCACTGCTAGCTAGATTATTTACAAATTGTAGTCGGTTACTGATTCCAGATTACATGACAAAAATTGTAGTTAGGCTAGTAATTCATTACATTACACATTTAAGTAATATAATACGACTACTTTTAGGCTACTTTTAGATTAGCTACTTTTGACCTAACTCGTTTATCACATTGATTTGAATAGGATAATCTTGTAGCCTACCATATAAAAATGCGAAGAGAAACAAAATATATTCCATTGTTTGTTATCAACAACATGAAGTGCATTACATTACGTCAGGGTTTGCCAAACTGGGGTTCGTGAGTTTAATGAAAAGCTATTAAGTATTAAAATCATAAAAATGTAAAATTAAAATAAATAATTTTAAAATAAAAACAAAGATGATTTTTTTTATTTGTTATTTATTTGTTTACCTGCATATCATGTGACCATTAACCGACATCAGAGAACCTTGAACTTCATTTTATTAGCCTATTTATTAGGCTATTATTGATTTCATTTTATTATTAACCTAACTTATTAAAGGCTTCAAGTAGCCTAAACATATTAGGTCAGAGGTTCAGCTGATAAAAAAAAAGTTGAGGAATCTTTGCATTGCATGTAAATATGAAATGACGTGGATTTGTACAATTTATTGTGTTTGAAAGCCTTCCAAAGACAGTATTACATGGTTAAAATACTCAATAAATGATAATTCAAATAATAATTAATGTGTTCATCAGGAGTCGATTAGATATGCAAAGCTGCAATTTTGAGAAAACACTTGTTAAAAGTGAAATGATTTCTGTAGAGCCAGTGATGCTGTGTTTTGCTCAGTTTTCAGTGATCGGCTCATAGTGTCTGGTCTGTGCGTGTAATTTTACAAACCTGGAAGAGATTCTGAACGGATATAAGCAGAAGGCTTTTTTAGAAAGGAAAATTTAAAAGATAAAAAAGAAGCAGTAGGGAGAATCAATGAATTATGAATAATTTACTGCCATTGTGAGAATAACATGTAATCATATAGGCTAATCAATAAAAAAGTAGCCTGTAGTCTGATTACGAGTATTTTAAAACGTAGGCTAATATAATCTAATTGCAAATACTTGATTTTTTGGAATCTGATTACGTAATCCAGAACACATGTAATCAGTTACTACCCAGCACTGTGTACGGTACCATGGTAGTTATTTTTAAGGGAGATAACAGATAATGTGTGTGATTATTACACACCCAAGATGGCCGCCTTTCGCGTCCGTCCCTGTGTAGGAATGTGGAGGGCGGGGCTTTTGGCGCTGGTGGCAAAGTTTGGGAATGATAGAAAGGCTATTGAAGATAATCGCGGAGAAGAGCTGGAATGCTACTGCTTTGCGAATTACAGTAACATTTACACGTTGTTTTCTGTAAGCACCCAACACTAGTGCTTGGATTCATCAGGATCTAAATAAAGGTACGCAATCCTGAGACATGTCGGAGGACCTGAGCTCCCAACCCTGGTCCATCAACAAGGATGACTATGAGCTGCAGGAGGTGATCGGTGAGTGTGTACCTATATGATAGCCGGCGAATACGTGACATTGTGTGCTAGAAATAAGTTATTTTGCTACAAACGTTGCGTGGAAGTGAGTTGTGCGTGTTGTTGTTCAATGTACAGTAGGTTGGCGGTTCTGTAAATATGGAGATTAAAATGATGTATTAGAACCAGGGTTTGGGTTTTTAAACTAATTAGCACTTGTTATGAACACATGCCATTGGATTTCAACTCTCTAAAAGTCTTAACTTGAGTTAAAAGCTAATGAGTTAAAGTAGATGTCTGCAAAAGACTCATAACCTCCACTTCAGTTGTCAAGCCTGTCACGTATGCCAAGTTCAACCTCTCTCTCTCTCTCTCTCTCTCTCTCTCTCTCTCTCTCTCTCTCTTTCTCTGAGCATTTTTAACCATTCACCACCTTACTGAAATGCAGACAGTACAGATGATGAAGTTTAATGGCACTCATGTGAATAGCCCATTGACAGAGTTTGCATGGTAGTATTTGAAGACGTATGCCAAACAGCTAAAGTATTCTGCACGCGACAACGCCTCATTCTGCTGATAAGCCCGAACACGTGCAGTAACGCTCCTTCAGTAATGACACCCTTTTTATGGCCTTTTCCCTTCTTTAATATTCTCAATATTTTGTAGTGTACCTATTGGCTGACAGCACTGTGCAATCTATTATGAAGGTACCGCCCACTTTTACGTTTGGATAAAAACTGCTTACTGACAGCGTTAGTTTACAGATGACTGTTGAAACATTTCTAAGAGTTAGCATAGTCTGCTTAATTTAGAACCGAGTCATATGTCAGACCGGTGAGAACCATCTTTTCATTGTAGGTCTCAAAAACCCACAGAGAATGTCCAGCACATGCTGTCATAGTGCGCGCGCAGAGCCTATACGATTACGAACCTCTGTAACATTACATTCATGGGTCATCGCTTCACATTTACATCAGTGACAGTAATAAATAAATATCTTATGCTATTTATTTATAGACTAGAAAGAGTTTTGGTGACCTTTTTATTTAGTTAGTGAACAAATAATTCTGTGTAGCCTGGTGGTCTGGTCTGGGGACTGAAAGGGATGCATTGAACAAGATGTTTAACAGTAGGTTTCTCCAGAGGGTCTTGTTCTGTAATAAGTGCACCATATGTGGCTTAACAGTTTCTATCACCACCTTGTCGTGCGGCCATGAAGACACTGTTGTAAGCTGTAATTCTTTTTGATGATCCATGACTCTGACCAGCGAGCGAGTTTTACAGCCTGTCAGTATATCTGCACTCCAAATCTGCTTTCTAGGCATGATCTTCTTCCATGTGTATTATACTCTTCATTTTCTGAGCACTTTATTGTCTGTATTGTTTTGGTTACTGGTTGATTTAATCTTGTTACATCGCAGGGTTTTAGCTTGAGATTACCTCTTTGCACAGAGTGCTGGAAGAGTCATCTGATACCTGATATACTTCTTTCCAGGGCTTTAGACCCCAAAGGGATCTTTTTGCATGTTCCATGTTTTGACAAGGTTTTACTAGTTTTCAAAGCTGTTAAGCTCTTGCTCATAATGTTCAAACTTTTAACACTTTTTTAGAATTAAATCGTCCTCTAATATAGTTTTAAAAATACAAAAACAATGGATTATATGCACAACTAATTGCATCACAGCAAATGAGTAAAATATTGATCTATATTGATTTTTGCAATTGCTTGCCCTTTTCTGGAAACAGATGTTTTGACATTTGTCTTGTTAATCTTCTTTTTTTTTTTTTTTTTTTACATTAATTAAGTTCAAAGGCACAGTATGTAAGATTTTTGGATTAAAATATCCAAAAACCACTAGAACAATGTTATATATTTTGTTGACTTGCGTACTTACATTATCCCAAATGTTTCCAAAAATGTTTAAATTCAGAGAAATAAGCAATTTTAACCAGGACACCGGACCGTGTCCGTGCGTTGACTGTCAATGACATCATACCCACATTACCCTCAATTTCCAGTTTTATTTTGTAGAAACCATAGAAACACCAAAGACGCTTTAATATATTATGTTTTATTAGACAGGTGAGCAACTGCTTGGATACATTCATCGACAGAAAACGAATCATTGTTATATAGCTCAACACAGTGAGTCTTATTGTTTAAATCTCGTTTTCGAGTACCATGTTTTACCATGCCTAATATCGATCTAGCTTACTGCAGTGTGCAACAAGTGTCTCATAGTAGCCACCGAGTGAACACACAGAGTAGCATTATTACAACTTTCAACACAAATATATCTAATATTATAAAACAGAGCTGCTTACCCCACATACGCATGACCGGAAGAAGCAGAAGCGATTGTCTGTGTCATAATAAAAGCTCTACTGCTCTCGAGCCGTGTGTCGCACTCGTCTCTCATTAGCAGTCGTTCCAGCGGCCTTGTTCCACTACGACGGCTTTCAGCCACACCCTGCTTCATACTACAGTAATGTTAATAAATCTTTAATACATTAGCTCATCCATGAATATGATTTCTGCCCGAGTCCCGTCGGATTCTTTTTCACCAGCTGTAGACGCAAAGACAACACCTCCATGATTCCGCGAAATCAAAGCGTCATCAAGCTACGCCTTTGTTTTGAATAAGCAACCTCTAGCAGCGAAACATTACATATTGTGCCTTTAATAATGAATATTAAAAAAAAAAATATATTTTTTTTTTTAATAAAAATCATATTGTAAAACATTTTGATTGAAGGTGACTGTGAACATTAGGTGGTATAATTATACTTGATAATGACCCAAATGTACAACAATTACAAGAGCTTTTCCTTTAAACTTACTGCGCATTAGGGCCTGTGTCTAGTCTCTTAACTGTGTGTGTGTGAGAGACAGTGAAAGACTGGTCAAACCTGTCTTTACTGTTGCCTTTTTCTACTATGCCTCCTCTTTTGACTCATCAGCACTTAAAGTACCCCACACCTTGAACATTTCAACTTGTGGAGGAGAAATATATCATCTTTCATGCTTTGCATGGTTGAATACACAAAAATTACTTTGATATCTCAGCTTCAGTTAAACGTATCCATAGGCTGGACTTGTCTTTTAATAAGTCCTCTATCTTTTTTTTTCTTTTTTTCGAAGTGCACCGATATAGACTTCAAAGTTTCGGGTTTGTTTTTGTAAGCTGCAGTTTTCCCAAAAGATTTAGTTATTCCCAAATTCCTGGAAACACTCTCTGTATGTCTCCCTGTGAGGATATGTTGTGCCCTCTAGCATGCACCTTCAGAATTGCTTCTTTGTTGTAACCTGGCATGTGACGTGACATGCCAAAACAGGAGTTCATGCTAGAGGCGAGTTTGATTGTAGTCCTTCTGGAGTTCAAGTTTAAGCTTGGACATCTCAAGCTTCAGTGTCTTATTGTAATCATACTGTACTTTAATCACAGTCTCTGTTACTATTCTGCCTTTAAACTCAATCTCAGATGTCCCAGGACCAAAACAATCGAAACAGCGATGTTTAATAAGCAACAAAGTCCCGTTAAGGCAAGTCATTTTTCTCTGCAGCCATCTTTAAAACACCTCTCGGGCAGCTATTTCAGTCATGCAAGTTCAGCTCCTATCTCTTTGAATGGGGAAACATCACATTCTCCAAAGCTGTTCACCAAGCTAACAGTTAAATTCACCAATGAAATCTGACAACTGTCTCATAATCATGACAAAAAACTGCGTTTTTTTTTTTTTTTTCAGGCTGGACCAACCATTGAGCATGTGCCATCATAAGCGCGCGTCTCAGAACATTGACTGTTTCTGTAGCAACCGGAGCTTCTAAAGGCAGCTGCAGTGATGCAATGACTTTACCAATTGATGATTGGCTGTTTTATTTAGAAGGCGAGACTTATTCTGCTATTGCTCTTTGCACTTTCTCCCCTAATATGAGAGCACCGTCTTTGTATATCTAAAGTCTTTGTTAGCGCTTCTCAAATGGCCATTTTGACTGAGTCAGTAAGTATTTTGTGCACACAGCGTGGATAAGCTACAACAGGTAAACATGTCAGCTGTGTCTAGGGCTGGGTTGACAATATCGATTTCTCGATTTTAATCAATCTTTATTTTGATGAACCGATTCTTAAATCCCAAAATCTGTCTTTTAGTCTATGCTGTTTTCAGTTGATGCATGAACAAAACTTCACTAAGCATTATTTCTGATATATAGAGGGTATGCCCTATGCACATGACGTCACAGTAGGCAGGAGTCACTGCGTTTACACCCACTGGGAGGCAAAAAGATTGAATGTTCAGCTTGAATGCTGCAAAAACGCACATCTAAAATGAGAAAGAGCTGTGCAATGACTGTACAAATAGATTCAACAAGAAATTGAAGCTAGATTGAATCCAGGCAGCAAAACTTGAATTTTCAGTTACCGTTGTGTGTAAGATATGATACATTTTGGGGTAAAATCATACTAAGGATGGATAGATAGATAGATAGATAGATAGAAATTGCAGTTTTTATTTGAGTGTTGATGATTAAATACATTTGAATTTCAGTTTTCGGCTAAATGAAAAGTTTCTGTGTTTCTTTAAAAAATTAATTGAAGTGCACTAATCTTCAATCTTAAATCTCTTGAATCATAAATTGAGAAGTCTTGATTTGTAGGCTTGATAAACATAGACTAATAAAGGAGCTGGTTGCTTTTCTGTCACTTCATTGGGCTCATTTTATGGTGCTAAGCATTTCTGTGTATTTGAATCCTTGTGTAAACTGACCAGTGGTGTTGAGCCCAGCTGGAAGCTGTAGTTGCTGACCTGAGCAGCTTTTATGAAGGCCCTGTATTCTTGTATTCTAAGTATTGCTTCAGTTGGTTTAGACTTAGAGAAATGCACTAAAAAAAAAATACTATATTTGAAATAAAATAAGCACTTTGTTTTCATAAGCCACCTTGGAATTATTAATGGTGCTCGCTAAGCAAAGCATCTCTATTACTATTGCTCATACTCGCGGTTAGAGATCTGAACACACCCATAACCGTAAGTGTTAATGTTCAGTGCATATATCATCCTCCACCATTGTTCTATGGACATGAATGAAACCTCAAATAGTTTGTAAGCCATCAGACCTTTTTTTTTGGCAGATGATAAAATGGGCAAAAAAAACCCCACACACATTAAAGGATTAGTTCACCCAAAAATAAAAATTCTGTCATTAATTACTCACCCTCATGTTGCTCCAAACCAATAAGACCTTCGTTCATCTTCTGAACACAAATTTAGTTATTTTTGATGAAATCCTAGAGCTCTCTGTCCCTCCACAGAAAGCAATGCAACTACCACTACCAGAATCATTCAACTCTACTCCCAATCAATTATTGAAATTATCACAGAAAATTACATGCTTGCCTTCATAATTTTCTAATAAATTTATTAAAAATATTTTGTCAAAATCCAGCAATTACTGGGCATTCATCAGATTATGAGCAGAAAATGTTTAGCCAGATTCAGTTATCATAATTTTCTAAAACCCAATTGCAGTGTTATGATATATGTGTGTTTTCCATTCACTTTTAGGCTGTCAACATCTGCAGTATGTTATACAGTATGTTTCACCTCCCATTGCAATCCTGAGAACTTGTGAGCAGCTTTCATTTCATAGAATTGAAGCTGAAGGCACATGTTTTTTTCCATTAAAAGCGTGACTTTTTGAATGAAGTTGATATTAGTCAACGTTTCCTTTTGTCTTCCAGCCAAGGATGGGTTTGTCTGATTTTCTTTGACCCTGTTACTATTGATCACAGACAAAGAGTTGTTTTAACTGGATCTGAATGTATTAAACCATATAGTCCAGGAGGATTTCTCGGGTACTTCTGTTATTCCACTCTCCATTGGAAAGTTCACAGTGTATGAGTGTGAGTTTGGAGCACACTCAGCTGAACCATTGTGTTGGTATCTTCCCAGGGGAATTGGAGTCTTGTTATTTCACTGATCCTAGCTGTTTTTTCCACCTCAGAGAGCACAGAGTCTCCTCGGATGGAGTCAGACCAACGCTCTGTTCCTCTCAGGTTCCACAGTCCTTCACTGTTCTAGACTGGAAATGTTTGATTACTGCTGTTGGACAGTCTGAGACTGTAAGGCCCTGTTTACACCTGGTATTAAGATGTGTTTTGGTTGATCAGATCACAAGTGGACGAGGGAGATATGTACCCATCTACACCTGGAGTTTTAATCCATCTCTTTTGTCCACTTTTGACCACTTCTGTCCTGATTACTTCGAGGCGAGGGCCTATGGGCGGGTAATGTATGGGCTTTTTCAGAACTTTTGATCTAATAGGCGAAATAAGCTAGCGTGATTTGCATATAAACGCAACTGGAGACAACGGGAAAACGCAGAGAGCAGCAGCTTTCATTTCTGCTCTGACAGCTGAGAGACTGTGCTGAACGCAGTAATTGCGTGTTAGAAAACAGAAATGTTTAGAGAACATTGTGCTTAGTACATTTTTTGTCTTTAAAGGGAACCAATAATGCCCCTTTTACAAGATGTAATATAAGTCTCTGATGTCCCCAGAATGTGTCTGTGAAGTTTCTGCTCAAAATACCCCACAGATAATTTAGTATAGCTTGTCAAATTTGGGTGTGAGCAATTCGGCCCGCTTTCCAAAATAGGGTAGAGCTTTAACAGCTAGCGCTTCGGTTACTCAACAACAACAAAGCGGGAGAATCTCAAGTAGCCAATATGACGATTGTCAGTAACAGTGTTCAGCCTTACATTGTTCAAACCGGAGTAGGACACTGATGGAGAGACTCAGGAAGAAGTTACAACTTTTAGAATGCAACTGAATGTTTCTGAATGGTTAGTGGATAAATTTATGTAGTTGCTGTGGAGTTGATTCAACTCCTCGACTAGCATGTGCCATCATGTTAATCTTTTGTGCAAATCCAGCGTTGAATTGACCTTCGTTTGTAAAGCAGTCCGGCATAAAATGACAGCATGGTAACAACACTCTACTACAACAACTCTTCCTCTTCTCTAAAGCAGCCCAACATGGCCTTGCCCCCTTTGTTGCGTGTTCTCGGCGGCAGGGTTTATGTAAATTTTAGGGTTAGTGATGTCACTAACCCGGGAAGAAGCTTGTTGTAGTTTCTACCAGCCGTTTATTGTAGTCCTTAAAGCGAGAATTAAAAGGAATTTTTCAGATGCTGTTTATGCTCTAACAGCAACATTACACACTAACTAAAGTTAAAAAAGTGAAATCATAATCAACCACCCCTTTAAACCAAACTTATGGCTTCAGCCGGCAAGTTTAAATCCCGTCTGACTAGCGCACTTCCCATAATGTTTATTGTGTTAGTAGGAGGAGAGAAGGCGGTCTTTAGCGGCTGTTTGAACACTTTCGACCACATAAGCGTCCACACCACGAATGCAATCTGGTCGAACGCATTTTCGACTACCTCTAGAAATTGTTGAAAGTGGACAAGCTGAAAACATTTTACACCCTGTTTACACCTGTATTTAGCGCCGTCCACTTGTGATCCGATTGACCAAAACGCATTCCAATACCAGGTGTAAACAGGGCCTGAGGTGAAACAGAAACTGTGTTTAGCATGTTGATTGAGTTGGAAATTCTTTTTCTCTTGTCAGATCATGTGAGTCATTAGGTGTGTTCGACTTGAAGCGGCGATGCGCAGAACAATCGGTGTATGACATCAAAGTGCCTACCAGTGTCAGTTGCGTCACTTCACCTCCATTCATAAATTCCTCTCCCGCGGCCTCATGGGATAGTAAAGTGTCCATCGAATGCAGACTTCAGAATCTCGCCGGAAGTAGTAGGTCATCCGGGGGCTTTTCAGCATACTGTATAGAAGGGAAGCATTCGATTTCAGACACCGCGCCAGTTTGTATAACTTACGTTGTAAGCTTTGAATTCAGTTCATATGAGTCATTTGTTTCTGAATCAGTTTACACCAGTTGTGCTGTATGTTTTTGATTCATTAAATAGAACCGGTTCATGTGAGTCATTTGTTCAGGAATCTGACTACACCGGTTATGCTGTATATTAAGACACGTTTGCTATCATTGCCGTTATTTTGAAATTGCAAGGTTTTGCGAAAATCGTGTTCATGGTCTTTTTCTGCTACGCACTCTGCCAATTGTCCAGTTGTACTTTCCGAAATCCAATTCACCCTCAAAGTGAATCGTACGCATTCCTGTGCATCAAGTGCTCTGTCAGAGCTTTTCTCTAGTACGAAGCTCCCTAAGTGTGACATGTCTCAGTTCGGCCTAGAATAGTGTAAGGAATGCAAGCCCAGGAAATGTAATAAAGGGCTCCTGATGTGAGAGAACAGGCTGGCTCAAGGTAGCGCAAACAGAGAACTATGCATGAAGGATCACATTCACACCGCTCCGGGGATCTTAGCCTATTTCAGATGCTGGTCTTTTGGGCCATACACCGCAAAGAAGTCAAATTCCACACTTTGTCCTTTTATGACCGATTGATTTTGATTTTGATTTAATACTTGGGTTTTTAATGGATTTAATACTTGGGTAATTGGGTTTAATACTTGTTTCTTCCAAAATTTACCTTCTTAAATCAAGTCTCGTACTCCTCTTTAGACCATTTAATTGTTCTGAATAAAATAATTCCCTCTTCGACAAGTTTGTGTCACAATGAACCTGTTTCTTGACAAGTGGCTTTGAATTCAAAGTAGCTTGTTAATTCATGATACTGAAAAGTAATTGAAGGCTATTAACCTTTTATCTCCTCCTAAACTCTCTCATGAAGTTAACATCCTCTCTAATGAGCGACATCAAGTAGGGAGGCGGAGGAAATGAATCATTATTCACATTTTAATAAACCTCGGATCAGATACATGAAGTATTTTTCAGTCTCCAGGCATGTGTGGTCAGATCACGGTCTGCTCATTTAAACATTTGGCTAACGGAATGAATCAAAATCCTTGATTAAAACCAGGCGTATATCCTTTTTTTTCTGAGTATAATTAGGGAAGCAACCACACAACATCAGCTGGTGGTTTTTCATTTAATTTTTCTAAGGCTGTAACCTGGTAACGTAATATTGAATCATTCGATTCAGAAAGCAGCAACAGGCCTCCATAAAATCCTGTTGCTGTGGTGCAGATGTACTCTTCTTCTGCAGTATTTTCATTTCAATCAATAGATGATTCTGTGATCCTCGACTTGGGCGAGAACTTCAGAACACTAACATAACACCACTTTATTGCACCCAACACACCTGCAATATTAACGTCTAATAACTGACCATATAAAAGTATGTCTTAGATATTCACAGGTTGTTTTCAATACTTTATTATGTTTATATAATGAAGTATCATGACTTTATTATATTTGTTATTGGGTTGCTAGGCTGCTTTTGCACTTTTATTACTTCCTTCTGTGTGAGATATTTGACGTGTTTATTGGAGACAGAAGGAAGTTAAGAAGCATCAACAGTTAGAGAGTGGTAAAACAAGAGTATATCAAACGTTTGATATACAAAAGTTTGTGGTTAGCATGTTTTTTTTTTTATATATATCTTTGAAAGAAGTCTCTTATGCTCACCAAGGCTGCAAAATACAGTAAAAACTGCAATATTACAGTTTAAAATACGTGTTTTCTATTTTCTATGAGTTCAAAAGAACTGATCCAGATGATGTAAAAGAAAACAGGACTCATCGAACTAGACGACCTTCTTCCACTGCTCCAAGGTCCAGTTCCCACACTCACGTGTCCATTGTATGCACTTCCGACGGTGGAGAGGGGTCATCATAGGCACTCTGATTGGTCTGCGGCTACGCAGCCCCATTTTCATCAGAGTGCGATGCACTGTCAGTTGTGACACATTCCTCTTATAACCATCGTTAAAATTTTGTGAGTTGTGTGGTGCCACAATAAACCTTTTGTTGGCTTGGACCAAACGGGATAGCCTTCGTTGCCTGACCTGGAGGCAACCCACAAGCCTTGCTGTTTCAGAGATACTGTGACCCAATCACACTGCCACAACAATTTGGCCCTTGTCAAAGTCACTCCTGCCCATTTCTCCTGCATCCAACACATTGATTATGAGAACTGATTGTTTGCTTACCATCTAAATTACCCAGGGTATGTTTACATGACAACAATATATATTTAAAAAGTGTTTTTTTGTATAGATGACCATGCTGTCAAAACGATTCTTGAAACAGATCCTCGAAAATGACTAAAAACGTTGTATTATGCATGCCAGGTCAGTAGTTGGCGATGTCACTTTGTAAAGAGACGCTACAGGCTTGCGCACATACACGTTATTTTACAGAGCACTCACACCAAATGCACATGCCTATAGACTAAACACGTAATATGCATGTACCTGCCATTGTCATGAGAAATCGAGTCTCCCCCCCCCAGGAATCAAGTCTCCTTTAGGATCCAGGAGGTAATGCCTGATCAAAAGTTGTTATTGTGATGTCTTGACTAATTATAACCTATTTCACTGTTGTATGAAGTGCACAAACAGCATGCTTGAAATATAAAATGAATGCCTATATATTGCATAATAGAACAAACTGGAAACACAACACATGCCTAAAAGGATAAGGATTGTTGCAACATACTGTAAAAGTAATTTAATATTAATTTTACACAATAATAGCAATGTGGTATAGTATATAATATTACTATTATACATTTTTAATTAATTGTCATGCTAAGTATACACAAACATCATTAATTTGACCCCTTGTAATTGGGAACTATATTGGAAGCAAAAAACATACCTAATATAATATAAGCTAAGCTAGCAGGCTAATCAGGTAGATGTATGCTATGCTAGTACATAAGTAACCAGAAACAATAAGAACAAGAAATGCTTGATTTCACAACCTATAGCTTCAGTTATATATAGTAGTATGTCAACCACGTAATTTAAAAGACATTAATGGTCATTTATAACGCATTTTAAATTATATAAATCTACATGATTTTGCATAAATTATAATCATGTGCTAAAAATACTACCCATTAAAAGTCTGTTGAACCAATGGGATCACTCAGGGTCCTAAACGAGAGCCCGATTCCTGGGGGGACTCGATTTCTCACTACAGCGTCACCTTTTTCACAGATCCTCATTTTTGTTGTTTACACAGAGATGATAACGGTACTTCAAAAACTTGCACTTTGTAACCTGTTTTAAAAGTTTGCATTTTCAGGCCCCCAAAACGCTGTTATCGTGTAAATGAACAGCCAAAACCCATAAGAAGTTGTCCGTTTTTAGTTGAAAACAGTGTCTTGTAAACAGCCCTTTAATATGTGGCCTTTTTAGGAGATGATTAACGATATTCGCTTCACCTGTGGCAGGTCATAATGTTTTGGCTCATCAGTGTGTATGATACCATGTTAAGTTCATTTTCTTTTTCTGCAGAAAAATTACCATGTAATGCAATTTATTATTTAGGTTTAGATTCGCAAACTTTATAGTTGCAGTAACTCATTTGATTTTGACTTTATTTTATATTGTTTTACTAAATTAATTAAATCGTTACTGTATGTATTCTTTTATATTTGTGCAAAGTTAGTTTGTGTTTTTGTGTTTCATCTTTGTTTTGGGCCATACTATATTTCTATGTTGTTTATCTGAATAAATTAATGTAAAAATAGGGAAAACGAGTGTGCACAATTAAATATTGACCAATGCTGAAAATTATCTCCATGAAATTAAAATTGACAATTTTTATTTTTTATGAAATATTGCAGCTTTTATTTCAAATGATTCATCCATGCACATAATTTTTTTTTTTAATTCACTCTTCTCTAATGCTGTGTTTACTGACTCACAGCAATAGCATACCACAACCACCCAATGGACAAAATCAAGTCCTGCCCTACATATTTTCTTGTTCGAGAAGCCATTTTACATACGCCACAATAGGGAAGAACAGACTAATGCAACTTCTGTTTCATGCTGACTTAAAAAAATGCTCAACTTTAGTACAGTCTTTCCTGAATCATCCCTAACAACCGATTGTTTGTTTGTCTGTAGGAATTTACACTTAAACTCATGCTGTTGGCACAGGCAACTTAAACTTCTTTCCATCTGGTGCACTGCGCTCCTTTAATGTATAGCATAGGGTCTCAAATATAGCTCTAGACTCTGATTGATGAACGTTGAACATCCCGGGTGACCTGTAGTATTCACAGCTGGCACTTTGAGGGCTGTGCTGGGGACCAACATCCTTCTTGAGGCCATGATAAGGCCAGGATGTGATTAATGGGATTGCTGTCAGCACATTTTGGTAACAATTTAGCTACTACTTCAGTTCAGTCTCATCATTGTAGTTTAAATTCTCCAATGACTGTGTTTGGCTGTACACAAACTAGTCAAACCAGTTCAGCACTGTAGTTTTTAATTGAAAATGAGAATTGTTGTCAGATTTGTTCTCTTTTTCCCTAATCCATGGTGCCCTGCTGCTGTAATCAAAATGCTAAACAATGAGGACTTTGTTATTATTAGGCCATATGGAGTTCGAGTAGTTGATTGAAGATGATTAAAAAATTCCCTCTGCCTCATACCAGCACAATAATATGCCATTTATATTCAGCTCACAGTGGAAACATATAGGTGATTGCTGATTTACGAGGGTCTCGGCCCCCGTAGAGTCTTGTCTTCTACTATTCAGGAGGATGTGTGGACCAGGGCGACCTTGCGTTCTCAAGGATAACCGTCTCCAGAAGTGTCTTGTCTGCTTTCTCTCCTGTGCCAGTCTGTGGTGCCATGAGCAGAACCTCATTAAAGCACTCTGGAGATTAACCTCAGCAGTAAAGTTGAAAGCCAAGTATAGCGCTCAAATCCTTTGACTTATAGTCTGTTAGGATTTAATAGTCTTCTCGAATAAATGTCCAATGCTGCAGTGACAGAGGAATGTTTTGATTTAGCATTTAGCTGTCAGCTCTTCTCCAACACTTTCCCAGGGAGTAAGTGTAATTGCTAGAAATAGATGTTTGTGTTTTTAATGAGCAATTAAAGTGTATAATCAATATGCATTATTGTATTTCTGCTTTTTGACTCAGTAATTATCATTTGTCATTTAAACATCAATAAAGTATAACATTTTTAATATAACAGCATTTTTAATATAACAATTATTATTTTTTATTAATATTATATTAGTTTTAAATTGTTTTGAATTTTTTTTAATATATTTTAATTTTTATATATATATATTAGTGCTGTTAGTCAATTAAAAAAATTAACTAATTAATCACACATTTTTCTTTAATCAAGATTAATCGCACCTAACATTCAAATTTGTTATATATTTTTATATTTTAATACATATTTTCACATTGAATCTCCAATTATTTTAACGTTTAATATATGGCTTAAAAAAATATAACAACTTGTTTTAATTTAAGTGAATTTAAACTTCACATAAACCCATTGTAATAAAGTCACATTTAGCTGTGCATTTAATTTTGACAGCCTTAGTTATTTTATAATTTTGCTAAGTTCATCCAATTATTTTTATTATTTATGCCATTATATTGTTGGTTTGCAGAAGTATTGTTGGGCAGGAAGATTTCTTATTTATTTCCTCCTCTTGACATATAACTTATTATTATAATTTCTTTGTCCTGTAAATGTAAGGGACTCTTTGTTATAATCCCATTAAAGTTAAAATTTTTTAATATGTTAAAATATTTTTTCCCAAATGCATGTTTTAAGTGGACATTAGATGTAGAGATAGATATATATATATATATAAGTGTCACGACATACATAGGTGCAATGCTTTATGGATTACTACATTTATTAGTTAGTGATTATTAGTTATCGGTCTAGAACAGTCAGTCTCATCTCTTCATTCTCCTATTTGTCATGATTTTATCTCCCATGCAGCTCCTGATGTACTGATTTTAACATGCATTCTTGTGTGTTTCAGGGAGCGGAGCTACGGCTGTGGTCCAGGCTGCCTACTGTGTGCCCAGGAAGGAGAAGGTCGCCATCAAACGCATCAATCTGGAAAAATGTCAGACAAGCATGGATGAGCTCCTGGTACTGAACTTGTTACCACATAATTAAATTGCACTTGTTGTATGGTTACGCACTTGTTCATTGCGTTTGAAGATATTAGCACAAGAATGGAAGTAACATAGGTTGTGAATTCCATTTCATGTCGACTTAGAGTTTTCACATGTTCTGCTTAAATGTATGAAACCTGTTGGGCATGATCCCAGCTGTGCAACATTTAAAGGCTGCATATGAGAAATACCACTCAATAAGTCATGGCTCATAAATGCCAACACCTTTTATGAGCTGACAGTGAATAATGACCATACAGGACTGATTGTAATGCTTGGACACAACTTATCGACATTTGGTATGTGTCTTTGGACAGTAGGAACAGATTTTTCATATTGTTGCTGTCGGGCAGAATCCTCCCATCAAACATTTGGACCGGACGTTTAATGACTGTTGAAAAGACATCCCTCTGACATGTCCCGTCATGGTTGAAAAATAGTTCCAAAATTAAAGTTATGAAGCGTAGCTGAATGCATATTTATAGGAAATGTTCTGTTTCATATTTTTACTGATTTATGCAGTCCTACCACGACCATTTTTGGCCAGGAACGCGACGTTGCCATCAGACCAATGTTTGCTGGGTTTGTATCTCCATTTTTCGTTTTTTTTTTTCATTAATCATTACTATTGGGCACCCTTTACATCTATCTGTAGCTTTTGCAATTGTCTAACCAATGAAAGTATTAAGAAGAGCTTCTAAACCTTGTAACTCCATTGGATCCGGACAAAATGTGTATGTCATAAATTAGTTGGTCAAAAACCTCGTAACTCCTTAATTTTGTTAAAATGTTAATAATATAATGACACATGCAAGTGTCTGACCACATATAAAGCCACAATATAAACTTTGACAGTGTGTTTAATTATTTAAAAAATACAGTGTTTTTTCCATTTCCTGAAAAGTAGCATTTTTGGAGATACAATGTTTCCACCCGACAGCGACGATATGTATTAGGGCTGGGTTAAAAATATTTATTTCTTAATCGATTCTCATTTTGAAGAACTGATATCGATTCTTTAAATCCCAAGAATTGATCATTCAGTCTATGCTGTTTTCAGTTGATGAATGAACAAAGCCTTGTAGCGCACCTCCCATCCAATAAATCGCAAGCTTTGTGCTTTGTTGCTTCTGATATGAAAGTCTCAGCTTTCAAATTTTGACAATTTTATCAAGAAATTAAAACAATAAATACCTCTTTGGTGCTCTTTAATGTGACGTGACAGATCGTTGTAGCGCCTCAGTTCAAGCGGCACGTGAACTGATCATCCTTTCTGCTTTACTACTAGTTACAGCACAAAATAAACATGAATGAACATCAGAAGGTATGTTGAAAGATATAGTACAACTTAGAGTAAATCTGTATCATGTCACACGTAATCGCTCACTCAGTGTTTCAACCAAGCATGCCGCACAAGTCCTGAAAGTGAAGCCAAAGCGTCTCGATCGCCCCCAGGTGGTTGGTCCCAGTATAGATCATAAACCATGCCCTCTCCATGTAATTTAGTGGGAAACTATACTAAACAGTTCAATTACACTTCAAATATTTTTTCCCTCTACTCTGAGCGAAATAGTCACTGAGGCACCAAATGACTTTTTTATGGATTTTTGGGAGGAGATTGGAGCTTTAACTTCAATTTCTACATTTCGATAACAGTATATTTCACACCAACATAATGAGTTGTTCTGCAGTAAACTGTCCTAAATGATTCTGTGGGATTGTGGGTGGGGCCTTGATAGCGCGCGGCTCCACTTTATGCTCACTACTGCGCAGACTCAGGTCCCGAATCAGCACAAGATGTCAGCACCATATTGGGACATTGGTGGCTTCACTTTTCTACAATGGAAGAGAGTGGAGGTGCGTCGTCCATATTTTTTTTACAGTCTATGGTTTCAACAGCCAAAAGACGCAAAAACAGTGTAAACAATGTCACGTAATGTTGCATTTATCTCAGAACAAAAAACATTCACACTATATTGCATATTCATTTAATGTATTTTTGAATAAATTTGTTGGCCACCATTTAAATGTATATATTTCCAAAAAACGAGTAAAAACATAGTTGTCATTTAAAAAATTTATGTGCAATTTAAATTTAAGTAGCCTACAAATCAGTTAATTTTAACCTTTAATATTATAGTGCTGTACCAACTGAGATTCCCTGTATAGTATACAGCATTAGTTCAGAGATATTTTTTCCTTGAGGAATTGAATTGAATTGAAATCGAATCAAATTTCAAGCTTGTGAATCGTAATTGAATAGAATCATGAAATTTGTCAAGGCCCAGCCCTAATGTGTATTATATAGGCTACATGTATTAATATAAGTATAGAATTAACAACATGAAATAGATCCTCTTGAAATTGCGTTCAGATTTGGCGTTCAGCGCTTCAGTGGACACCAAATTGCAAGAGTATTATATACTCAATTTTAATTTTAAATTGATTCTAAATTTATGGATTAGGTTACATTTTTATCCTAAATTTAAATAACAGTAAGTATGTAAGTACACTACTGTTTTTGAAAGAAGTCTCTTATGCTCACCAAGGCTGCATTTATTTGATCAAAAATATAGTAAAAACAGTAATATTGTGGAATATTATTAAAATTTAAAATTTTCTATTTTGAATATAGTTTAAAATGTCACATAATACTGTGATGGCAAAGCTGAAATTTCAGCATCATTACTCCAGTCTTCAGTGTCACATGATCCTTCACAAATCATTCTAATATGCTGATTTGCTGCTCAAGAAACATTTGTTATTGTTATTCATGTAAAAAAACAAAACAGTTGTGCCACTTAATATTTTTGTGATACATTTTTTTTTAGGATTCTTTGATGAATAGAAAGTTCAAAAGAACAGCATTTATTTGAAATAGAAATCTTTTGCAACAATGTAAAAGCCACTTTTGATAAATTTAAAGCATCCTTGCTAAATAAGTGTTTATTTCTTTTGAACGTTAGTATAAATATGCGCATTCGCACCATCAGTAATTGAGAATCAGAACTATTTCATGTGATAAAAAGAGCTAACACATGGATTCTACCATTTCCAGATTGCCTGGAAACCATTATTAACTGGACCAAAGGGAATCCCTGTGTTGTTTCCCAGTTTTATGCCAGAGTTTTTATTTCCTAGTCAGAATTTCCCCCTTGCACTTCTATGTGAATCACAACATTGGCTAATATAAAACTTCATCCCGGTCATTAAAGAACTTAAAAAACAAATTGCCTGTCTTCCAGTTCCAAGGGTGTTTTCACACCTGGCTCATGTGGAGCGTTTGTTTCGAAACCTGGTGTGTTTTCTCCCTTAGTTCGGTTTGTTTTGGCATATATAAATAGTGCAGTCGCGGTCGGATCAAGCAACGAACCAAGCAGTATCATAATTCATAACGGGAAATGTGTTATATAAAAAGCAGTGTTTGATTCTGTGAGTTTTTGTGGTTGAAAGCCAAACAGCTCCTCTTCATCCTAAAATGTTGTGTAATTGCTCTTATCCGTGCTTTGCAAGAATGCTGTTCCAGCGAAGCCTTGATTCCTGCTCTATCTGCATTATAAATTATATATATATTTTTAAATATAATTAAATATATGTAATATGGCAGCTACAGATAAAACCACAATAATCCTGTGGAGCAAACTTGTCAATCCATCTTGATGGATCACGCAGAGGAACATAAACAGGTGAACTCTAACCAATAAGAGGACAGTTTTACTTACATGTGACTTGCATAAACGCATTTTGGTGTGCTTTGAAATGTTTCCTTGTGAAAGCGAACCGATCCAAGAAGAAAATACAACATTGTATCAAATTAAGTTCTTGTTTTGGAAAAGCACATACCTACAGGTCTGAAAATGCCCTAAAACACCAACTTCTGTTTGGTTTGAAAGCTTCCCCATTACTTTCTTGTCAAGTTACAGTTTCCATACATGAGTCCTCAAGTTTCTGCACAAATCCTTTCCCCTTCCCATCTTATTAATTTCATCTGTCAACTCCTCAAGGAGCTCAAAAGGTCATACATTTGTTCCTCGTGACCAGGCGGAGCCGATTTCGTCGTTCACTGGGAAAGCTCATATTCCGGATTTACAAGCTCTCTGCGGGAGGCTACCAGAAACTCAGTTTTTCCCACATCCAGGTGTCTTACAGAGGAGTTAGAAGTCGTTAGGGATATTATCCCTAATCCTGCCCTCTATGATTCAGAAAAGTCAGTAAATGGAGACTTTGTTCCAGCTGAACTGAAGTAAAACCTTAAAGTTAAAGGGAGATTCTTGTAGAGTTGGGGTCACATGGAAAATTTGCAGTTCAGGTTTCCTCTGATGCTTTCTTTGCCTTTATGACCTGCTGAGCGCTCTCTTAAACACAGAGGAGGCATTAAATTAAAGCCAGATTGCTCCTGTAATGAGCGGGAGCAGCAGGCGGCTATTGCATGTAATCTGCATCAAGGGCTGCACTCGGAGGAAATTCCTTCGAGAGGTTTAGGTCAATTTCACTTATGATCAGGCCAATTTGCTGGAGTATAGCATGCTTCAGTTCTTCCCAACATGCAGGAGCAGCCCAAACTCCTGTGAAAAAGAACAGGACAATCCAAACAAGTCACAACGCAGAAGCCGTGTGACTCTGTTGTGGTGGGAGGAACAATTTTCCTCTCTGACTGAGCTGAGATCCTGTCAGTGCCATTGACGTCAAGCTGAATCTATAGTAAACCCACTGTGTACCACTGCAGCGTTTATTCTACGGGGACATGACAAGTCCTCCCCACGACTTCTGAAATCACATGACTACAGTGTCTGCCAGTTGTCCATCAGATGACGGTGTTTAAATGTGCTGCATTTCTTCTAGATAGATTAGCTGCCTAGGAATGTGTCACTCATATATACAATATATTCAAACTCTCCTGCTTAATTTATGTTTACAAATGTCAGCCTTTTGAATATGATGATTTGGGCTACACTTAATCAACATGAGATATGGTCTATATGAAATATTACTTTTGAATAATGATTTTTCTAATGTTAATAATGAAATTTTACTGCTACTGCTCTGTACAACTTACCTGTTATTATCAATTATTACACGGCTCTGTGGAATACTTGATTCTGATTGGTCAATCATGCCACCAAGCGGTATGTTATTCCCAGATAACAACCGCTGAAAACAGATAACACAGGCTCATCCAGGTTACTGAACTCTGCAGCGCTATACGCTTGCTAGGAATGGTTTTCTTCGTCAAAGTTTTGCATTTGGTGAGCTAATAAAATATTAAAACTCAGTCAAATCAATATTTTGTGTACAGTTATTTAATTATGTCATCCAGTATCGTGGACTCGCTCTCTTGTTTCATACAAATGCAGCTGCTACTATTGTTTTGTTCACTGTAATGGATTATAAGATAACAAACAGATACGATTTTAAAACAGTTTCAATATCTCTTATCCTCATAATTATTTATTTGGCGAAATGCCGTTTAATAAGTATTGTGACTGTACCGTATCCCTTAAATGTCTGTCTAGTTTGAACTTGCCGCGCTAGCAACTGCTCTTTCTGCGGAAGCTTTGCGTTTCAAGAGCTAATAATATATTTCGACTCAGATCAATATTTTGTGTATAATTATTTACTTATGTGGCAAGAAGCTGTGTAATAAGCAGGGTAATGTACATCCAGCTGGTTGTTATCTCAGAATAAACCCCTTCAGGCTGATGCAAGATCCTGATCACCCTGTCAGGGTTTATTCTGAGATAACACCCGGCTGGATGTATGTTATCCCTTATGTAAAATCTGCTTACTATTGAACTTAACATTCAGAAAGAAGTGAAGTAAATATTACTTAATTTATTTAATTTCACATATAGAATTAAGTAAAATCTACTTAACTAAGTTAAGTAAATTTAACAAAATGAACTCTTTACTTGAATAATAACACTAAATTAAACCATGCTTCTAAAGTTTATGCTTTACTTAGAAACATGCAAGTAAATAATACAATAGATATCATGTAGACTCCATATGTACATAATAAGTAACGCAGCACTCACCCGAACGCAATACACAGTGACGGACGGTAACATTCGATAGATCATTTTGAGTAGAAAATTAACTCCAGATGTCACAAAATCACAAGTTACTAAACCTAACAACAAAAGCGATGTAAACAGTGTAAATACAGCTGGAAAACAGCAAAAATATTCAATCTTATTAACACCAGTATCAGAAACATCGAGTAGGTTTTACTTAATTTTAAATCGTTGATATTTAAAGGGGTGGTTGATTATGATTTCACTTTTTTAACTTTAGTTAGTGTGTAATGTTGCTGTTAGAGCATAAATAACATCTGCAAAGTTGGGACGCTCAAAGTTCAATGCAAAGGGAGATATTCTCTTTTATACAATTCTCTGTTTAAGGACTACAACAAACGGCTGGTAGGGACTACAACGAGCTTCTTCCCGGGTTAGTGATATCACTATCCCTAAAATTTACATAAACCCTGCCCCCAAGAACACGCAACAAAGGGGGTGAGGCAATGTTATTGCAATACAGTACATAAGACAAATGCAAAAGCATGTCATAAAAGCAACATAAGTTATAACCGTAATTATACTAAACTATACCTGTTCTGCCTTCATGCAGCATATATTCTCTGGCTCTGTAGGATCTTACAACAGTTCCCACAGGAGCGATTTATAGATAATCATGACAGAATATGCTAATGAATGACTCCACATTAGCTACATAAATTAAGCAACTAACCATTTAGAAATGTTCTATTGCATTCTACATGTTGTCACTTCTTGAGTCTCTCCATCATTGTCCGACTCCAGTTTGAACATGAAAGGCTGAACAGTTTCTGACATTTTCAGTGAGTCTGCGAGCTGCTAACACGAGCTCTTGAAACTCCGTCCTCTTCTTGGGAGAAGCAACTCATTTGCATTTAAAGGGACACACACAAAAACAGAGCGTTTTTGCTCACCCTCAAAAAGTGACAAATTTAACATGCTATAAAAAATTATCTATGGGGTAAATTGAGCTAAAACTTCACATACACACTCTGGGGACATCAGAGACATATGTTACATCTTGTAAAAGTGGCATTATATGACCCCTTTAAAGGGTTGGTTCACCCAAAAATAAAAATAATTTCATTTATTACTCACCCTCATGCCGTTCCACACCCATAAGACCTTCATTAATCTTCGGAACACAAATTGAGATATTTTTGTTGAAATCTGATGGCTCAGTGAGGCCTCCATAGCCAGCAATGACATTTCCTCTCTCAAGATCCATTAATGTACTAAAAACATATTTAAATCAGTTCATGTGAGTACAGTGGTTCAATATTAATATTATAAAGCGACAAGAATATTTTTGGTGCACCAAAAAAAACAAAACAACTCATGGCAATTGAACTTTCCAAGTTGAGTCCTCAAATGACCCTGTCAACGTGAGCCATGTTTTTCACTGACCCAAAAAATAAATTTACAAGTGCAATCATGTATGCCAGTCAACACAAAGCTCTTCTCGTGCCAACACTGTAGGGTTACTGACACCCCAACAGTGGGCCACTGGGTACGTCCCACCCGATTTCAAAACACCGCTTCAGGAAGCATCGGGGCGTTATGAATCAGCATTATGAATCAGCGGTTCGGAGCGCCAAAGTCACGTGATTTCAGCAGTTTGGCGGTTTGACACGCGATCCGAATCATGATTTGATATGCTGATTCATAACGCTCTTAAGCTTCCTGAAGCAGTGTTTTGAAATCGGCCATCACTATATAAGTCATTATTTTGTTTTTTGTGGCTCACCAAAAATATTCTCGTCGCTTTATAATATTAATATTGAACCACTGTACTCACATGAACTGATTTAAATATGTTTTTAGTAAATTAATGGATCTTGAGAGAGGAAATTTCATTGCTGGCTATGGAGGCCTCACTGAGCCATCGGATTTCAACAAAAATATCTTAAATTGTGTTCCGACGATGAACGAAGGTCTTACGTGAGTACTAAATTACAGAATTTTCATTTTTGGGTGAACTAACCCTTTAAGCTTTCATTTCTAAAAAGCTTGAATTGAGTACTAATATAGAATTTACTTTGTTTTTTTAAATTCTTGCCTGAACTAACTTTTTCATGTAGAAATTACGTTTGTTTTTTCTATAGTATTTACTTCACCACAGAATCATTTTTTATCAGTATATACAGAAGCAGTACGATATGTTAAATGTTTTATGATTATCATTTGTTAAAAGTTAATCAAAATTAAGTTGAAAATTGAAATCGCAATTTGGTCAAATGTCTTAATTGAGTTTTCTGCATCTCGACCAAATGTGAAATATTACTGTTGTATAATAATTCTAATATTCAGGATTAATATTATTATCATTCATTAGCAGATCATTTTTATTTTACTTAATTGCAGCTGCATGAGATATTGTCAAAGTTCAAATGTAATTGTAATACTTACTGTAATCAATGTTTTTTTTTTGTTTTTGTTTTTTATTACCAAGATGTATCATTTTTCTCATTAAGATATCTGAAATTTACATTCTGAGATTGTGAGATTGTGTTTCTGATGCGTTTCAGCAGGAGGGCAATTTCCCTTTTACCGATCTCAAAGGAAATGTTCTAAAAAAAAAAAAAAAAAAAAAAAAAGATTGCTTTTCTGAAAGTGAATCAGCTGAATATACTGCTGATCTGTTTTAATCTGATTTTCAAGTTAATGAAAAAGGAGCTTGTTTCTCGTGGCATGTTGGGAGAGAGAGAGAGTGTGTGTGTGTGTGTGTGTGTTTGGGTCATAAGGGGTGAGGGCACTGTGAGAATATCAGTGGGTCAAAGTTTAGTGAATATGTTGAAGTAAAGCACATAGTTGTGTGGATAGTTTCAATGCATAAGATTTTGACTGAATAACTAAATTGACCAATGTTTACCCTAGGCTTTAATGTAATTGTAATGCTATTTGAAATGTATACTGGAGAACATCATATATTGAGTGAGAAATTTGCCTTGAGGAAGAAGGAAAGTGTTTTTTTCCACTGGGCATAGTGGCAGAAAGGCAGTGACATAACCTCAGACAAAGAGTCTCAGTGCTTTTCTTTGCTCATCATGTCTCATTGTCCTCTGGACGTACACGAATCGGGTGGCAAACAGTCTCCCTGTCACCCTCCCTGCTCAGGCTATTGTGTTTGTCTCTCTCGGGTAGACATCGGCCAGCCACGCTGAGATGACCCTCGGCTTCTACTGTGAGAACGCAGATGGAGCCCTAGCCATTGAATGTCCAGAGACCTTCCTGTGCATTATTGTTTTCATTCGCCCTCAACCTGGTGTCCGTGGTGGAACTGGACACAGCCTTTGTGGAGCCAACCAAAGCTGACTAAATTGTTGAATTAAATCCAGCTTTGGGACAGAGGGGTGGGACGTACCCAGTGGCCCACTGTTGGGGTGTCAGTAACCCTACAGTGTTGGCACGAGAAGAGCTTTGTGTTGACTGGCATACATGATTGCACTTGTAAATTTATTTTTTGGGTCAGTGGAAAACATGGCTCATGTTGACATTTGAGGTCATTTGAGGACTCAACTTGGAAAGTTCAATTGCCATGAGTTGTTTTTCCGGAACTTGAAATGGCCTTTTTTCTTATTCACTTTTTATTTAATATTCAACCTGTCCCTTAACTCTTTCCCCTCCAGGTTTTTTTTAAAGTTGCCAGCCACCACCATTATTTTTTTTGATTATTTTCACAAAAACTTCATGGCCCCCAGAATATTTTGTTGTATGGATATCTGAACATGCAATGAACAGACTCTCTGCTTTTAAACAAAACAAAAAAAAACTAGCTTCATGCATTCTTTTTTAAACAAGTTTCATAAAAAAAAACCCAACATTTTGAGCAAAAAAACCTGAGAAAATTGCGTTTTTGCCAAAGACTTCATCTGGTTTGAAAGCTTGCACAGTCCTATAGCTCATCCTGGGTCGACATTTCATTCAGTAACGTTAGGCAGTTTAGATTTATATGCTGATCGTGTTATTTTACATATGTATATGATTACATATGCTTTCGCTTGTTTCTGCATCTTCTTCGCATGTGTTTTGATCAGGAGAATCAGTACTCTTTCAGAAGATTCGTAATGCCACCCTACCTTATAACAGTGAAAACACAGAAAGCCATAAAATTTCGTCTTTAGCACGGAAGTGTTTTCTCATTAAAGACGAGATAACTCATCAATGGCGGGGAAAGAGTTAACTTTAAGAAAATTGGTGCCCTTAATTACAACATGGCTGCATTTTTGCTACATTTCATTACCAAACTTGCATTCAAATCACAGTTAAGATGGAAGTGTTTGTGTAAATTGTATGCAGTTGTAAATGCAGACTTTAGAACAGGTTTAGTTGAGATATGCTGATCTCATACTTGGGTTTCTGCCATTTCTGTCTTTCCTGTAGTGTTGAACTATTGAGTAGTGATTCCAAAAGACTTGTTAAAATGTGGCTGATTTACACTTGACTTAAAGAGGACCTATTATGCCCTATACTATAATAGGTTTTCATGTTTGAATGTTCAAAAAAACACTATTTTTCACGTTTTACATTATTGTAGCACCTCTCTTTCCATTCTGAGAGTACTGCTCTGTTTAGTTCCTGTCTGTATGAAGCCCCTCTTTCCGAAAAGCGCAATGTGCTCTGATTGGTTGGCTGGACTAGTGTGTTGTGATTGGTCAACCGCTTTGAGTGTGTTTCTGAAATGTCATGCCCCTTACCATAATCGCGAGTTTCAAAACTCAACTCAAGTTTCGACTAGCACAACTCAACCAGGCCTCGCCCCTTTTTTGCGTATGCCTTGGAATTACTTAAATGAGGAATATTGTGATGTGTATATTTCTGGAAGAAAACTCAAGTTTCAGGGAATTCAGAAACAATGCTTACTGATATAGAGAATAAATAGCCTAATTCAGTTTAATATTATTATTAAGCTTCAGGGTTGTGGAATGAACAAGGTGTAAACTCATGTGGCCATTCATTAGCATTAAGCCTGCAGTTTTTTAGTTTCTGTTATTGATTGCTTTGCATTGCATGTAACAAATTGAACAAGACTGTGCCTGACAGCTAAATAGAAATGGCAGAATTGCTCTGTAATATCATTAGTAAGCCCCCACCATCAAATGACTTGGGGAGTGCTCAGAGTGATGGATTCGGCCACTGTGCCAACATTACCTCAGCTGTCAATCTCTCCGAGCTGCAAGGGTTTCACTTCAGCTGCTCCGTCAACTGGAAAGACTAGCAAATAAACAGGGGAATAGAGAAGAACTGCTTGTTTTTCCTTCTATCTTCAATTGCTGACAAATCCATGTAGCAGTGACAATTTTCTGATGGATATTGACAGTTATATATACACCTATTTATTTGGACACCTTGGTTGTTTGGAACAGGCTGTAAGGCAGTTAGATGAAGGTGTCATGGTGTTTATAGCATGCTTGGATTGATGCTGTTTATTTTTACAGTTTGTGCATGCTTTGCGGTCAGTAAAAGGGGCTGGAGGTGCTTCTTATACGAGTGAGCTAATAAAAACTACCTGAAGTACGTAAATATCTGCACTGAACCTGAAGATTTGCCAACTGTGCAACTGAGCCAGACTTGTTTAAACATTAATCCAGATCTGGAATGGCACCATTGTGAGGCACCACAGTTATTCGGTTAAGCCATGAGGCCCAGTGCATTCTGGACCACATACTGTGTAACTGTATACACAGTAAATGCCTTATGGAGAGCTGTTTCAGTCTGCGACCAGCACATGTACTGATTCCTGTGTTTAATGCTGTTTTTTAATTTTTTTAGAAATTGCTTACTGCACCTTTAATGTAATAAATAAAATGCAAAAGGCTACAATTTGATTAAATAAAAGTGTTCGCTGCATGTTACAGAGAAAAAATGCAGCGGAATTGCTTGCTCTACAGGCTCACGCTTTCAGAGCAGTTTGCAATCACCAAAAACCCAACAATTATGCTTTGATTTATGATTATTTGTGTTTATATAATTCATACCTGCAAACTCATCACCTTTTGGCCCCATATTTCCTCCATATAATGCCTAATAAAGCAGTGCTACTTTGTTTACAAAGGTAACTGGGGTTACCACTATATTTCTGCTCTTCCATCATCGCTATCTACTATTAGATTTATTAGCATTTTCATTCAGCAAATCTGCCATTTTTGTTGAGACCAATGTGAAGATCAACCCTTAATTTTACACAGCTTACACACAATGTTGCAAATGTTAACAGGTGGATCGACAAGAAGCTAATTTGCATAAAAAAATGTAGAATAATAAGGTTCTAGAATATTATGTACAGTCATATTTTAAATGAATAAATGTAATCATTTTGATTAAATTCCTTTTCTTAAAAAATGGTTTAAAGGCTGAAATTTGAGGTTTATAATTTTATAAATATTGTAATTTAGTAAAGTTGTTTAAATCATTGTTTTTACATTCATTTTATGGTTTAGGATGTTACCATAAACATTGATCTACATCTCTCTAAAACAATATTAATTTTATTTGTGGAGGTCTTAAAAAAGGTCTTAAAAAGCCTTAAATTTGATTTTTGCAGATGCTTTGCAGGAATCAGATTGGTTGTTTCATCCAATTTGTGCAGACTCTGAATCATTTAGAAAGGATATTGGTTAAATCAGGTTACTGTCAACAAAGAGTGATTGTCTCTCTTTTTTTCCCTCTCTCTCTAGAAAGAGATTCAGGCGATGAGCCAATGTCACCATCCCAACATTGTGTCGTACTACACATCGTTTGTGGTGAAGGATGAGCTGTGGTTGGTCATGAAGCTGCTCAGTGGTGGTAAGTCCTGCCCACCTGATCTTTTTCCTCCAGTCCAATCACTTAATTTCCATCTATTCCATTGGTTGCATCCAAGCACTGAAAAATGCCATTCAGTTATGTTGATTCCAATATTTATACAACATCCTGTGTGTACTGAGAGAACTTCATTTTTTTTTTTTTGAAGACAACATCTGAAGGAGCTTTGAAAGAAGTAAATTAATTATTAATCAGAAATGTTTTTTGTTTTTTTTTAAATAAAAAAAATCAAGACTATATTTTACTGACAACAAACTTTTGAACAGTAGTGTATAATTGGTCCTTCATCTATCAAATACTGTTTGGCTCAAATTAAAGTTTGCCTAAATATATAGATGGTTTCTCTTGGTAGTTGAAATACATTATGCATTTGTAATTCAGTTTTGAGTGCTATAACCACTGATTGGGATCTCAAATGAGCCGTTAGAATGATAATAGAGTCTGCCAGGAGATCCCCTACGGAGTTAATGAGAGGCCGCTGTTAATTACACCAGATGCATTAGTGCTGCAGCAGCCTGAGACTTTCAGGATGAGCGTTATTATGTCCAGCACAGGTATCTTCTGACAATCTAGTTAGTCTGGCTTTTGAGGAATTTCTCCTAAGACATGCACAGCATATCTTTGTCCTGACACATTAAGTTGTGCAAACGGATCAGAATTTGTTGTCTTTTTTGCAGCTGTGAAGGCGCTGTAAATAGTTTTATTTAGGGCTGCACATTATAAAATCTATATCATGGTATGGCTTAGTGTGATTGTCAAATTGCACAGGGTACGATTTAGTTTAAAAATATATTCTCTGCTGTTTTCAGAGTGAAGCGCAGCATTTGCACACGCATAGATCATGATACAGTGTTTCAGCAGTGCTTCATTATGAAACTGACAGCTCATATTTTTATTTGCTGGCAACCCGTAAAGATAAAAGCTCATTTGAAAATGAAGAAATTAAGGCATAGGTGTTAGTATTGTAATTTTAAAGTAAAATAAAATTATTTTTGTCACCAGATTTTATTTATTTTAACTCTTTCCCATTCCATTGACGGAATTTTCTGTCATTTATGAGACAACGCTTCACCGTCATTGAAGGAATTTCCCAGCTTTCTGTGTTTTCACTGTTATACGGTAGGCGCATCTTCTGAAAGAGTACAGAATCTCCTGATCAAAACACAAACAAAAAAGGAGCAGAAACAAGTGATAAAATCATTGCTTATGCATGCGATTTTCTCAGGTTTTTGTTCAAAATATTGCTTTTTTATGAAACTTACCCAGATTCAAGTGTTGATAAAAAATAATGCATGAAGCAGAGGCTCTGTTCTTTCATTTGATATATTTCATAAAGATATATTTCATAGATATTCATAAAACAAAATATTCTGGGAGCAATTACATTTTTGTGAAATTTATCAAAAACGCTGGTGGCTGGCAATAATATTATTACAATTTATTGCTTATTTTGTTTATTTTATTTAATAGTCACAATAATATATATATATATATATATATATATATATATATATATAGAGAGAGAGAGAGAGAGAGAGCGCATAATTATTATGCAAGCTGATTTTCTGATCATATTTTTTGTTCCAAGCACATTTTACCAATTCCAAACCACATCAATCTTAATAACTACTATTCATTTTGTATTTAATCATTTATAAGTGATATATAATTGTTCATGAAGTGTGGAAATGAAAAATGTCTTATAATGAGGTGTGCATAATTATTAAGCAGGTTTTCTTTTACAGATAAAATGAGCCAAAAAAGAGACTCAGACTGAAAAAGTCAAAAATAATTAAATGCCCATGAGAAGGATGCAGTACTAGAAATTGCAAAGTTAAAGCATGAGCATTGGACATTAAAACGCTCATTGGGTCAACAGGGTCAGACAAAAACAGGTGGATAAGAAAAGACACATGTTAACTGCCAAAGAATTAAGAATTAAGGTAAAGAATTAAGTGTGAAACCGTCAGGAACCCTTTAGTCTCCAGCGCCACCATTTTCCAGAACCGCAACCTACCTGGAGTCTCCAGAAGTGCAAGGTGTCAGGATCTCAGAGACCTTGGGTTAGGTAAAGAATCGTTTTGGGAGTTGTTTGTGGTGCTGGTCCTTCAAGAGTCACTTTCTATCTGTCTGTCTATAAAGCCTATAAAAAAAAAAACAGTATTCATGTATTTTACATAGATCACAAGAACACACAGGATAAACACAAACCAAACTACACATTAACGAGAAATGGACAGAACCAGGGGTATAAATAGACAGGAGGTAATAAGAGAACTCAATTAGACACATAATCAGTAACTAAGGAACCTAATTAGAAACACAGGCAATCAGGAACAGAGCAAACAGAGTGAAAAACAAAATCAAAATGTTATAGTCCTATGAAAACTTTTATTTTTTAAACTCTTCACTTTATGGTTACTGAAATAAATTTGAGTTGATTCTTGTAAAGAGTAAACCCAAGTATAACCACCCGATTTTTCAGGTTTTTCCCAAATCTTTCAGCTTTACAAGGATTTCACGCTCAAAAAAAGTCTTCCAATATTATGCAGCTCTGGTTTTAATTCAGAGTTTTAAACAGCACGTTTTGCTTCTTGCTTGCACTGCGTCCTTAAGCTCCAGTAGTGCTCCTGTCTTTCCAAACCCCATTGTGTAAAGCTACTGCTGAGAGTTTGATGATATGTTTCAAGCCAGCGTGTAATGCTCTGTCCCAGACGCAGCCAAGTGCTGGACAGGGAGATTATAGTCTGGCTCGTGCTGACACTGACAGCCGTGGGACGCAGCCTTTCTTCCCCCGGTGCAGAGCTGAAATCACTCTGTCTGGATAATCGCTGTTCATTTTACGCCTGTCATCAGCTGCCGTGCCCTCCTCCTTCTGCTTCTGCCAGCTGAAGATGCTCAGGTGGCACACTGCCCATCTTAAATATGAAGGTAGGACATGACAGGTCTCACAGCTGGACTCGATGTTGTGCCTGGCACACAGGGCACATCACAGTGGGCTTCATCTTAAATAATAATGGCTCTCTTATCAAGTCGGGGAGGCAGCTAGTTTAAACATAACAGATACTGCTGTGTTTTTATTGTGTAAAAAAAGGGGTAGGGGCCTTAAAAGGATAGTTAAGCTAAAAATGAAAATTGGCATTTACTCAACCCTTATGTCATTCCAAACTGACTTTCTTCTGTGGAACACAAAAATGAAAATAATGTTTTTTTTGTCCATACAATAAAAGTCAATTGGGTCCAATCAGCTTTGTTTTAGACCCTATTGACTTCCCTTGTATGGACAAAAACAGTTCAAAAACATTCCTCAAAATATCTTCTTTGGCATTTTGCATGAACAATAAAGTTTGAACAACAGATTTGGAATGATATGAGGGTGAGTAATTGATAACAGTTTTCATTTTTGGGTGAACTATCCCTTTAAATATGAAGGCAAAAAAATTCCAATCCTCTTCAGTGAACAGTTAAAGGGTTAGTTCACCCAAAAATGAAAATGCTGTCATTTATTACTCTCTCATGTCGTTCCACACCTGTAAGACCTTCGTTCATCTTCGGAACACAAATTAAGATATTTTTGATGAAATCCGATGGCTCACTGAGGCCTACATAGACTGCAATAGTACTTCCTCTCTCAATATCCATAAAGGTACTAAAAACATATTTAAAACAGTTCATGTGAGTACAGTGGTTCAATATTAATATTATAAAGCGACGAGAATATTTTTTGTGCGCCAAAAAAACAAAATAATGACTTTTTAACAATATCTAGTGATGGCCGATTTCAAAAAACTGCTTCGGAGCTTTATGATTATTTTGTGTCGAATCAGTGATTCGGATTGCGTATCAAACCACCAAACTGCTGAAATCATGTGACTTTGGCGCTCCGAACCACTGATTCGATTCGTAAAGCTCCGAAGCTTCACGAAGCAGTGTTTTGAAATCAGCCATCACTAGATATTATTAAAAAGTCGTTATTTTGTTTTTTTTGGCACACAAAAAATATTCTCGTTGCTTTATAATATTAAGGTAGAACAACTGTACTCACATGAACGACATGAGGGTGAGTAATTAATGACATTATTTTCATTTTTGGGTGAACTAACCCTTTAAAGAGCTGTTCTGCTCAAAGCCATCTGTTGGTTGGTAGCTTGAAGTTGTCCTTGAAATGTGATCTCTACGTGTTTAACCGTCCCAACTTGACAGAGACATTTGTAATATTCCCTTTGACAGCTGTCAGATGTGATGACGTAAATAGGAATGTGATTTTACATGAAGCTGCTTGGTGGCATTCCATAGTATCAGCATAGGAAGTGTGTTTAGGAAAGAACTATGAAACAATTGATCTCAATATCGTTTTTTTTTTTTAAATGCAGTGTTGTTTTTCAAAGAAATACGTTTTGTCATTCCCTCCACTTCCTGTGTACTCTATACTGTCCTGTATCATAAAGGCGAAAGGGCCTTAAATTGAATTTAAAAAAAGAATAATACATTTCATAGTTGCTTTATTCACTCGTGGCTTTAGAGGAAGACCAGATCTGGCAGAAAGTCAGCTTCTCAGCATGGCCTATTTGTTAGGTACAAAGGTATGTGAGATAGGGACACGATCAATAACTTCATTAGCACAAAGCACAAAAAAGTTTGTCCTCTCTGGCCTCTGAACAGCACTTGTGAGTAGATCTTTTACAGCTAGGATGGGAGTTTTACAACTTTACAAGCACACATTGTTGGCTGTTACCTGTGTGCTGCACTGGATATATATGGGTCATTCTACACAACAGGTGCCATTTATGTACGTGTAAAAACAGAAAAATGTCTATTATCTCTTTCTTTCTATCTATCTTTCTTTCTATTTATTTATAAAGCACATTTTGGAGACTTAGCATATTATACACGTATAAGTACGAAAACACACACACAGACACACACATACTATAAGGAATTTCAACATAAACTCTGCCTTCTTGAATGTGAATTTTTTTCTAGTCTTGAATGTGACTTTTTTTTCATCCAGCAAGCAGATTAACCAGAGCAATTGAAATTTTTGGTGCAATAATATTTTAAGCTGTCGCTATCTTGTAGGTTTTAAGCACAGTGTTTTGAAATATGGCATTGTGCCCATAGTGACTCACAGCCCACTGAGAGACAACAGATGCTTCCTATCTTCCTTTTATTCCCTCTGCTCCTCCACCCTTATTTTCTTGGAGTAATCTTTCCCTCACCAGCAGCCCCGTATGGCCCTGTGCCCTTTGGCCCAGTGGGCACGACATGGCATGTTCCACCCACACCAATGCAGAATCCTTAGGAAGGCAGCAGTGTCAGATAGTCTGGCAACTGTTGGACAAAGAGTCATTTTCTTTTCCTGTTGCGGAAGCATAATTGGAATTACAGAATGTAGATTTCCTGGTGATACATTTCCTCGAAGTGTCATGAGAGAATATCAAGAATGCTTTTGTACCACATGGTCACTGTTAAAGCTACTTTCAAGAGTATTTGGAATGAGAGTTTGGCTCATGTGAATAAGATGTAAATCGATTTAGTCATATCTCCATCACACCTCAGCATGGGGCTTCACATGATTGAGGCGTTCCAGGATGAGCAACATTCTTGGGTTCCGACACGGGAAGTTTTGTTGATGAGCCCCTTACATTCATAGTTAAGGATTAGTTTATTCAAAATTGAAAATTTTGTCATTTATGTTGCTCTTAAAGGGATAGTTCACCAAAAAATGAAAATTATCCCTCAAGCCATCCTAAGTGTATATGACTATCTTCTTTCAGACGAACGCAATCGGAGATATATTTAAAAATATCCTTAGTCCTCCAAGGTTTATAATGGTTGTGAATGAGGGGCCGTGTTTTGAAGTCAAAAATAATGCATCCATCCATAAAGTAATCCATACGACTCTAGGGGGTTAATAAAGGCCTTCTGAAGCGAAGCAAAATAATAATTGTAAGAAATAATTGTAAGAAAAATATCTATATGGATTTTTTACTTCAAAACGCGGCCCTCCAATCACAACCATTATAAACCTTGGAGGACTATGGAAAGAAGAAATAGAAAGAAGAAAAGAAGATATCTGAAAGAAGATAGTCATATACACCTAGGGTGGCTTGAGGGTGAGTAAATCATGGGATAATTTTTCATTTTTGGGGTGAACTATCCCTTTAACCCATGTGATTTTCTTCAACGAGATGCTAACGAGATTAATATCAACTTAAACACATTGTTTGTTCACCCAAGAATAAAAATCATGTCATCATTTACTCACCCTCAAATCATTCCAAACCCTATCTCTTTCTTCTGAGAAACACAAAAGGCGATATTAAGCAGAATGTTCAAGCTGCTCTTTTCCATACAATGAAAGTGAATGGTGACCAGAATTCAAACTCCAAAAATGAAATAAGAAGGAAGAAGGAAATATAGACCACAATTCATACTATTTCCATATAGCTTTTATAGTGCCTTTTGTTTTTTTTTGTAGTGTGAGAACGTATACCATTTATGTATGGAAAAGAGCAGTGTGAACATTCTGCTTAATATCTCCTAAAGTATGAAACATGAGGGTGAGTAAATGATGTCACAAAATTATTTTTGGGTGAAAAACACTGTCTTAAAGTTAATTTTAACCCTATAGCTCAAGATATTGAGGGGAGTTGTATAGGAAATTACTACATTTTTATCTCTCCTGTTCTCTGACCCTCCTGGTGTACACTAAGCATTTTTGCTGGTTTTGTTCAGTAGCCTCACCCATCAGCCTCACACAGATTTGTAAACTAATGTGGTGTCATTTGCCAAGATCTCTCTCTCTCTCTCTCTCTCTCTCTCTCTCTCTCTCTCTCTCTCTCTCTCTCTCTCTCTCTCTCTCTGTCTCTCTCTGTGCTGGAGCTTGACTGCTCTTAATCCAGGTCGTAGCCGTCACTGAAATTTGATGTGTTGTTCGCACAGTCAGCAGTGCACTGGCTTCATGCCACACACATGCCCACACACACACTTTCACGGTCTCATTTTTCTTTCATTCGAATGCTCACTTATTTGAGTTTTTATATAAAACAACCTTCAGGCCACTTGGAGGTCGACAGTGCCCTTTTTAAACCACAGAAATAGATTGAACCGTAGAAAGAAGAAAAAAAGAAACCAAAATAAGAAAACACATGGGCCATTTTTCTGTTTCTTGGAATCACTTTTACCATGAACTAGGGCGTGGGTGTGATAAACTACCTTGATTTCCTAGGCTGTACGATCTCTCAGTTTTTCCTGGTGAGTCATGCTGCACTTTGAAAATACAGTATTCTAAGCCTGTGTGAAATTGTATATCTCTTTTCACTCTTTTGAATATATTCAGTATATGTATTTTTGTATTTGCCATTTAAAGGGTAAGTTCACCCAAAAATGAAATTTCTGTCATTTATTACTCACGCTCATGTCGTTCCAAACCTGTAAGACCTTCATTCATCTTCGGAACACAAATTAAGATATTTTTGATGAAATCTGAGAGGTATATGACTCCTCCATAGACCTTCAAGGTCCAGAAAGGTACTAAACACATTGTTAAAACAGTCGACGTGACTGCAGTGGTTCAACCTTAATTTTATGATATGAAGAGAATACTTTTTGTATGCAAAAACAAAACAAAAATAATGACTTTATTTAACAATGTCTTCTCTTCTGTGTCATTCTCGTACGCTGTTTAGGCTCAGCGCTTCCAGGTTCCACGTCAAAACGCCGACTCATTATTGGCCGACGTTGGTCACGTGAGCAGCACAACGCATGGATGTGATGCTGACGCAGGAGCCGGCCAATAATGAGCTGGCATTCTGATGTAGAACCTGGAAGCGCTGAACACAAAAAGTATTCTTGTCGCTTCATAACATTAAGGTTGAACCACTGTAGTCACGTTGATGATGTCTTTACCTCTTTGAATGTGGTAATTATGTTGCTTTTTATGGGGGATAAAAAATCCTCTCTGATTTCATCAAAAATATCTTCATTTGTGTTCCGAAGATGAATGAAGGTCTTATGGGTGTGGAACGACATGAGGGCGAGTAATTAATGACAGAAATTGCATTTTTGGGTGAACTAACCCTTTAATATAATGTTTCCATCCTTAAGAAATATCCTAAAGTGATTTTGCTATTAAATATCTTGTGCCTCTGGACTGTCGCTCTGCCCCTCAAAAACACTGGCCAGCCGCCCACTCTGCTGAAGGCACGCTGCTGGACTTCCTCTCCCCCGGAGGGTTTAAAGTTCCGCTTTTGGCGTCAGTGAAGAGAACCCTGTGATGCCATGGCAGTTTCTTAGAATTTCATTTCAGGGAGTTTAGATTACTTGAGCTAAGTAGGATGCTATTTGCTATTAGTTCACTCCAACTTTTCACATGGATAGGAATTACATATGCAACTCTAGGGTGGTTGCATGAACAGATCATCTTTGTCTAAGTGATGTCTGAAATGAGGCCGTTCAGAGCGTTCCCTGACACATGGAGGCCAGCAGTCTTTTTGGTTTATGTCGTTTACATCAGCTCCCTCAGGAGCTTTTGTCTGTCTGTGCTGTTTGCGGGAGGTGCTGGCCGTTCTCCAGCTCAAAAAATGGCCTAACTGGTTAATAAAGTTGCTGATAGAACATTCTCTTCATCGACTCTTGGATATGCCTTAATTAAATGTCATGGGAAAAATAAGGATTGACAGATTGTTTTCCTAAAACATCTGCTTTGGGTGTCCATATTTCTGTCCCTTAGGGTTAAAACAATGTTTGTTTGTTGGGTGTCCCGTAATCAAGTTAAGTGTATATATAAACAGCACTTAAAAGCTATGTTTTTAAAGTGACAAAGATTCTTGGGAAGCAGCCAGAGCCAGTTATTGTAGATTATGAAATTTGTGTCTGACCTTCTGAAAAAGCTTTAAGGTCATGCATGCAAGCCAAGTGCACAAGAATGAAGCCATCAGCCTTTGATGTGTTAAGTCTAGTATATAGCATGTGCCCTTTCGCAGATGCTCTTCTAGTATTCGCACTTGTGATATTAATGACAGTACAACATACTGACAGCTCTCTGTGTTGTCTTTGTTGCAGGCTCGGTGTTAGATGTGATAAAGCACATCATTTCAAAGGGGGAACACAAGACCGGTGTGCTGGATGAACCCAGTATAGCTACGGTGCTGAAAGAAGTCCTTCAGGGTCTTGAGTACCTCCACAAAAATGGCCAGATCCACAGGTAACACACTTCTCACTTTTGGAAAGGTTTTTGAATACTTAGTCATTATTTAATCACCCTCATGTTGTTCTAAACCTGTATGCTGTTATTTTTTCTGTTTAACAGAATTTCAAAGAATATTCATGCAGCTCTTTTCCATACAAGTTTATAGTGATCACATCAGTGAAACTCCAAAAAATGACAAAAAGAAACCTATGAATAATCATTTAGGCTGATTTATGAACTTGTTCACTCAAAAGAACTGGTTTGAAAGAACGATTCATTAACAAATCAGACTGATTTGCTTGTTAATTAGTCAAATGACTCTGTGATTCTTTAACCACACTCTCAAAGGGGAAGATTTTCAGGGAATAATAACTTGAATTTTGGCCTGTTTTTCACACAAAGTTATTGTAGGATTCAGAAGACTTGGAATATCGTACACGAGTTTATATGGAATACTTTTATGGTGCTTTACAGACTGTTGTATGGACAAGATCTGTGTTGGAAAAAAAACAGCATACAGGTTTGAAACGACATGAGAATGAGTAAATAAAGACAGAATTTTCATTTTTAAATGAACTGTCTCTTTAAGACTCGACTGTTTTCAACACAAAGAAGGTCTGTAGGATGCCTCTGGACCGAGACTCCATTTAATCAGCCTAATCTCAGATGATGAATGATGGAATTAATGAATTCCGTTTCAGAATCAACATCTGCTTGAGTTTCCAATGGAAATCCATGGAAAAACTGAGTGAGCTGTCTAGTCTAATCGTACCCTTCAGTCTTGTATCATTAAATCTTTAAAACATACAAATCTCAGTTGATGTAGGCCAAGCGTATATGGCCATTTTATTTCCAATCTTTTAGTAAGCTCATCAAAGATCCCTTTGCTAGTTTATCTGAGACATTCATCTTCAGACGTCAATACTCTCTTTGCGGTGATGACTCACTGATGGTTAATTTAAGTCATCTGTCTGTTTCTTTCTCTCTATTGCTCCCTTTTTTATATTAATTGCTTTCTTCTCATATGCCTTGTTCTCTCTATACACGCACGGGCCTGTTAAAGCAGACAGTGTAAATAATTCACAGGCTTTTAGTCTGGTTAAATGCCCATGACTTGCAAGCTGGACTCTGAATCTCAATGAAGGAGACCTTGTCTTTTTGCTCTCTGCTGTGCCGCCAGTGTGACGGGAGGTAATTTTTGACTTGCTAGAAGCTTGTTGGAGTGTTTTTTTAGATGTCTGACACAAATGCATAAGCAAATTTAGTTTTTTTAGTTTGTTGCCTTTGGACACAGATTTTGGACTTTTATTATGTAGCCAGATCTTGTTTCCCTGTGTTGGCATGTTGTATGTTAGATGGGACATATAGAGTGGTACAGGTATGACATCACTTTGTAGACCAAAACCCGGAAGTGTGTTAGCATTTTAGCACTTCCGGTTCCATCATCCCAAAGTCAATGGGTTTTTTGAATGGGATTTTGGTTAAAAGGCTGAAATAAGGTCTGTGGTGAACACAAGCTCAAGACAATTTCACGTTTTATTCTACGGCATAACACATCAGTATTACCCCGCTCGTGATTTTTTTTAAGCTGTTACATGGTTTGAAAAAGGCATTTGCTAACAAATGGCTAAATTGGACTACAGAGGCTGTCTTGGACATTAAACGTCATCACGGCAAACAGGTAAGCTCAGTCCGCTTTTACAGCCTCATTATGCTTACAATTGTCCTCTTAAAAACTATTCTAACTCAAACGTTCTGGGAAAATGTTTTTATATAAAAACTGAAAGAGTTTAGTGGAGGTCGGAAGCTTAGTGGTGGTGACGTTGAACTCATTCGTTTATAGCCTACCTTTAGCTTTGGCAACTGCATTTAGGCTTCAAAATTCTCCAAACTTCGTGTGGCCTTCAGATTAGCTCAAGAACAGTGCCTAGAGAGCTTCATAGAATGGGTTTCCATGGCCGAGCAGCTGCATCCAAGTCTTACATCACTAAGTGCAATGCAAAGTGTTGGATGCAGTGGTGTAAAGCACGCCGCCACTGGACTCTAGAGCAGTGGAGACGTGTTCTCTGGAGTGGCGAATCACGCTTCTCTGTCTGGCAATCCGATGGACAAGTCTGGGTTTGGCGGTTGCCAGGAGAACGGTACTTGCCTGACTGCATTGTGCCAAGTGTAAAGTTTGGTGGAGGGGGGATTATGGTGTGGGGTTGTTTTTCAGGGGTTGGGCTTGGCCCCTTAGTTCCAGTGAAAGGAACTCTTAATGCTTCAGCATGCCAAGACATTTTGGGCAATTTCATGCTCCCAACTTTGTGGGAACAGTTTGGGGATGGCCCCTTCCTGTTCCAACATGACTGTGCACCAGTGCACAAAGCAAGGTCCATAAAGACATGGATGAGGGAGTTTGGTGTGGAGGAACTTGACTGGCCTGCACAGAGTCCTGACGTCAACCCGATAGAACACCTTTGGGATGAATTAGAGCGGAGACTGCGAGCCAGGCCTTCTCGCCAACATCACTGCCTGACCTCACAAATGTGCTTCTAGAAATCAAAAATTCCCATAAAAACACTCCTAAACCTTCTGGAAAGCCTTCCCAGAAGAGTTGAGGCTGTTATAGCTGCAAAGGGTGGGCCAACTCCATATTAAACCCTACGGATTAAGAATGGGATGTCATTAACTAATTAATCACACATTTTTCTGTAATTAATCACGAGTAATATATACTTTTTTTGTATTGTAATAATTTCACATTTAATCTCCAAATTAATGTTGAAACAACATAAAGACAGTATATTTTAAATATTTGATCTATACAATGAAATATTCAGAAATTGACTAAAGTTATCAAACACAAATTTTTATTCATTTTTATTAAAGCTACAAAAGTTATTCAGTTAACTGTGAGTGATTTTCCTTTACTTTTCTTTGATTAACGTTAATGACGGACTGTAGCAGGTTTATTAAGCTGCTGTCACTTTAAGACCTGCCACACATGACACGGATTTGCATCCTATTTTCTCACAACTCTTTACGGTAATTTAAGACTTTATTTGACTCATTTAAGACTGTTTACGAGGATACTTGATAAAACGGGCATTTCGGCATAATTTGTGCTTTTTTCCATTCAAGCGCGAAAGAGCTTTTGTTAACGTGTTAATTTTTCATGGTAACACATAGGTCGGTTCATCAAATTATCAATCAATATTTTTGTTTCACTGCCAAAAAATAAATAAATAATAAAAAAAATCTAACTTTTATAAGTACATTATCATATAAAGCTAGTAAACATGAACTAAAAGCCACAAAACTCCTTTAAGCATGTGTCAGGAGGATGTATTCTGAATCATATGTGTGAAAGGTGAAGAGGGTTTGAAACAACATCTATGTTTGCATATGCCCGTGGTGTGTGCCGCAAGGAGGGAGTCACACAGCGCCCCCCACATCCCTGGAGGATGCAATTAGACACTGTGGCTTAAGGCTGGCATGAAGTCAGTTGTCAAAATGGTGTGAAGCAGCAAAATTCTTCATCATCCTCACTGCCCTGTGAAGTGCAGCAGATGGGCGTAAAAACCAACTCGCCCATCTACTCTCTCCCTCATGACTTCTTGTACAGTCTTTCACCCTCGCCACAGTTTAAGAACAATCTTGTTTGTCGATGTTGAGCTTTGAGCTTCTCTCTGCTCTGGTGTGATTGGACTCAAATGGACTCTTTGGGTCTGTCCTCACACTGAGGCTCTCTTTGTTATGAGTGTCAGCTGGGGAAACCAGAACATGTTGTCATGGCTCCCACAGAGGGGTGACATCATTGCTTAGGCTATAAGAGATCTGTATCACTTAGATCTCAGGAAACCATTCCGCTTTTGTTCTGACATTCTTTGGATTGCCGAGTGCCATCTGGGTTTTATATGGTGATGCAGTTGCGTTATGGGAAGTTTTTGAATGTCTGAACCCTGTAGTATGATTATCATTCCCCTAATAATCTACCACCAAGGCTTCCTTGTCCTCAGAGCTTCCAAGTTTGTAAGATAAAATATGAATGGGCATTTTTGACCGTTTTAATTTTTAGATTTTTCTTTAATTAATATATTTTTTTAACATAAAAAAAAAACAAAAAAAAAAACATTTGTCATAGTCTCGATGCAGATTGAAAGATTTTTAAACTATTTTAGAATAAAGATTTGCTTTAGTAGTGGTAGTAATAATACATTGTTAAAAATAAAAATGAATATTTTACACGTATATACTTAGACGCTTTTATCCAAAGTGACTTAAAAATGACAAATGCAACAAAGTAGGGATGTAACGGTACATGTATTTGTCACGGTATGGACGTCATGGTTCGGTGCATACAGTCAGACGACGAATACAGTCAGTCACAGGCAATCCACACTCCAATCCAGAAGGGGCGTGCGCGGTAATGCAACACTGTTTGCTAACTGCCACAACAGGAAAAAGCGCAGAAGAACAGACGATCTATGCGTATGTAGATATGAGCTGCGACTGAAATCGCGTACTGTTGAGTAGGTACTACATTTACATTTAAATTTACTTCACGACCGTTGAAAAAGTATATAGTATATTCTATATAGTACGAATTCGTGTAGTATGAATGAATTCGGACGTACTACATCCGCTATGTTGTTACTGTCACATGACCTACCAGCGTCAGTTACGTCCCTTCAACTCCATTCACAAATCCGTTCCCGTGGCCTCATGGGATAGTAAAGTGTCCATCATATGCATGCACACTTCAGAATTTCACCGGAAGTAGTAAGTCATCTGGGTATTTTCACCTACTGTTTTTCGAATGCTGTGAATTCTGACATACTACTCTGTTCGCATACTGTTTTTCACATACTGTAAGTATTCGATTTCGGACGCAGCGATGGTGATCTCTCAACCAGTGTTTCAACCACGGAAAGACATCAATAAAACAGCTTGAAAATATCTCACATAGCATTACATTTACCTCAGGCAAGTCATTTAGTGTCCACAGCATGTTAGTTCACTAGAGAAATTAACTATAGAGGGGAGCGTTTCACTAAATATATGCATTATTTTAGCTTATATATTCTTTATATTTACTTTACCTGTTAGTAATGTCTTATTTAATATATGTTTAAATAAATTTGTTATGAAAACAAGTTATGACAGTAACTGTGTAAATGATTATATTTAAAAAATGAATTGAAGAAAAATAATTTTATAATTAGATTTAGAAGTTAATGCAAAACTTGCCTTATGTGCAATTTACATTTTTTTTTATTTGATTGTTGATTATTATACAATAACACAAGAAGTGCTAGCAATACAAAGTTTGAAACATTGCCTTGAATAGTACAAGCTTGAACTGGGATGCATTTAAGAAACAGTGAAAGCATAGAAGAAGATTTTTTGTCTTAGTTATAATAATTGATATAAAATATTAGATCATCTTACTTTTAGAAGTTGAATTAATAGTATTTTTAGGGTAAGCATTAAAATCTATGCATTGTATAAAGCATTTAAAAAGTTAGAACTATATATATATATATATATATATATATATATAACTAGAATTTATAAAGTGACAATAAATAATAAAGGCAGTTTTTTGACTCTTCATATCACAAGCTTCAAATCTGTTCAGCCCCTGGGGAGTAAAAGTGCCTGTAATTGAAGAAAACCATATGTGTAAATACAGTATGCTGTACTATTCACACGCATATCAACCACATATCCTGTTCACCGTATCTTGTTCTTCAATATTTACTGTATATCTTATTTTCCAAATCAGACATGTTCTCTCCTCTCAGTGCCCTGTCTGAGAAGTATGCAAGCGATTATCAGCTGTGCTCACAGACGGCAGGAGTGTTACCAACCACTCTAATAGTCTCCAAACATCTTTTACGCTTCAAGAACACCTCCAAATGTGCATGAGTTTGGAGTGGACATGTGTTAGTATGTTTTGATATGCCCAGCAGGGCCTCTCAGAATATGTTGGTCCATGTGTGTGACTGTGTGGGCTCATACTGCAGAAAGGTTGCAATTATGGTTTTGCACCCCTAATGAGCATAATTGCATATCGTCATGGCAAGAGAATGTAACCGTTATGATAACAGAAACAAAGTCTTCTTATTATGTTCAAAAGTTCATTTACTTTCTGTCATCAGCTTCAGTTTAATTCATATCTCTGCTGCCCCCAGCTGGACAGTAAAAATTAATGCAAGAAAATTATAAGCTTATCCCTTTAGCAGGCTCATCACACAGGATGTATTGTAATTAATAGTTAACGTAATAAATAATGCAAGTAATACATCGAAATGAATAACCTGTTCATGTGAGCTAAATTTAACCATATTAAATATATTCTTATGGGTTCCACTGGCATCTTAAAGGGATAGTTCTCCCAAAAATGAAAATGTTGTCATTACTTACTCACCCCCAAGTTGTTCTAAACCTGTATGAGTTTCTTTCTTCTGTTGAACTCAAATGAAGGTATTTTAAAGAATGTGAGTAACAAGACCGTTGATGGCACCCATTGACTTCCACTGTAGGAAAAAAAAATAATAATATGGAAGTCAATGGGTGTCATCAACATTCTTTAAAATATCTTCTTTTGTGTTCAACAGAAGAAAGAAACTCATACAGGTTTGGAACAACATGAGTAATTGATGACAAAATTTTAATTTTTGGGTGAACTTAAAGTCTTAAATATAATATCATACAAGAGTTCTGAATATCCAGCTAATATCCATGATTGCAAGAGTTGCTTTTATATAGAGTAATTTACAACATCTCTGACAACATTTTGCTAGCCAGTTTTGAATATTTTTTCCCACAATTGAAAATAATTTCATTTCAGCACACTGAAATGACTTTCTATACAAGGACACAGAACCTGAATGTCTACAGTATCATAAAACATGACTGTAAACATTATTTATTCTCAAAATATCTAATGATACATTAATTAATCTCCTTTGGTTGCTCTTTTGAATCTCAGGCTTGAAAGTTAGGTAGGAAACACATTCAGATTCTCCCTGGATTGAAGTACAAATCTAGATCTCTGTGTTACACAAACACACACATGACTTGATCAGTTATGGAGAAGAGCAGATGTCTGCTGGCTTTCAGCTGAGTGTTAAACACAGGGCAGAGGGACAAATATAGTATTGATCTTTGCGTCTAAACAAACAGGAGTTTGTCACCATGACCACATTTGTCTGGATTCTATAGCTTTAGTACCAGCCACACACAGAAACATCATGCACACATATTATTTCTACTCATTTTATTCTGGTTGAATTCTCCTTTTGTCCTTTATTATTATATTCATAATACTGTTTCATGAAACTGTTGTCTGACCAGTATGATCCACATCTGTATTCTTGCACAGCTGTTTGTGTGTCTAAAGACAGACCCTGTGTTTGTCTGCAGGGATCTTAAAGCTGGAAACATCCTGCTGGGGGAGGACGGGTCAGTGCAAATCGCAGGTACCAACTTTCTGTTTAACTGCAGTGTCACAATTCACTACTGCTTAACAGTGAATGTGCTTATTATAGTCTAGATAATTAAAAAAAAAAAAACTGTAATATTGTGAAATATTATTACAATTTAAATTAACTATATTTTAAAACATGATTTATTCCTGTGATGGCAAAACTGAATCTTCAGTGTCACGTGATCCTTCAAAAATCATTTTAATATGCTGATTTGCTGCTCAAGAAACATTTATTATTATCAACATTGAAATAATAAGTTGATCTGCTAAATATTTTTGTGGAAACCGTGATACTTTTGTTTGTTGTTGTTAATTCTTTGAAATCTTGCATTAAATTGATCAAAAGTGAGAGTAATGTATAATATTACATTTCTTTACTTTCACTTTTGATCAATTTAATGCTCCCTTGCTAAATAAAAGTATTAATTTCTTTCAAAATAAAAAAACTGAATGATAGTGTGTACATCTGAATACTTTTTTTACTATTCCTAACCTTATTAAAGGGTTAGCGCACACAAAAATGAAAATTCTGTCATTAATTACTCACCCTCTTGTCGTTCCACATCCGTAAGACCTTCGTTCATGCTCGGAACACAAATTAAAATATTTTTGATTTAAGTCTGAGAGGTTTCTGTCTCTCCATAGAGATCCAACACAGCTACCACACCAAGGTCCAGAAAGGTAGAAAAAAAACATCAAAGTACTCCATGTGACTCCGGTGGCCTAAACTCTTTTATGAAGCGACGTGAGTGCTTTGTTTGTGCAAAAAAACATAATTTACCACTTTACTTACAAAAATATTGATCTGCAATGCGCGTTCACAAGAGCTTCACGACGCATGCGTGTTGTGTTCAGACTCACGCGTCACATGCGCAAGTGTTCACGAGAGCATCTCGACGCATGCGTTTTGTGTTCGCGCGAGAGCTGGCACTGTTCAATAACATGCTTTGAATAATATTATTTTGTAAATAAAGTGGTAAAAAAAAATTTGTTTTGTTTTTTTGCACAAACAAAGCACTCACGTCGCTTCATTAAATTGAGTTTAGGCCACTGGAATCACATGGAGTACTTTAATGATGTCTTTTTCCTACCTTTCTGGACCTTGGAGTGGTAAATGCATTGGATCTCTATGGAGAGACAGAAACCTCTCAGACTTCATCAAAAAGATCTTAATTTGTGTTATGAAGATGAACGAAGGTCTTATGGATGTGGAACAACACAAGGGTGAGTAATAAATGACAGAATTTTCATTTTTGGGTGAACTAACCCTTTAAATTATTTATTTTTAAGTGCAGTGTTTAAGTGCCCTTTGTTGCTTTCTGTAAGTTGCCACACTGAATTTTATTGTAATTGTAAGAGTACTTACTTATTAGACAAAAACACTTACTTATTGGATAATATGTTTATTTATTATTTATTTTCGATGTTTATTTATTATATTTATTTTTTATATTTAGATTTCGGAGTAAGTGCCTTCTTAGCCACTGGTGGTGACATGACTCGAAATAAAGTGCGGAAGACGTTCGTGGGAACGCCATGTTGGATGGCTCCAGAGGTGATGGAGCAGGTAAGCGTTCCCATCCTGCAACCACTTTCTTCTTTACTCACACACTTAGAGTAGAACTGCTTGTTTAACACCATTAAACAAATGACACATACAAAATCTGATTCCAGTGAAGAAGATACAGTGGGCTTCAAAGGTCCTGAGATCACATGGAAGATTATTTGTATTAAATTAGAATCATGCAAAATAGAAGTATTTTCACTAGTAGGACCTCCCTGTATATGGACTGAATTAGACGGACAATTTAAGCTCTTATTTTGTCTTTAAGTCTAAAATTAAGTGTAAAATTGTCAGTAACTGCTGCCATATGGATGCATTTCTCGTGTTAAACAAATCTGTGACTGTTTGTGTGCAGGTGAAAGGTTATGACTTCAAAGCAGACATCTGGAGTTTTGGGATCACAGCCATCGAACTGGCCACAGGCTCCGCTCCTTACCACAAATACCCTCCTATGAAGGTGAGGATAGAGCAGGAGATACAGTCCCATACAGCTCTAATGACTCTTACGGCTGTATTAAGACAGTCATGCATCACTCTAATGAGAAACATGTTGTGTGTGTTTGCAGGTGTTGATGTTGACCCTGCAGAATGATCCACCTTGCCTTGAGACTGGAATCGCAGACAAAGAGATGGTGAAGAAATACGGGAAGTCCTTGAGGAAGATGATCTCGTTGTGTTTGCAGAAGGAGCCAGAAAAAAGGTGCTGAGCAGAGCTGCATAAAATGTTATATAAATACATTACCATTCAAAATTTTGGGCTCAAGAGTTTATTTTATGTTTTTTAAAAATCTCTTATGCTCAGTAATGCTGGATTTATTTGATCAAAAATACAGTAAAACAGTAATATTGTAAAATATAACAATTTTTAATTTTATTTTTTTAATATATATTTTAAAATGTAATTTATTCCCGTGAAGCTGAATTGTCAGGGTGCATTACTCCAGTCTTCAGTGTCACATGATCCGTCAGAAATCATTATAATATGCTGATTTGGTGCTCAAAATGTATTTATTTTTTGTTAGTTATTATTATCAATGTTGAAAACAGCTGTGCTGCTTCATATTTTTCTGGAAACTTTGATATTTTTTTTGATGAATAGAAAGTGTAAAAGAACATCATTTATTTGTAATAGAAATCTTTATAAATCATAATTTAAAAAAAAAAAAAAAAAACTCTTACTGACTCCAAACTTTTGAATGGTACTGTATGTTTATATGTTCAGCAATATTCAGCTGGTCATGTGATCCCAACATGGCAGCCACCACTACCTGCTCAATGTAAAATAAAATAGATTTTATTTAGCTGATATATGATTTTAAACACTTTTTAAAAGTACAGTTCATTTATGTGTAAAACTTTTTAGTGACTGTTAATGCTTATATTCCCTGATGACACTTTGTTACAGCAAATATATTTCAATAGTGTTTGCTTTTTAGGCCAACATCATCAGAACTCTTAAAACATAAATTCTTCCAGAAAGCCAAGGTAAGAATCTTACTTTCAGGGCATTGTTTTTGGTTTATTTTATTGTTCCGTGTTTTTTATTTAAGTCTTAAATGGATAGTTGTCGGAGCGATCTGTCATCATGTATTCACCCTCATGTTGTTCCAAACTTTTATGACTCTTTCTTTCATGAAACACAAAAGGAAATGCTTTTCATAAAACAACACTTCATAGTGATCACTGTCAAGCTCCAAACAACAAAAAAGCACCATAAATTATTTCATATGACTTTTGAATTCATATGATCGCTTTCATACCATATTTGAATCCATTTAGATCACCAAGTAAGTGTGTGTGTGTGTGTGTGTGTGTGTGTGTGTGTGTGTGTGTGTGTACCTCTACATTCCCCCATTGAAATAAATCATTATTGAGTTCAGTCCAGCATTCCTCTCATTACTGGGCCGTCATGTCGGTGTCTAAACAAAAGCAGGGATAAGCATCCCAGCGTCCCTTTCCAACTGGCTGATAAACTCTCTGCCAAATGGAGTTCCCACTACTATTCAAGTCAAGCCAGTCCTCTCTCCTTCCAGCACTGAGTACTCAGATGTTACCGCACATGCCCAGTAGGGGGCTGGAGTTGAAGTTGAATGTCCATTTTGTAATTCAACCTTAATTGGTGGTTATTTGCATAATGTAGAAAAAATATCTATCTTACTGTTTCGTTTTGTTTGGCAGAATAATGAATTCCTGCAGGAGAAATTATTACATAGAGCACCTACAATTACAGAGAGAGCGAGAAAGGTGAGGAAAATGTTATATAATGTTTTATTAGGTACTATTTTTATTGTTTTATGATGTTATAATTTTTACCATGTTTTATGACCTTTATATTATTATTATATACTGCGCGTATTTATATATTGTAATGATTTGGCCAATTTTTATCTATATGTCCAGCACCACAAATTAAAATCTGAGGGACAATAAACAATATTCCAAATCAATTTGAAAAAAAAGATATTCAAAATTTAAGCTAAATAAATGTATTCATTTAGATGAAATCTTTTTGTTTTCCGTGACTGATAAAGAGAAAAATAAAATAAATATCTATAATTAGAAATATAAATTTAATTATTAATTATAATTTAAATATTAATTACATTTGTTTTAACGTTTCATTTTTTAAAAAATATATTTTTAAACCTAAACGTATTTTGCTCTTCTATACGTATGTCTGTATAAACATAAATGTATGTTTGTGTTTAGGTACGGCGAGTTCCTGGCTCCAGTGGGAGACTCCATAAAACAGAAGATGGAGAGTGGGAATGGAGCGATGATGAACTGGATGAAGAGAGCGAGGAGGGCAAAGCTGCTGTTGCTGCCTTACGGGTAACGCACAAACACACACACACACATAGTCTTAGCACTGGTTCTGCACTGGTTGTTTGCACTCTTTGTTTGTGTGTGGTGTTTGTAATGGTGTTGCTGTTGTGGCACCTCTCATCCCTGGGCTCTGTGTTTTTTGTTTGCCGCTAAAGGAGCAGCAGTCGAAGTCGACAAGGCGACAAGTCCGTTTCTCTCAGCCTCTTGAGCTGCCCCCACCCAGGGTTGTTCAGTTTTCCCACTGATACAGATGGCTCACCTTAACAAGGAAGCATACTCAGTCAGAAACAGTATTGGGATGTGTAGTAATTGGAAGTGCTAGATAAAGAGGAAGTGAATTTATTCAGAGAGCATAATATATCTGCTAACATTCTTGTTATCCAGCTTCAAAGAATAAAACAATAAAGATACTAGAGTTCAAGTTGGTTAAGGATGACCGTTGCACCTTCACCTGTCTGTGATAATCTGTTTCTCTGCATATCTATGCAAGAAATAATCATATACAGTATAAAAGCATTTAGATCGCTTAATGTGATAACTTTTGTTCCGTATCCCCAGCTTATTATGAACAAATAGCTATTATGTGCCTTTTGAGATCACCTACAGAAATATCTACTTAGACAGCTACTTAAGCTTGACCACGCTCTAATCTCAGTGACTAAACTGAGGTGAAGTAAAAACAGTGTAGCCAATTCTTGCTAGAAACAATTCTTGCTAGAAAAAAACAGAGAGACTGACTTAATAGTGATGATGTGTGCTTCCTGGACGCCATCTGTACTGTGTTTTTATTTATAACTTTTGACATACTGACCAAATCACTGACCTCTGATAACCAACCAAATTCTGTTTAACAGCCTTGTAATGAGACTTCAGCTGGTTGAGGTACTAACATGCAATATGGCCACTTCTGGTCACTAAATGATCTTTGGATTCCAGTTTTGTCACTTGTTATATGGCCAAATACCTTTGATATCATGTCATATCTATATGTACACTACCGTTCAAGAGTTTGGTGTTTGTATTTTTTAAAATATGTCTCTTATGTTCACTAAGGCTGCATTTATTTGATCAAAAAATAAATTAATTATATATACAGTAAAAACGGTAATAATATAATAATAACAATTTATCTTTTGTAATCTTTTGTACTGACACTTTTGATTAATTGAATGCATCGATGAATAAAAGCATTAATTTATTTAAACAATAAATAAATAAAACTGACCTAAACGTTTAAACGGTAGTGTAAGTCTGAACACAACTCAGTTTAGGTGGAAGTGTTTGTTTTTTTTTGTTGTTTTTTTTTTGGTTAAGGGTTTGGGAATACTTTGGATGTGTTTGGATGTATATTCTAGGCAGAAATTGTGGATATAACCTGTAATTTGGTTGCATATCTCAGTCCTTGAATTCCTGAAGGATATTATATGAAAACTATGAAATGTGTACTTAAAATCATAGCAAAAGTGTAAACTGAAATACTCACGAAGGGCTTTAACTCCCTGCTGCTTCATTCCTTACTACAGTGCGTTTAAATCCAATGCCGAATTACCGTAACCCAAACAATTATATATTATTATTTATTACAAGAGAATTTGACCTTTGACTTTTGCCCATTCTATCTCTCTCACACAGTCACCAAGAGTAAAAGAAGGGCTCCAGACTGCAGAGGTATGTAGACCATGAAGAACCTTCCGGAATACCATACTAGTGTGTTATTATTACGATTCTACGATGCAGTATGCATACTTGTCATATAATGCATTTATTTGTATGCAATACTTAAATGATCTGCTATATTTGACAAAATAAGTACGGCACTTTATAAAAACCAATTAAATGTTTGAATATATTTTTGTATTTGTATTACAGTATTAATGATTTGAATTTAAAAGGTCAAAATAACCATATTTTTCCAAACTACAACTAGACGCCACTCACATGAAATGTATACTATATTCTTTAAACATTTATTGTGTAATAATACCTACTGTTTTTTTTTTTAAGAATAGTCAGCAGTATACAGTGTACACTGCACAGTATCCACTAAATAGTAATCTAGTATTGCCATTCCAGACATAGCTTTTTCATTTAATGTTGGTATTATGTTAATCTAATATATTTTATAATGACCAGAGTTTAGATTTTATAATATTTATCTATTTATAACATAATTAATAATTTTTTGTGTGGGTCTATGGATGTATTCGTAGATATTCCAGCCTTTCGGCAGTCATCTCCAGCCTGAACTACCTCAAGCTGCTGGCCAGGGCCCGGCCAACACTCAACACACTGCCCCAACTACAACCCCATCACAGCCGCAGCCTGCGCAGGTAGCTGTAGCATCAAGCTTTCAGTTATTAGGCCACCTCAGTTTTTAAATGAAGACGTCTCATAGTGATGCTCCTCATCACCATCTCTGCCTCTATTTGTAGGCCCCAGGAAGTGATGCCTCCCAGTCCCCCATCAGTTTAGTATTAAGGTTAAGGTAAGTTGTGTTTGCTGTTCTTATGTTTGGAGCTATTTACGATTAGGCCCATTTGAAGCGAGGTGTCCCCCAGGGATCCGTTCTTGGCCCGCTACTATTCATTATTTATATACTACTACTTCCGCATCAAATCTTGTACGGACATGGCTTTAATTACTATTTATATGCTGATGACATTCAAATATACTCTATCTGTAGGCTATCTCTATCTCTATCCACTCAAATTGACAAAATCTCTGCTTGCGTACATAAAATAAAAGATTGGTTAACCTCTAATTTTTTGAGATAGCTGGTACTCTTATTAAATCATCATACTGTTAAAAATCTAGGTGTTGTTTTTCAATTCAACTCTCTCCTTTCAGGCTCATATTAACAAAATCAGCATTCTTTCAATTATGCCGCATTGCCCAGCTTCGTCATTTCATTAGTGTCAAAGATGCCGAAACCATTATCCATGCCTTTTCTCATCCCGCTGGTTTATCTGCCAGTACCATTTCCAGATTACAGTATATTCAAAACTCTGCTGCTAGAGTACTCACCTAAGTTCTTCATGGAACCATCAATGCCAATAAAGAAACTTTATTATTAAGAGTGTAGACAGGAGTGGTAGATGACTTCTTTTTCTCCTCCTGTCCTACAGAAACTTGAAAAAGGAGCTGAATGACATACGATTTGAGTTCATGCCTGGCAGAGGTAAGAGCATAAAGACACATGGCTAATAGTCTTGCAACAAAAAGTCTAGCAATAATTGCACTTGAATATATCCACACAATACACTCTTAAAGGGATATAAGGGATAATGTGTCACCCTAAAATGAAAATTCTCTCATCATTTCCTCACCCCAATGCTGTCACAGATGTATATCACTTTCTTTGATGAACAGATGAACATAAATTAAGATTTTTAGAATGCTATAAAAGATATAAAATGCAGGTGAATGAGTCCCTCAAAGTTGATATTTTTAGATAGTATCCCTTTAATGCAGATGTATTCCCAAACTGTCTGATTTTTTTTTTCATGACTCTGTAGAAAAAAAACACTGAATATTATGGTTGACTTTTGTCAAGGGCGGTGAACATCTCAATAAATACGATTTACGACACACTTGGGCAGTTCTTTTGTCCAATGTTTTTTTTTTTCCCTTTAAAAATCAATTTAACGTCCTTTTACAATCAGTTCCTGTTTATCTCAGTGTTTTGCCCTCCAGCAGAGAGGCCAAATCAAAGCAAGAGCAACATTTTTCTACCCCATCAGATGTCAAAGAGCCTGCATCTGCGTTTTGTCAGTGCCATGTTGTGAATTTTCCCAAAAAAAACATTTAGTGACATGCACACAGCTGGCCTGATGTGGTGTGTGAGAATGTTCTTCTGCCCGAACACGTCTTTATTCTGCTGTCTGTACTGACTACACGATGTTAACATGATGTGTGCAGCTGATCAGCTATTAAGTTGTCAGCCTCATTCTGAAAGATCTACAACCTTGTCAGTTCAAATATCCAGGAGATTGTAAATCGCCAGAATCAGAGTTTGTTGGTCTAAACAAATCATTTTAAAGTGGAATAAATGCATCACATATATTTTCTCTGTCTGTAGACACAGCAGATGGGGTTTCTCAGGAGCTGGTATCGGCTGGCTTGGTAGATGGCCGAGATTTAGTTATAGGTAAGTATTCTTTTATGGAATTAAAAGAAAATGAATTGTGATTTTAAATAATTTAAAATGGTACTTAAAGTAAATCATGGTTTTAGTCCTAAACTTCTGTTTTGTGTCATTTCAGTGGCTGCTAATTTGCAGAAGATAGTTGAAGAGCCTCATTCCAATAAAAATGTCACATTTAAACTGGTGAGTGACTGTTTAGTTAAACCCAAGTAAAGGCCCGTTCACATCAAGGACAATAACCATATATATATATATATATATATATATATATATATATATATATATATATATATATATATATATATATATATATAAAAAGAATATAAAAGAACTATAACGATAATGGCACAGACATGCAATATCATTGGAATCACTTTCAGAACTATTATTTCCAGTTGATGTATGATAAAAACCTGGACAGCCAATCAGAGAGTGATAAAATCTTTTTATTAACTGTATTTATGATTTTTCAGCTCTTTTGCCTAAAATGATCTAAATAGATCTTTAATTGCTCACTGTTGCAGTTGGTCTGATGCTCCCAGCCATGTTAGCATGACTTGTTGTGCCGCTTTTGTGCTTATCCCCGTAATTGCTGCTTGCAGCTATATTTCTCTTTATATTTTGTTGTGAACGGGCCTTAAATCCTCAAAGGTGTGTTGCAGTAACACGTCATGCGTGCTGTTTTTCAGGCCTCTGGTGTTGAAGGCTCTGAGATTCCTGATGATGTCAAACTCTTGGGATTTGCTCAGCTCAGCATTAGCTAAACTTTGGCTCTGTGCGGGACCATGACTTGCCTACAAATGTGAAAACAAACCAACACTACCAACAGAATGACACATTGATATTTTTTTCCTCTCTCAATTGCCCTCAAGAAACCACTGTTGCCAAAGAGAAAAGTACCATTGCTCAACCCATAGGATTTCAAATGGCCCAACGGCAGAGTTGCACAAAGATAAGAATTTGTAGGAATCCATTAAAATAAAGTTTGCGATTTATTCGTACAAGGATGCCGTTATCATAACCAGATATAACCTTAATGCTCTTTTAATGTTTCTCTTTCTTTTCCTCTTTTTTTCTTCTATGTTTGTTCTATTTTTGCACAATCTGAACTGACACCCAAAAAATGAAATGTAAAAATGCCTCTAATATAACTACTGAGTGCATGTGAAGAGAGTGGAACTCAAAGAAACGTGGTGTTAATAGAGGAAATGAGTGAATGGGTTTGCAGTAGCTATAGATTTTTTTTTTTTTTTTTTTTTTTACTTGTATTTTTTCTATGCCTTTAAAGAGAAGCCGCTAGCATGTTTTATCAGACCGCTTGCATTATTTACTTAAGTTCATTTAAACCAGCTTGATGAACATTTACAGAATCTGGTTTAGAAATTTTAGAGATTCTGGTTGCGCTCAAAAACAACCTTTCCATTTTAGCCTGTTATGCAGAGAGTCTGATTCCTTCATTGTACACTGGCTAGTGTCAATACAAACACAAATATCCTTTATTTCAGATGCAACACACATTCACTGAATAAGATTAAATGTTCTGTTCAGTGTCATTGAGCCTCAACGAACACTCCTAAAGGCTGGTTTATTTTGCTTCTTTTCTCTTGTTTATTTTATTTGTGTGTGTGTGTGTGTGTGTGTGTGTGTGTGTGTGTGTGTGTGTGTGCGCGCTCAACAGGGCACATTTGCAAATGTTACTATCCCACGCTGCTCTAAAAATTATTGCCTTAATGTTTCTACACATTTCTGCATCAACCATATCTCTCCTTTTTTTAGATTTCACATTAATTTGTGCATTTTGGTTTTAAGTTTTTGACTATATCTGTCACTTCTCATTTTTTATAAGTCTCTGTTTAAGCGATTTAGATTTTTGAAAAAGGTAGAAGTACGTGAGGTACCTGATGAAACTTTGGTGTTTGTTTTGTTTTTTTCTGTTCTGGAATTGAATTCTTAAGTATTCATGTGTATTTCTGATCTCGATTGAACATGTAAATAATGTAATTTGCCATTGGTTTGATTTTATATGGGATGTTTCATTCATGGCCTTTGTGTTCTTCATAAATACGGTGATGGGAGGTGGTGTCGGTCACAAAAGACACATTGTGAGTTTTGTTGGTTTGTCTGTTTGTCTATGAGGGTGCCTATAATCACAGCGGGATCTTAGGTGGCCTATATTTGCCTGATGTTTCCAGCAGGTCTGTCCTAAACTGCTGAAGTTCTACTTAGAATTTATGAGAGGTTGTTTACTTCACTCAAGAAATCTCATTAAACATATCGCTACCTGTGTGCAAGAACAGCCTGGAATAATCTTAAGTATCTTAATTATTTTGAATCAGTGTTTCACCTGATTTTTTTTTTTTCCTTTGACCTTTTTGACATTTTAATATTTTATATATATATATACAGTCAAACCAAAATTTATTCAGACGTTTTTGATATTTTTGGTATATTTTGACTAGTGGGTGCAGGACACTATAGTTCATTTATGTAAGCGAGGATAGCAAAATAAAGTAAACTGTGACATATTATACCCAATAATTCTTCATACAGTGGACTACCAGTAAAATTGATAAAAAACAAAAATTATTCAGACACTTTGGCCAGACCATGTTTTGCTTAAGTGTTATCTGACATAATTAAGATGAATGTTTTCTGACACAAGATCTTGTCATGTTTTATTACCATTTTTTTAAACTATAGTAAATAAACTGAATTAATGAATGAAATGTTCAAGCTGTCTGAATAAATTTTGGTTTGACTGTATATATATATATATATAATATATATATTAGAGGTGCACCGATATATCGGCCAATAATAATTTTTGCACTATCGGCCAATATATCCTGTCAATCAAAACGGGCAGGAAAATGTACTGAATTTATGCTTTGTGTAAGGAAAATGCTATAAACCAGTTTGATGTTCAATATTATTAGTAATTATATGAATTTATATAATTCAGAAAGTTAAGAAATATTCATTTAATTTTCAGAATTTAGTTAATGTGTTTGTTTATAACTGATATCAGTTACTCTGAAACAAGTTGATGAAATGGAGAAAATAAAGTTCGTATTTGCATTTCTTTCAAAATATAATAATTAAAAATATTATTATTAATTATAATGAAATTATCATTAATTTAAAAGAAGATATAAAAGGCAGAACCCCCAAACTATCAGTATCGTTATTGGTATCGGCAGATATCACTCTGAATTATCGGCTATTGGTGGAGAAATTTAGTATTGGTACATCTCTTTATATATATATATATATATATAAAATTTTATTTCCTACTTTATCTTCCAGTTTTATTGGGAAGATTCAAAAGATAAGAGGGAAGTAAAAGAAAGCTTTGATAACGCACAAGTATTTTCTTTTCACCTCTTTGCAGTCACAACAAAGCTGTCCACTAAAAATAGAAAAAAATTTTTTTATAAAATTGCTTGAATTTGAAAAGTCTAGTTTTGCTTCAAATAAGGAATTTGAATATTGAGGTTGCTATGCAGCAGATATATGTTCAACATGATTATATGGTAAATAATAATATCCAATCTTAGTAATATGCATTTCATAAAGTCACACAAATCTCCTGGCTTCTTCTTAATACAGACCAGTGTTAGAGTACAGACCGCCTTCACAGTCAGTTTACTGTAAGAAACAAAAAAATGAAAAGCAAAAAACAGTAAAATATTTTTCCTTTAGTTTATATTTTCACTATTATTTTTATTTTGCTTGTTTTGAATTTTAAGGCGTGTTTTTAAATGCTTTAAAATCAATAAAGAATGAACTTAAAAGGTGCCTATAATGCCTCCTTATTGGTTCATTTTAGTTTTACAGTATAGAAATACAGATTAAGAACAAACTAACATTAAATATTTAGTTTAAATAAAGCAGTGGAGACTGCTGTGATTTTAATTAAAAGGCACACTTTATTCAAGTCATATAGGAAAACATCTTGATATTCGTGACTCATTAAAAAAAAAAAAAAAAATGTTTAAAAATATTTTTGAAAATATTGAGTAAGTTTTGTACACCCAGTGGCAATACTTTTAGAGTCCTTATTTTTGTTTGACCTTATTTGGCCACATAGCATGTCCTGTTCTTGTCACAATCATCTTATTTTCCCCTTGAGAGTGTGGCTACTTTGTTACACATTACAATGTTGTCTAAATATTGTGCTTGACCCCACAAGCATATCACACCAGTTTACACATTACCACAATATTTAGACCGCCTTATTAACAGGTAAAAAGGCCCCAGTGTTTAACTGCATTAGCCTCATGATCCAAAGTCCCTCACACACACACACACACACAGCAGGAACTCCTCTCAGCACATTTTAACCGCTGGAATCAGCTTATTAACATATAGGCTACCTAATTTGGCGTAGGATCATACTTTATTATTATGATTATTTAAAGTCTTCTGACTGTCCTTCCCGCGGTGAAATAACAGTTCTTTATCTTTGATCGTAACAGATAAGTGCGCACATGCAGATATGCTGAACTTGTGACAAGTTTAAAAATTAATTTCTCGGAACCGCGGCGCAGGTGTTTTAAGCGCGAGCCGCAGCTGATGGTCGCCCAGTGATCATGATAGACTTCGCGCAGATCCTGTCGTCTGTCGGCGAGTTTGGCGCGTTTCAGAAGCGCTTGCTGGTGGCGGTATGCCTCCCCAACATCTTCACAGCTTTCCACATGTTCGGTCAGGTCTTCACCGCCATCACCTTCCCACACAACTGCGACAGCAGCTGGATCTTACAGCGGGCTCCCAACCTGACAGAGGAGAAGCAGCTGAACCTCACCATCCCTCTGGACAGTAAAGGACAATATGAGAGCTGTACGATGTTCTCACCCGTTGATCTTGATCTTGATGTCATTGAAGCTTATGGAATAAACACAACCACATCATGTACCGATGGATGGGTTTATAAGGCACCAGAAGGCAGCAGCACCCTTATAACTGAGGTACTGAACTTTATATATTGATATACAATTATATATGGTGCATTTTTTTTTTTTTTTTTTTAATTTGCTTTATAAAAGATTTTTTTTTTTCTTCCATAAATATTATTAACTTTTATGGTTAGCCTATTATTCAATGGCTTCCAGAGTTGTTACATTTACACTGTAATTTTCTGGTAAAAGTAAAATCTGCTCAAATGTCTCGCGCAACCCTTAAAGACATTTGAAAAAAACACGATTTTGCGCAATATGCGTTACGATTAAACCTATATAATAACTCGATAAGTAATGACATTGTTTGTTTTGTCGATATCGACAGCATCGATTTGCTGTTGCCATGGTTAATGTTACCTCCTCAAGCGAAGGCAATTTCTAACTCATAGTTTAACTTTTGGTTGGTGAATCCTTTAAAAACGCTTGAAACATTTAGCCCATATTGTAGGTCTATGTAAAAACCAGTGCTGTCAAATCGATTAATCGTGATTAATCGCATCATAGGCGTAATTTGCGGATGGGACATGTCCCCACCACTTTTTGCCAGGGTCGATATTGTCCCCACCACTTTTTGAAACATCTCGCGGCACGGATGTATCTAATACAAAAGAAACATCTCTAGTTGATTAGCAATTCATTCATTTGTAAACGATCTGGTGCTGGGATGTGTTGTTTTTGAAATCATGCTGAGTTCTTGTTGCCGCTGTTATCGGGGCGCAACAGTGTTCTCTTGGCGCTCGTGCATACTGCGCAGTCTTCACACGGACTAGGGCTTTAATCTATCGCTTAATTCTGTTGCGGAGACTCTATTCGTTCCGGAATCACAAAACAAAATACACATAAACATGTCCCTGCTCTTGATATACAATCACTGATGAACATTTTTGGTTTTAATAAGAAAAAACTAAAAAAAATTATACGAGGGTCGGATTAGAACCCAGAACCTGTGGCACGCTGAACAAAAATTTTACCACTAGTCAATCAGGACAATCTCATATTAAATGCAGAACCGCATATTTATTGACTAATGTAAATACTCTTGAGACTAAAAATATATTGTATTATAGTAGATGTAAGGATGAAACTATCATATTAAATATGAGGTCTATGTCAATTAATTTTGTGCATTTATTATTGTGATAATACATTTACAATACACCACCCCACCACACACATTCCTGTCCCACCCACTTTTTAAAACAAAGTTACGCCACTGAATGGAATCTAACATAAAAGTTTGTAAATATATAATGTTTGTGTGTGTATAGGCCTACACACACACACACACACACACACACAAACTTTTATGTTAGATGCGATTAATCAATTTGACAGCACTAGTAAATACAATACATGTTAAAAAATAACTATATCACTGATTCTGACCGCTCACCCAGCTATCAAGAAATATGTTCTAAGAACGTTTTGCTAATGTTTATATTAAGTTATGGAAATGTTATTTCTGAATGTTCTCTAAATGTCCAGTTTTTAAAAAAATCTTTAAAAAATGTTTTCCTTGTTTATGTGAATGTTAAGGAAACATTCCCAATTGTATCATTTTGCAAACATCATGGGAATGTTACTTTTGAATGTTCCTTAAACATTCTGAAGAATGTTAGCTGAACTAAAAAGAATGTTCCCTGTTAGCTGGGCAGCTTATTTTTTTGCAGCCATTTGTTATCTGTTAGCATAAAACTAATTGCTATGTACATGCATGCATCATAATAGTTTAGTTTTGTGTTTGTTTCATAATTTTTCCTATTAAATTTTGCATGACAGTTTCCATTGTGCCAAATTACCCCATATATTGTTATCACAAAAGATCAATGTGCCTTTTTTCTTGGACATTAATGGTCGAAATGTAAATGCAAATGTAAATTCTGTAAATGTCTTCAGAAACTAACTTTCAAAATGAAACCTACCTTTTTATATTAAGTTTTAATGTTTGTCAATTACATACAATTGAAAGTTATTATAAACTGTAACCAATACATATTTTCATTGGCATCGTTTGTTTGCTGTCTTTCATCATGTTTTCTTTTCTCATCTTATCATAGTTTGACCTGGTGTGTGAAAATAAGATTTATAATGAGGCATCTCAGTCCATCTACATGGCTGGTCTTCTTATTGGAGCCCTATTGTTTGGGCCAATGGCAGACAAGTACGTGTAGAGTACAATAAACATAAGAATGATCTAAAACACACAATGATTATTTTGGAGTTTTTCCAAAAAACAAAACATACAGATTATTCAGTTTGTTTTAAAAAGCCATCAGTAATAAAGGGCTACTCTTTCATGTCAAATAAGTAATTTGAGTGCATTCATAACTGTGCTTGTGCTTTTTTTTTTTTTTGTCACAGGTACGGCCGGCGGTTTGTCACACTGCTTTCCTTGTTCCTGCAGTTTCTGTTTGGGGTGGGGGTAGCATTTGCCCCCAACATCTATGTCTACATAGCCCTCCGCTTTGTGGTCGGCACCACAATATCAGGGATCTCAATGAACACGTTTGTTCTGGGTAACACCTGTGACTCCTTTTAATACCAGTATTTTAAAATTTAAATTTAACTTAGATAATTAGATATACAGTAGATAGCATGTAGAAAGCGCATTTAAATGTATGCTTTAAAGTCACCGTGAAATCAAAATTGACATTTATCTTTTTATGAAGTATTTATTATAAATGATTTAACCTTGCACATCATTATTTTTTTTAAATTCTCGTGCTCTCGTAATCCTTATTTGACCCTTCGCAAAGACCCGCCCCCCTTAGTTTCTGTTGCTTTGTCCGACAAGCCATGGCGCCGTCACGCTGCACAGAATGAAAAATAGATCGCGGAGCAAAGAGGACATTGACAACACGTCGACAGACAAGACAGAGCAGGTTACTTATGATATTAAACAAAGTCCCAGCTTTCAAATTGTGCAATTTTTTAAGAAATTCGGACAATAAAAACCGTTTTGTGGCTCTTTAATATGTCGTGACAGATTGCTGTAGCGCCTCAGCTCAAGCGGCTCGTGAACCGATCATCTCTTCCTACTAGTTAATTTATAGCATCAAATAAACATGAATGAACATGAGAAAGAATGTTGTTTCAAACGCGGAAAGACGTCAATACACACCATTTTTCAAGTTCAAGTCCACCGAGGTTAATCTTCTAACTCCTGACTGCTTTGTTGGACAAAATGGCGGATTCGGCGTTATGATTGGTTAGATCGCTTGTCAATCAAACTCCCGGCGAAGGGTCAATTAAAGGGTTAGTTCACCGAAAAATGAAAATTATGTCATTTATTACTCACCCTCATGTTGTTCTACACCCGTAAGACCTTCGTTCATCTTCGGAACACAAATTAAGATATTTTTGATGAAATCCAATGGCTCAGTGAGGCCTGCATCGCCAGCAATGGTACTTCCTCTCTCAAGATCCATAAAGGTACTAAAAACATATTTAAATCAGTTCATGTGACTACAGTGGTTCAATTGTAATATTATAAAGCGACGAGAATATTTTTTTTTGTGCGCCAAAAAAACAAAATAACAACGTTTTAACAATATCTAGTGATGGCCGATTTCAAAACACTGCTTCATGAAGCTTCGGAGCTTTACGAATCGAATCAGTCCGAATCACTGATTCGACACAAAAGATTCATAACGCTCCGAAGCAGTGTTTTGAAATTTTTCAGCTCACAAAAAATATTCTCGTCACTTTATAATATTAAGATTGAACCACTGTAGTCACATGTACTGATTTAAATATGTTTTTAGTACCTTTATGGATCTTGAGAGAGGAAGTACCATTGCTGGCAATGCAGGCCTCACTGAGTCATCGGATTTCAACAAAAATATCTTAATTTGTGTTCCGAAGATGAACAAAGGTCTTAGGGGTGTAGAACGACATGAAGGTGAGTAATAAATGACATTATTTTCATTTTTGAGTGAAATAATCCTACTTTCCGATGACGTGTTACAACCTGTCACTCAAATGACATCACAGCAATAGCAAACCGTAACCATCCAATCAATTCCAGATGGACAAAATCAAGTCCCGCCCTACATTTTTTCCTGTTCAAGAAGCCGTTTCACTCTGATATACATCACAAATTGCAACTTTTGTTTCATGCCGACTTTAAACAAATGTCCCGTAACAAAAGAAATCGTTATGAAAATGCATAAAGAACCTGTTGAGATCTCAGCAGATGATGATTATTTTATAATTTTATATTTTTCATGGTATCTTAAACATGTTTTAGGTACTGAGTGGTGCGGTTCAGCCAAGCGTGCCCTTTTCACCATATTGTCGCACTGCTTTTATGCCATTGGTCTTATGCTGCTGTCTGGTGTGGCCTTTGGAATCCGGAACTGGAGGATTTTGCAGCTGGTTCTGTCAGCGCCAGTTGGGCTATTCTGCATCTATTACTGGTTAGAGTTATTCTATATTAAAGATTCCTAAACGTTTTTTGTCAGCCAAAACCCTTTGACCTAAAATATTTACTTGAAGTGTCCCCTGAGGTAATTGTGTTAATATTTTTATGATTTAAATTAATATTTGAATAATTTAACATTTCTGATGTCGGTCACATGACATACAAGTATACAAATAAAATATTTAACCTTTTTAAATAAGTGAATAAAGCTATTTTGATTGGCAGGATTCTCCCTGAATCTGCCCGATGGCTTCTGACTCAGGGCAAGCAAGACAGAGCCAAGAAAGAGATCCTGAAAGCAGCCCGAATCAATGGCAGGAAGGTTCCTGAAAATCTGCTCGACAAGGTGACCGTTTTCTCTTTGTAAATAGCCAAGCTTTATCTGGTCGAAAAAAAGAGCTGATAAAAAGATCATATTCACTCCCATTTGCCTTCTAAAACATACAGTACAAAGTTGTTCTTTAAAATGATGAATTAACGTGAAAGGATGCATTATCAGATGGAAGCAGAAAACACAACCCAAACAGGCACCATGCTAGACCTGTTTCGAGTGAATTACCTGAGAAAGAGAGCTCTCATCATGTGCTATATGTGGTGAGTTATGACAGCATTTCCTCAGTACGCACCTAATGTGTCAAATTCAACAACATACAGTAAAAATGTTAACAATAAAGCATTATCGCTGAGCATAAAGACTTATTTGGAATACAATCTAACTGTGAAAACACTCCGAATGTGATAAAAAAAAAAAGCAGCCGAAAATCTTATCATATGTTTATGTTATTGTAGGTTTGTGACGAGCCTGGTTTACTATGGAGTCAGCTTGAACGTGGGGAACTTTGGCCTGGACATTTACCTGACTCAACTCATCTTTGGCATTGCAGAGTTTCCTGCCCGGCTGTCCTGCTTTCCTCTCATTCAGCGCTTTGGAAGAAGGATCTGCCAGAGTGCTGTTCTGCTCCTTGGAGGCATTGCTTGCCTGGTTATTCCTGCTATACCAGTGGGTGAGGGAGTCTTATTTTATAATTAAAGAAGAAGGAGGGATTTTGTCCCATTTGAGGGTCAAAAAATTGTCCCCAAAAATGTGTGAAGATAATCAACACTGACAATGGCTGTGTCCGAAATCATGCCCTCATTCACTATTCCCTACATTAGTCCACTAATATAGTTCACTTGAAGGAGTGAATGAAAACGAGTGAGTGAATTCGGACACTCAGTGCCCGGAATGGCTGCCGCTTTTACATAGTTTGTGCTTGCTTTTTAATAATCATTTGAAACTTAGCAAACTGGCAGCTCCATTAGTAAGATGAAAAGATTAATCTTGAACTCTGTCATGGAGCCTATGTATAAACCTTATTTAAACAATTTAATAATCAATAAAAAGGAATTTATACCTGTATGATATTACGCTGTAGCCACATTAGATCAGCGGTTTGGAAAATGGATGGATGATTCAACTGCGGACACCATCTTCAGGTCAGACGCAGGAATTCATTCGGCGTGCGACTCTCACAGTGCATTATGGGCAAAATATCGATACATATCAATACTGAAATATCTGAAACACTTCCAATACTCATTTTCCGCAGAATAGAAACACGATACCAGCTGCACTTTCTCGTTCTCTCATGTTTTAAGTGAACGCAAACAGTTGAGAAAGAAAACCCATGCGTAACAGTAATGGATCCGTGCTTCAGGTCTTAAAGTGACAGCAGCCTAAAATACCTGCTGCCAAATTATGAGATAATATTAAAAATATCTATATTGCAGATTTTCCCCATGGTATCAATGTCAAAATTGTAGAGTGGCTAGTAACTTTGGAAACCAAAAATTGGTTGGCTGGTGAGCAAAAAAGTTAATGTCAAGCCCTGATTATAGCCGTTGAACATACATCGGTTGTACATTCGTTATTGCGGTGCGTTGTGGGATTGAATGAGTGCGCTTGATGACACCACTACAAATGGCTGTCCCCTTAAATAGTGCCCTATTTAAGGGTATAGGGGGTAATTTTGGACACAGTCAATGTGTACTATTTGTTTTGCTAACACATGAAAATATAATTATTTTTTTTAGAATTATCATTCCACATACAGTCCCCAAAAAAGTATTTGGACACTTAAGCCACACCTAAAAATGTATAGATTTTAGTTTTTGTATTACACAGATATCAAAACATACAGTATGGTATTTCTTTTAAAGAAAGATTTTTTTTTTTTAACCAAAACATTTGACAAAAAATATGTTAGGTTATAAATTACACAAAATTAAAACAATAAATATATTATTTAAATGAAGAATTTGAAGTATTTGAACACTTTCAGAACTTTCATTTTGGAACATGTTTATAGAAAAAGCAACCTGATCTCATGAGAATTCATAAGTATTGTACTAATTGGTGATTTTGTATGAATTAGTACGATTCGATTAGTACGAAAACTCACCATGAAGGTCCGACACTAAACTTAACCCTCAGGAGTGCGTGAGCAGATCGAACAAAAACACACAAATGAGATTCTTACTAATTCATGTGAATGCGCAACAAATTCACAAAACCATACAATTCTTAGGAATTGTCATGAGTCTGTGTTAGAAAAACATTCAAATGACAAAAACTGCTTAAATGTTCATTAATGTGACAGAGAAAATCAGTCGGGCACTTTTATACTCTAGATTTGTACTAGTTGGCATTTTTATATGAATTGGTAAAATTTGACTTCTATGAAAACTTACGCTTTATACGCTTTTTTTGTTGTGTCAGTGTCCTTGTGTATGGTGTATAGTGAAGCCAAAGACAAATTTCCACTTGTGGACAATAAAGGAACTAAACGTCACCATGAAGGTCCATCCCCTAAACCTAACCCTCATTGGGGTGTGAGAAGATCGTACAAAAACATACAAATGATCATTTTTATTCATGTGAACTAATTTTCCAAATCATAAAATTCTTGTCATGAGGAATTTTCATGACACTGGTTTGGAAAAACATTCAAATGACAAAAACTTGCTATGTTCATTTATGTGACAGAAAATTAGTCGGGCACTTTTAATACTCTTGATTTGTACTAGTTGCCGATTTTGTATGAATTCATACGATCTGATTCTTATGAAAATGTATGATTTGCAGGCAAAAACATCACCATTAAAGTCCACACCTTAACCTAAGCCTAAGGAGGGTTGTGAGCAGAACGTGCAAAAATGTATGGATGAGATTGTACGAATTCATAAGAATTCGCAACTAATTCACCAAATCATAAAATTCTCGTCATGAGGGGTTGGAAAAACATTCAAATGACAAAAATGTTTAAATGTTCATTAATGTGACAGAAAATTAGTGGAGTATGTTAATACTCTTGATTTCAACTCCATCTGCTTTTTTTTTCCCCAGAGTATCCTGTGATTGTGACTGTGATCGCAGTGATTGGGAAGTTCTCCCTCGCTGCGTCTTTCACCATAGTTTATGTGTACACAGCTGAGCTGTACCCAACGGTTGTGAGGTATGTATGTAAAAGAGAGAAACCTGCATGAACACTCGCTATTTTAAGTTCTGCATTCTAAATGACTTCTCATTCTTAAACTCAATCATCTAGGCAAAATGGAGTGGGACTGAACTCCATGTGTGCACGTGTAGCTGGTATTCTAGCTCCTCTGATTGGTTTGTTGGACGTGTATCATCCTGCCATTCCAATGGTCATATATGGCTCTCTTCCTTTTGTGGGAGGAGCCCTGACCTTCCTGCTCCCAGAAACACTAAACACCGAGCTACAGGACCACACTGACGTTACCGTGGATGAGAGCATGTGAGTATTCTTTATGTTAATGGCATTTCACTCAACTAAGCATGATACGTCTCTTGCAATAATAAATCATGTAAAAAAACATTAAACTTTTGATGCACAAAATTAAGTTTTTCTTTTCTCTCTCATTTACAGGGGATCAAAGAAAGCCAGTATTGAAAACGGACTGAATCAGGAGCAGGAAATGACTCTCAGAAGCACAAAATTATGAGATTTATATTTCTATTTAAAAATGTAGTTCATGCAAATAGATTTATTGAATAAGTGTGGATGAGTAAAATAAGACAAACAGAGGTGTGACTGTTTACTTTTCATGCTGCAAGTATCATGTTTGTAAAGTTTTATTGATTAAAATAAATTTGTACTTTTTTTTTAACATTTCATTTTGAAAAATAGTAAAAATCTGATTTATTTACACATGCAGAAGTGTTTTTCTCCAGTACTTTTCAGACTGATGCTACAGAAAAGCTGAATCAACTAGAAAGCCATTAATGAAGATAGAATTTGGTCATTTATTTATAAGTTCAGTCACTGAAATAGAGAAACAGCATTTAAAAAATATGTACAAATATTCATATATAGATTTTATCCCAGACAACCATGTTTTTTTGACACATTTGTTTTATAATTATTAAGATACATCAGTCAGTATGTAAACTATTTTGTATTACCGCACAGTGGAGCTTTAACGGTGCTTTGCCATACACTGATATCATAAAACACACAGTCATCAGGGTCTCAAACATAACAACATAAACATTTTAGAATATATGGAGTGATACTGATTTATAGATATAAACTGCTTTGTGAAATCATGTTAATATTAAATCTTTATTTGATTTAAACGTGTTGATGCACAATCACCAAGAGACCAGAAAATCGTATTTGCCAACATAAGACCATCTGCTATGTCAAGATTACAGCCCATATACTTGTTCAGTGGCCATTCCTCTGTAGCCAAAGATCTTTATGCTGTTGACGGCCGAAACCCTCGTCATAGTTGCCTTTCCTTTTGAAAAGCTGCTGATAGTGGAAAACACAGTAGAATTCCCCGTAGAGAGGCGCATAGCTTTGAAGGCTAAAACCAAGAAAAACATCTTTTAGTATATTCATGGCTTATGATCTGTAGGCTATACAAAACACGTTAATATGGTGAATATTTCTAGATTAACAGTTTTAAGCGACAGCTGCAATGTCAGCAAAGTAGGTTAACAGCTTAAGAGGCAAAGTCTAAAACCTAGTGCAGAACTGCAACTTCAGCACTTCATAATAAATGATTTGCTGTGATTTATGGTCTAGTTGCATTATGGTAACAAAGTGATTTAACTAATGTAGAATTTTAGATGTAATGTGTTTCATTATCAGCTTTATTATTACCAGAAATATTCTTACCTCAGTTTCTTTTTGCAGTGCTTGCAGCAGAAACAGCTTTTGTGAAAAATGAGTTTATCAGCTGCCATTCTTTCCATTGGGTAAACTGGTTTCAGGCAGGATGAGCATGTTTCCTGAGCTGCTGGCTGAAACTACAGTCACATAAAAGGGTTAACACACCACTGTACCACATGACTTGGGGTCAGAAGTTGGCCTTTAATTCACTTAAGCTATTAGGTTGCTTGTGTTTTTATGCAGCATGGGCTTTTGGAAAACACTGGTGTAAATTGTGGTGTTTGCACTCCTAGAGTAAAACATAAGCTGCATTTTGTCTTCACATTGGCTGGATGAGATCTAAAACATGTAATACATGTAAAATGCATCTGTTTTTCAATGTCTGGCATTCTGACATGGTACAGTACTCTTGTGCATGAAATACTGATTGGCTAGGCAACGCAAGACTTAATAAATAATGTCATCAGATCTTTTGGGAAATATTCCTGTAGATCACTATATTTCACTCAACACAATCTCATGAGAAAATGTAGCTATTTTACAAGTGTGTAATTTCATATGATGTGATTCATATGAAAATGTCCAATTTGTATGAAAAATTAATGGTTTCTTTCTTAAAAACTACCCCTCGGTGGGACGAGAGCAAATAGTACGAAAACGTACAAACACAATTCAAACAAATTTACAACAAATCAAAATAGTTATGAATTGTGTTGGTTTCAGTTTTAATTGTTAAACATGAGAAAACCCATTTACTGACATTTAGAATGTGCTATGACACTTTCTATTATTTTTATTGACAAATATGGCAGAAATTCAAATTTTATTGTATTCACAGAAATGTCAGAACATGTTTTCTGCATGACTGCAACATACTAAAGAAATAGTTTTAAAACAATTCACAAAAAACAAACTGAAATACTAACAATTACCAATACTAACATTGATACTTAGGAATAGTGAGGTAACCTACAAAAGATAACCAAACAAAGCAGTACAAAAATGTGTTACATTTAAATACATTGGCTGTTACATAGATCTTTCATTGATGTGACAACCAAAACTGAAATAAATTTCCCACATTTACAGTGGGGGATGATCCTCTCTAATAAAAGGTGTGTTGATTCTTGGGTATGCAACAATTTCAGATGTGGCTGGAGTGCTCATTGTGAGCTTTCTAGAAGTTGTCCTCGTTTCAGGTTGGGTTGTCACAACCGTGGAGGTTTTCGAGGAGTAGAACTTGTTGCCGAAGCAGTCCGTCCTCTCGTAGTTCTCTCTGATGGTTTTTGTTCCGATGACTTTTTCTTTCTCGGGCATCGTTTGCACTTCCAGCACACTGATCTGCCGTTGTGGATTCGGGGGGCTGGAGGATGCCCCCTTTGTGACAGAACATTGCCTGCGGTCTGAAGGCACACTACAGCAGCACTGGAGCTTGGCCTCTTCTTTTGGTTCTGCTTTCAGGGGACTGATCTGAGGTGATGGCAACTCCGAAGGCTTCCTCGCTGCAGACTGAATGGAAATAAATGAAGGAGACGCTGGTGAGGCTGATCTCTGTTTGGCTGTGGGAATAAAAAGCGCTGGCTTTTTCTGTGCCTTTGACTGTTCAGAAACACTCCTTCCAATCTTGTTTTGAGCTTTTGGTGATTTGCTTGACCCAATACTGATTTTCCTGATATTACCTGAGGGAGGTGAACCTTGTACAGCCACCATTGACTCCCTGAAGAGACCAGAGAGTCCTACAATGTCAGAGTCAGATTTCAGAGTCGATACTGAGTAAAGAGCCTTTTTAATGGCCTCCTCTATATCCATGAGTCTTGCAAGGGTTTGATCTTTTAAACGAATGATTTCTGCACCGGCTTTCTCTAGGTCTCCAAAAGCAACCTCCATGGATGACATCACCTCAGGTTCACTTCCTAAATGTTCCGACATGACTATTTTTGGCTTTATTTTTTTCTCCTGAGGCACAACCCAATCTGGCACGCTCTCGAAAATGTTTTTAAGCGAGCTCACGTCTACTTTGTTGGTGTCTTCTTCGATTTCCTCTACTTTGGAGAGTATGTTTTTCAGTTCCTCTTGCTTTTTCAGCTTGTCGAAGATCTCCATGACAGCCGGCACGTTTCCTTTCATGATTTCATCCATGTGCACCGAGAGTCTCTGCCTTCGCTCATCCTCAGTCTCTCCTCTCCTTTTCTTTTCCCGTCTGACCACTCCACTCACTTGTTGAACATCACTTTCATGTCTTTCTTCACGGTTGTTGCTATCTATCTTACAGGTCTCGTCTGAAGAGCCATTGTTGTGAGGAGGAGGAGTGATTTCCTGTGCTGTTTCAGTTTCCAAAATGGTCGAGTTGGTATTGGTGTTGTCTGTAGTGTTCTTCAAATTATCTTTTGCCATTTTGATTCTTTTAGGTTTCACAGGAGGCACTGAACCACTCTGCTTCACCCCAAAGTTTTGAAGAGTGCCATGAAATCCTGTGGAAGATTCACTGACAATGCTTTCTAGGGAGCTCTTTGGAGTTTCTTCAACAACCTGTACACAATTTAGCTTTTTATTTTCAGGACTTTCATTGTTGCTCATTGATGTATCACTAGGCTCAGGTTCATTGGCATCAGTATGCTGTACACTTATGCAGAGTACATCTTCATGAGACACTGGGTCTGGGCTTGGTTTGGGAGTTGAAGGTTCTTTAATCTGCTCAGTTGGCATTTTTGAAGAAGTAGCAGGGACTTGACATTTGTTGAGACAGTTTGCATCAGTTTCAGTACCAAGACGGTTTGGCTTAATTTTTAAATGATCTGGTTTAGGTGGGATAGCTGGCTTAGGTCCAATAGGAGTTTTACGATTTTTAACAGGTGTGTCTATGGGCACTTGAAAGCGAGAACAAGTCACTGGTTTGTTTTCAAACTTCCTTTCACAAAGGGTTGTGTCAGTTCCCTCACCAAGTGATTTTAAAGCCTCCTGTTCTGCTAGTGGTGCAGGAGAAGATGTTGATGGCTTATTTTCTTTAGCTCTATCACTTGGCTGCTCTACATCTGTCTTTGTGTGTCCTGCATATCCTTTAGCAGAGTTTCTATAAATCATTGCGGCTCTAAAATCACCCTTTGAGACATTAAAATTGGACTTTCCCAATGAATCAAGAGCTGCCTGTATGCTACCCCTCATAACCTCCTCCTTACTTTCTTCTTCCTTTTGAGTTTCGGAGAACTGTAAGAGCTCTTCTTTCTCACTTACATTATCATTGTTTTCCACATGCATAATCTCATGGTTTACTGAACCAAGGTCACAGATTTGTTGGGTTTGGTTGGTCTGGGATGCATGTTTTGCTTGTACACTCTGCTGAAGAGCTTTTGCCTCCATTGTGGCCTGATGAAGATTCATAATGGCTGTTTGTAGATTCACTAACTCATCATCTTCCACTACATCAACCAACTCTGCTTGAAGAACATCTCCATCATCCATGATATCTTGATCATGGAGAATTCTCTCATTTTTCAGAGTGCCCGCAGTGTTAGTGCAATTTTCAGCCTGGTTTGATTCTTCTGTATTATTTTCATTATTTATCAAACTTTCTGTAGGTGACTCTTTTGACTTGTTTTCTTCTGACTGAATTTTGAAGCTTAAATGATCTATATTGGTAGTAAAAAGGGCTTTGATATTGTTAACATTACCTGGTATAATCTCTCTTGTTTTTTCTGATTCCTCTGTAGGCGCACCTATATTTAGGTCATCATCATCTGATGATATTTCTTGCAGCTGTTTTAGATTATCAAGGTCTCCTTTCTCAATGCAGCTCTGGCATAGCTGCACATTACTACTTTTGTTTGTACCTACTACTGAAGAACTTTCAGATGAACTAATATCTGTCTTGAGATCACCCTTTTCAGACTCTGGATTGATCTTTAGACTTGAGGGGATAGATCTACACTCAATTTTACCCAACTCCTTCACCCCTGTACTGTCTTCACTGTGGATAAAAAGAACATAAACTGTAATCTCTCTCGTTCCTGTGGTACCATCTTGTATTAATACGCCTTTTCTCATGGACTTCTCTTGACTGAGTAGATCCTCAGTAATCTGAACCACATTGGCAGTCCTGCACTCTTTATCTTGAGTGAACGGAAGTTGGTGAGTTGGAACGTCTACTTTCTGAATTTCCACATTGCCCTGATTGTCCTCTTTTAGGAAGGTCACCGTTGGGCTCAGGCTTGTTCCCGGTAGCATCTGAAGCATGATGCTCTTTATGCTTCCAGTCACTATCTCTTCTTCATCAATTTCTGGTCTTGTATCTTCTTTTATGAAGTGATATCTTGCTTTCTTGATATGGCCAATTTCATTAGTTTCAAGGATGGTTCCATCAGAATGCATGATATTGAAGTTGCATAATGAAACTAGAGTCTCCTGCATGTTTTCAAGGATGGTTTCTGATTCTTCCTTGGTTTGCTGATTGATCTTATCAAGTGGAGTTGATTCAAACATCTGAGCTCTATTTTTTACATTTGCCTTCAGCAGTTCTTCCTCTTGGCTAAAACTATCGTTTGTTGGTGAGATGTTCTCCTTGTCATGTAATATTGTTTCAAAGACCTGTTTGGCTCTGGATATACCTACAAATGCCTCATTTGTGCCTATGAAATCAGTGGTTAGACTGTTATGGTGAATGTGTGATGTTTGTTTTCCATCAGTTTCAGAATCATTCTTTGGTTTCTGGTCTGATCTACGTTCCTCCTCAGAAACAATGTTTCTCCTTGGACAGGGGCTTTGACTGTCTCTCAGAATATCCACTGACTGAGTTTCAAACATTCTGCGTGTGGCTTTCACATCCACTCTGATGCTCTGCTCTGATGTCCCTTCCTGTGATTCACTGAGTTGAGGTTTGTTCTCTTCGTTGAGGAAGTTAGATGTAGGTTGTTCAAACATGCAGACGGTTCTCTTGATGTCGCCCTCTTGAAACTCTTTTTTCATCTGTAGTTTTTGGTCGTGGAAATCCACTGAATTGATTTCATGGTTCTCAAACAGCCAGCACCTAGACTGGACCTCACTCTGGTATCCAATGTCTGTGACTGGGTCGATGTTAAGAATATCAGCCATCTCCTTCTCGACCAAACTGTCTACATTTTTCAACTCAGGATAAGTGTGTTTTAGCAGTCGTCTAAGCTCACATTTCTGTCTGCGTTGGTGCAGAATGGACAATACTTCTCTTGTAGGGGGTGGTGAAGTAAAGGCTCGTTCATGTTCATCAACACTGGTTTCCAGATGATGTGTAGTTGGATTTGATTCAGGTGCATATGCATTGCTGTTTTGAGCACCTTCAGCCATCTTAGAGTAAAAATGACAACCACATTAGATTATTGTAGCCAATATATTAACCTATTATTTCAAAAGGTTATAATTAATTTTGAGCAAACATGAATGGTTAAGAAGTTAAACATACCTGTTGAACTGTAAGGAAGCCAAACCGCATGCCAAAGAAAAACAGCGTTTTGTGCCTAATGTTTCTAATGGTTATTAATTTCAGCAGTCTGCATTCAGGCAGTTGAGAACATTATCATTCATGTTAGTATTGTGATTTTGAGACTGGTGATCATGAGAGCGACAAAGACCGGTAAAGACACCCAGAATAATTACATGTTCTTTCCTGCAAATGAGTAGTTAATCAAACACAGCAAATTCAACTTCCTATGTTGTTTTTTAATTCAGACCCTAGATCAGGGGTTCACTACCACAATTAATCTGTTATTTAGAGATTATGCAATTACAGAAAGACACAAACTACAAATGTTGCTAATGTTTTGCTAATTTTTAAAAACAAGCAAACAATTTTATTTCAAGAATAAGGTGCAAAATATGATATAATGCACTTAATTTTGAATAAAATACATTCATACACAATATTACAATTCATCCCAAAGTTCACATCAGAGGTTAGTTTGTACTTGTAAATCAATTGTAAATCAAATTACATCTTTGAAACAATTATTCCTTACCTTGCTTGCTTTTGGCCTTTTCCCAGTTGGAGAAGTGGGAAAGTTCTGGTTCTAGAACGAACAAAAATCAAGGAAATGACTATGAAAATAACCATGAACTGATTTGCATAACTTCATTTAAGAGGTTTTCCAAAGTATTATATAGTAAAACTATTAATTATATATACCCATGCTCCTTGAACTTTTATCTAAACACTTGTAGCTAAAGCAGTTATACAAGCAGTTCATTTAGCAGCATTTTCTTGCTGCCATACCCCGTCTCATCCCCCTGGCCCCAAAGGTCACCACATGTATCATGAGGAATAAAAGTAGCTACAAGTACTAACTGGTTTCAAGAGGTTTCCTGCTGGTTCTGCAGCTGCCACTTTTGACAGATATAGTGCAGACAATGCTTTGACTGAAATAGAGGGTTTCTCCAGTCCGTGGAGAGCCGAGCTGTCTCTGAAATCTGCGACTGACCTTCTTTTATCCTCTGTAACACAGCAAAAAGATCAGAATCACAGTATGGTTATTGTGACTCAAACTTTGACTCCTAATTTCCTGAATGAAGGAATGAAATCAAGGTCAACATCTGTGCTTTTACAACCAGACACACGCATCAGGGGGCACAACAGACATTCTGAACTGTCAGATATGAGATTTATTTAAAAAAGAAAAGTTTTTCTTTCAGTGGGAGGTGAGCAGTCACGTGATTGATCAGGCATATTGTTTGTTAGTTTTGTGAGACTTTATCTGTGACCCAGCAAGCTTTTAGCAGGGCTTTTAGATTTAACTGTAAATTATGATAGACTATTATAATTTAATGACTGATTCTTTAATGTATCACATTTATGGAATATTTGTATATTTTTTAAAGAAAATCCTGACCCACTGCAGGATCTTCACGGACCTCTGCTGGTTGAAAACCCTGCGACTGACTTATTGATTTTTATATGTAACTGACATCAAACATAGTTCAGCTAATGCCTCGATTAATGCTTTTTAAAATCCATTTTGTGTGCTTCATTTCAAAATGGCGATGTTATAATGATTATTGCTCTGTCAGCTCTCATTACAGTAATGTGGACAGCTGCTATGAATGCAAGTCATCAGTACGCTCAGAAACTAGGGTGGAAAACATCTGACTCTCCGTGACACAGATACCAGTGGGATTTCCAGTCGAGAACCAAGAAGCAACACAGCTTGGTTAAATGAGAAGAAGTGTACAGACTAATATTATGTTTCAAGGGCAAAATATTGTGATCAACTGTGGCTGCATTTTAGTATCTGAAAAGAATGAAGGAACTGAAACTCATTATCTGATTTTACTGAAGTCTATTTTTTATTGTAGTAAATCATTTACATGTTGAGTGCATCTGTATTAAATCACTCTTGCTAATCATCTGATCTAGGTATCACAATGATTATATGGGATTATATATTTTTCTGTTCTAGTCACTGGTTAAATGATCATGTTTTGCTCTCCAGACCACTTTCTCCAACAGCTATTCATTAACAATACAAGACAGATTTTCTTTAAAACAGTCTATATATAATATTTGATGAAGATAAGTGAAGCAAAGCGTCCAACAAAAATCCTCTTTAACTAATTTCAGCATGTTAGTGAGTTGAAAATTAACATATGATTATTTATTTTGCACAGTAAAATGTTAAGGTTAAGCTTGTTTTCCAGCCTGTTTTCAACACAAAAATGAATAATGAAATTCTGGAAATCCCATGTCCTTAGTCACACAACAGTGGTCTTCTATAATACACATGCTGTGGGAAATCCTCTTTAGCACACGCACTATTTGATACAATATATAGCGGTTTAAAAATGTGTAAACATAAACTCACCATTCAGTGCTCTTTTTCTTTGCTCATAAGCTTAAATCAAATCTCTCTGAATTGTTTTATTACTTAGTTCAGTAATGATCCTCAGACTGGTCTATCGGCCATGCGTGTCCTCCGAGTGTGTCAGCAAGCCTGTGGCCGCTTCTGTTCTGGTAACAGCTGACCCTGTCCGGCTCCCATGGAGGGATAAGTGCCAGCCAGCTATTTTAGGAGCTATTCTGCTATTCTGCTATTGCTACACCAGGCTGAGTCAATCACTTGTTGAGATACATAGCTACTTTTCCAGTCTGCCCCAACCAAGCACTCAGAAATGACTAAAATAAGCATGTTATTTTCATCTCATGTCATTGTGAACAGTTGCTGCTCCTGCTGTGATGTCATCTGGCGTTTCCTCAGTTACAGTTTGGAGACTCCTCACATGTGGCCCAAGTTTTATCAAAAGCAAAGTAAAGAATATTTTCTATATTTCACCATTGCTTTGATTTGACAGTATTTGCAATATTATGTGATTTGTGTCTTGAAAGATCTTCTATATAGTTTGATCTTGACATTCAGGTCACATGATACTCTGTCAACATTTGAAATGCAACCTTGAACTAGAATCCTTAATAGTGGGGTTTGCTGAGGTATTGCTATTACTATTGCTCAAAGCTTGGGTTAGAGTTTTGAACAAACCCCTAACCTTACTTTAACCGGGCAAGTGTCATGTACGGTTTGTGCTATAGGCATGATACCTCAAACTTTGTAGCTAGATTGTTTAAGTGATCAGAATTATAAATTTAGCACTGGTGAACAATAAATAAGGCAATAAATAATACATAAATAGTCAATCCATCCATCCATCCAATTATTATTATTTTTTTAAATCTGAAACTGCCCAGAATTACCCAGAACAGTTTTGCATGTGCAAGCACCACTTACATTATCTTTATAAAATATATATATATATATATATATATATATAAAAAAAGTTATGTACTCACCCTCTGGAGATGAACTTTTTTCACTATAAATGCCAGAAATGGTCTTTCTTCTATCAGACCGGGTTATTATCTGTTTTGTTCTCACACTCTGAAACAGTAATTTTTTAATCAGTAAAATACAAATGACTCATGTTCATGCACATCTCTGTAAGGTCTAACTGTTTACCTTTGTAATCACTTGAACCTCTTCAGTCTCTTTCTCTTGTTCATCATAGGCTGTTATTAACCTCTGCCTCTACTTGTGGCTTTGTGTCCTCAGCATCCTTGTTATTGGGAAGTGTAATTGGAAGAGTAGTGTTACTGGCTTTCTCAGTACCCACTGACTGAAGTGCAGACTTGCTGGTCTTGGACTCAGGCTGAGTGGTGACCTTTGACTCAAAGAGCGCCCTGAGTGCTGTGGTGCCCGTAGGTCTGTGCCGAGGTAGGCTCCCCATAGACTTACTGCGGAAGAGAGGAGAGACTCTGGACTTCTCTTTGACATCAGTCTTCCTCACTTGTGTCTCAACTTTGCTGACATTCTCACTGACAGTAATTGGTACAATCTGCATGCTCGACTGTGTGAAAAATTAGAAAACCAATTCACAGAAGGTTTTATGCAGGTAAAAGTGGATGATTCCTTCAATCTTAGGTAAACAATGACATCATATGTTTAATTTTTAATAATCTAATAGAGATTTAGTGTTTTTACCTCATGCTTGATATCCTCTGAAACAACTTCTTTTGTTTTTCTTCCAGGAGAGTTTTGGTACCTGGTGAAGACATGATGTTCAGAAAGTCTGATAAAGTCCTGTTTTTAATTTTATTTTATTCAAAATGATTTCGGAAAATAGAACTGTTATGTACACTTTCTGTTTATTTAAAGGCATGATTTATAGTTAAACATCAAACAGTCCAGCGGATTATTGATATTATGTCGTTATTACACAAGAAAGAGTTTATTAACAAAGTATAAACTCTCAATTTGGTTCACTGAAATTGAATATTCTGTCATCATTTATTCACCTTCATGTTTTTCAAAACACATTTCATCTCTTATTTTCTGTGGAACACAATAGGAGATCTCAAACTGAATGTCTAAGCTGCTTGTTTCCATACAATAGAAGTGAATGGTGACCATGTCTGTAAAGCAAGTTTTTTTTAGTGAATAAAAACTCAAATTCAGTCAAGTTGTTGTATGGCTTTGAATATATGTAGTGAATGAATCTCATTGACAACCTTTTTGTTTTTCCTTTTTGGAGCTTGGTCCCCTCCCACTTCCACTGTATGAAAAACAGCATCTCAGACATTTTTGCTAAACACCATATTTTATGTCCCATAGACAGAAAGCAAGTGTAATGGAGGCCAGCTAGTAAGAGCTGGGCGAGTAAACCTCAATCCCCTGATCTCAAGAGGCACACTGACGCTAGAGGCTGCAGACTTTAGACTCACGATTGGTGCCGTGACCCAGATAAGAGTGAGGTTTAGGGGGTTGAGTGTAATGGGGGCCAGCTAGTGAAAGCTGTGCAGGTAAACCTCACTCCCCTAATCTCAAGAGGTGCACAGTAGCAACTGACGCTAGAGGCTGCGGTCTTTAGCGTCCTTGTTAGTGCGCCTGCCTCCCATGCCGCAAACGCTGTGTCGAATCCCGCTCGGAGTGGGGTGAATAGAACCAGAGGGGTTACACAAGTCATACAGGTTTGGACTATCATAAGGGTGAGTAAATGATGACAGAATTGGTGAACTATGCCTTTAAACTAAGAGAAATGTCTCTCTCACTCTGCCACAAGCTGAGAGACAGACTTCCTCTTGTCTCTGAGTCCAGGTTCTGTCCAGGACACGACCTGATCAGACGAAACACTTCTGAGAGACTGGGCCCTCCGCAAGCTGCTCTTCACTTCCATTTCTTCTTCCTCACCAAATACTCTGTCCTCCGTCCACATCCCAACCTACACACTCTGAACACACACACACACATCACATGCGTCTTGACATGGAGCACATTTGTGGCATTCAGTCACACGGTGTGGTCTTACATTTTTACATCAGTAATGGAAAAAGCACTTATTAACTGTCAGTCTCAGTAGTGGGACACTTAGCATGCTTTTTTATTGCCATTTTTTAACATATTTTAGTAATCATCATATGAGGTATCATTCAAAAGCTTAAACGCGCAAAATTCATTCCATGAAAACCGTTTTGAAATTGGACATTGCATTACCATAGAAACAGTACTTTTTTTTTTAGTGTCCAAATTATTTTGTGAAGTATATATTTTGGTAACACTTTAATTTGGAGGTCCATTTTAGACATTCTACTGACTATAAGTAACTTTGCAACTACATGTCAACTAATGTCATTAGAGTATTAGTAGACTGTCTGCTTAATATCTGCTAACACTTTATTTTGATGGTCCCCCAACAAACATTCTACTGACTATAAGTAACTCTGCAACTACATCAACTTATTCTACTGACCTGAACCCTAACCTAACAGCATACTCTCAGTCTACTACAGTCTACAAATGCTCTAATGAGAGTTAGCTGACATGTAGTTGGAAAGTTACTTAAAGTGGACCATCGAAAATAAATTGTAACCTACATTTTATATAAGATAATAATGTTTAATTCAGTACATTTGCTTTACAGTGAACTTACACTTTCGTTTTTGAAGCTGCTTTCACTTCCGCAATAATGGTCTGAGTGTTTTTTTAAAAAGAGACCAACCTTAGGTCTGTTTTCCAAAGCATTCATGAATTACAACCACTTAAGTTCAGATCTGTGCTAAAAGAGGGTGACAGGTTAAACTGCATGTTTAAAATGTGAGTTTTTATATTATGCTTATTTGATTTTTTTTTTTACAGTTTTCATATTTAATTTTAAAAGGAACATACACAGTGAAAAGAAGCGCATACATATATTTTTAAATTATGCAGAATATAACATCTTTGATTAACCGATCCATGGCACATTTCTCATATTAATCATTACCAGTGTTGATAATATGTCAGTTATAATCTGCTAACTGATAATTAACCATCTTTCATTTACAGAACACTAGTAATACATTGTTATGCGCTTAAAAAAAACCCATTAGATATTTTAAATAGGCCTAACCATGGTTCCGTTTTAACACTGCATGTTTTAAATGCAGTTTGCTTTTTAATCTGACATGTTTTGATATATTGACAGACATGAAACAGATAAAATAAGTGAATATTTTACCTCTGAAAAGTGTGTTGCTTGCTCCATTCACAGATGCCTAGAGACAGTTCTCTGTGCATCACGCGGGGAGCTAGCTGGGCAGAATCTGTGGGCAAAGTCCGGCTGGTTTATTACACCTGACTCCGGGAAAATGCCTCCTGAAGGTTTGTACCCTGTAAAAAGGGCTGGTTAGAAAAATTGTGATTGCCATCAATAAAACACATGGCTGCTACTACTGAAAGTTGCATAATGTTACATGTCATCTCTGCCTATACGTTGTGTAATATGTACAAAAAGAATATATAGGGTTTTCTCAGGCCTGGCTGTTTGCCACCATATGGGTGATTCCCTCACATTCAAATATTCATTAAATTTATTTCTGAATTTCAAACTAATTAAAAAATATAATATGCTTTAATAATAACATAATATACATATTCATGTTATCTGTGTTTTTGTGTTTTTATGCATGATTACATTTATTGGTCACACTTTATATTGCGTGTCATTAACTAGTATGTACTTGCATCAAAAATAATTGTTTGGTACATTCATTGTGCTTATTGTGTGTTTATGTTGTATTGCAAAACACTTTGGTGGGATACGGTAAGGTTAGGGACAGGTTTGGTGGTATGAAAAAATTTAAGGGTGGGTTGTAATTTCATGCAAGCATCTTTAAATACAAGTACAATGTAAAAACATGTATGCAAACAATAAGTGCATTGTATGACTTTAAAAGTTAGTACATAGTCGTTAAAGACACTTACTATGAAGTGGGACCAATTTATTTAGCACATATAACCGTCTAATTCAATAATGTTATGCTGCATTCACACCATGTTGTAAATACTGTAATTTCGAGATGACAACTCGTGACAACTAATGCTCTACTGGGTGATTGCCCTGCACGCTTAATAAACAAACTCCAGCAGGTCCAAAATGCAGCAGCCAGAGTTCTTGCTAGAACCAGGAAGTATGACCATATTAGCCCGGTTCTGTCAATACTGCATTGGCTCCCTATTAAACATCGCATACATTTTAAAATCTTGCTAACTACCTGCAAAGCACTAAATGCTTTAACTCCTCAGAACTTTAGCAAGCTTAACTCATTATAGTCCTTCACGACTATTGCAATCTCAAAATTCTGGCCAGCTGATAATACCTAGAATATCAAAATCACCTGCAGGTAGATCCTTTTCCTATTTAGCACCCAAACTAAGGTCTTCCTAGCCTTGTTTGGGAAGCAGACACACTCTGTCAGTTTAAATCTAGACTAAAAACCTCTTTAACCTGGCATACACATAACACATTTTCACATTTCTATAATTTACATCCGTTAAAGGATTGTTAGGTTGCATAAATTAGGTCAACCAGAACCAGGAACACTTCCCATAACGCCAAATGTACTTATTACATTGTAAGAAGAATGCCATCTACGCAAATATTAGTCTCTCTGTTTATCCTGAGGTTACCGTGGTCAGCTGTATCTGGTATGTATCCAGATCAGATGGTGGACCTGCACCTAGACAAGACCGCAATGCAGCCCTGAATGTCAGCAGAGATCTTGTCAACTAGACAATCCCCTGTGAAGGCCTCTTTGACACGACAGCCATCGCCACAGATCCTCAGCAAAGACCACAAGAAGCAGACAAGTCCTCTGCACAGACCTATGATCAGCTTCGTCTCCATACTGGCGTGATGAATCCGATCTTCAAACAGAAGGAACTGGATGAAATATTTAAATGATACAATTCACATATAAAAGGGAGCTCTCAGAAAATTCCCAGTTTACAAGTTGAAATTACGAGTTCTACGAGGACGTGAACACTTTTTTATTTCTACATGCTGTGATGTGTTAAGTTAAATATTTAAATTTTTAATATTATCTTAATCTATGTTCATACTAAAGGCTTTCTCTGCAATACATCATTACATGCTGTGGTAGGTGTTAGACAGATGGTTAGTCTTTATTACTCAACCATGACCCAGGTCACGTCTGTGGGACTCCTGATGTCTTCTCTTATTAGGGTCAAGCTTCCATTTGACTTTTGACCTGTAGGGTTGAGGTACTAGAGCCTGCTCTAGACACTTATGTTCAGGGGTCAGTCCCGAGTCCAAGAGCTGGCATCTCATTCTGTCTTAAAAAGAGCCGCTAAAAACAGCTATGAGACTTAAAGGCATTTTGTTGTGTCTAAATTTTACACACTGTTCTCTATTAGGAACTAGGAAACCAATTACGAAATGCATGGATTAACCTGTGAGTACAAAGTTACATGGTGGACAAAATCTGCACACTTTGTTCTGTTAATAAGTGTGATGGATTTTTGCATGTTATTTAATATAATCACTTCTTTGTGCTTCAGTGCTTTGAAACCATGATGGCTGGTTTCAGGCACTCTGAAAACAGGTTAAGAATTGATACCGCAAAGACCTATTAACCAATGAATGATTTCATTGTGTTAGGGGAGTAGTGTGTCTTGCATCATAACCACATTGGGATTTATTTTTTATTTTTTGGAGTTGCCATTTTTAGCAAAAATAAACATTTTGCCCAGTTCATACACTCTTAGAAAAAAATGTTCAATGGAGTTTTATAACCCTATAGAGTGCTTGACTCAATTTTAAAGAACCCTTTCTGCCAAATATATTCTATATTAGGGGAAATGTCTTAATGTTGTGTTTTATCAAATCGCAAAAGATCGCTCAGCTCTGTGTCTCAGATTACAGTGAGTGAATGCAGTGAACTCCATCTCTGCATGTGCTGAATTTAGCATGCATTTGGGAACGTAGCGGGCATGAGTTAGTTGACGATTACAACATTTCACAAGATTTGTAATTAGATGCGTTTGTAAACTTGCTTTCCACCAAAGTAAACCTCGACTGTAGTTTCCGTCATAATAAAAGCTCACGTGTTTATCTCTTTCAAATATAGAAATTAGGACAAAACTAATTATGAAAGTTTCATTTATTTTTCAGTGCATTCAGTACGTTTTACAATATATGGCTATTATATATGGTTACTACTGTCATGGGAATAATATTTTAACTATTATTATTATTATGTAATGAAATGTAGACTGATACACTATATCACAACTAAAAGAGGGTTAAGTCCCGTAAAAGGTTCAGGTACAAGTCAATGTACAGACTTTGTTCTTTGATCAATTTGCACAAATGAATATGGGTTGGAGCTCTTAATTTTGAACTCTTAAAGTGCACCAGATTGATTAATTTAACTTTAAAATGTACAAAATTTTCTTCCGGGGGAGCATGCCCCTAGACCACCCTACAGTGACGAGGTCCACCCACCACAGGTTGACAAAATCCTGTCAGAAACACTGGGTACAAACCTTGATGAACCGACTGCGACTTCTGACCCAAAGACCCATGTAGACTGGGAGGAGTGTGTCCCTCAGCAAAACTGGATATTGCTCAGCTATCTTTGCTACAGAGTCACCCCAGAGCTGAAAAACAAAAGACACTGTTATCAGTCCACTAAATAAATTTATGTTCAAAATTAATTTAGTAAATTTGTTAATTTTATTAGAAAGTCTTGAAGTCTTCCTAAAGAGTACCACAAAGACCAAGACCTTTTAATTCTGTAAATGACAATGTAGATTAGAATAACTTTGTTAAAGTCTGGGCCAAGACAGACATTTGATTGTTCACTGAGTCTTTTAGACCCTAATTTCCTTTGACTATGCCAGCAAAATATAGAAATACCAATAACCTATGATAGTTCTACTTGAACACTTCTGAAATTGCAAAGTATTTCAGTTCAACAACAATTCAAATTAATTTATTTCAACAGTTTTGATGTCATAAAGTGTTTCATACATTAAAACAGTGATTACTGTAGTGACTTACTATATATTTCATGTTTGTGGCTGAGGGGGAACACTTGACTGTTACAGAAATCAAGAATTTCTTGCTTATCATTAAATGTACGTTTTGAGAAGATTTGAAGCATCAGTGAGATCATTTAGAGGCACGGGGCTGGTTGCTGGTAGAGATGAAGAGGCAGCGCCATTAAAGGCTTATAGAGGATATACACAAGAGCAGAATATCAATAGCCAAACGGGTTTCATTCATTATAGACATCCCACCATATCACATGAAATCAAAGCCATTTCTTTCAAATAATTTCTGCCTGCAAAATATAAAGTATAACCTATAATATATTAAAAACAACACAAGAGTCATTTCAGCTTCTAAGTCAATAGTCCTAACCAGAGTCTCATACAGTCATATACTGTTTAAAAACTCTTCATTTTTGAGCAACTCATGGATTTCTTCAGGACTCAACAATTAGTTTTGCCTAATACATTTGAATAATGTTATATAATAGTTTTACAAAGGAAATTGAATGTTTACTTCAGTAGGTATACACAGGTCGGTTTAAGGTTGTTGCTTAATATATCTACTAATACATTATTATTATTTTTGCAATGTATGAAGCTAGAAGATCATAGACTGTAAAAAAAAAAAAGAAATTCCTTTTTTCGTCAAAATTTATCATCTCTATCACGGTCACACTCACGTGACATTGCTGTGGTGAATTGGCCACTCATGACAGTTTGTATTATTTGCATGCGTTTTAAAGCCATATCAGTTTAAACTTATAATGTATAGTGAAAAAATGCAAATACGGTGTTGGTAGCACATCCTGGGCTGCGTTTCTCAAAAGCATTGAGCTAAATTGGTCGTAGAGACGACGTCTTTTTATGGAAAACGCAGCCCTGATAGGTAGCATGCTGCTGTCTATTCTGTTATGAGAATCAAAAACAGAAAATCACTCAGTGCTCTTGCCTGAATAACTTTAGTACCAATTTCTTACCCAAATATTCTCTAGCGAGGAGATCATCATAGCGGACCACATACAACCAGCGCACTCAGGGGAGGAGCTAATGGTTTCTGTCGCCAGTTACGGGCGGGGCCTGTTTCCATGTGACGTCACAGCAGAAAACCATTATAAATAAAGCGCGTTAGAATGTTTCGCGGTTCGCTTTGGAGACAGTCTCTCAGCGTTGCGTACATATGTGGATCACATTCACAAGTGCTATTACCATAATGGTTTATGTGGCGACTTAAGGGCGGGGCCTGTTTTCATGTGACGTCACAGCAGAAAAACCTTTATAAAGCGCCTTAGTTTAGAATGTTTCGCGGTTCCCTTTGGAGACAGTCTTTCGACATTGCGTACATATATGGATCACATTCACAAGTGCTTATAATTTGCGTTTTGTGTACATATTTTTGTTTTTCTTCACCCGTTATGGAATAATGAATATTGATTTCTTGGTCACACATATTTGCGCAACGAGAATTTCAGGCATGTGGAAAGTAAGAAATAATATCTCTACAATAACAAGACAAGCAGGCATGAGACTATAACAGATAACAGAAGAGTCACCGAAAGTAAGATTTGACAAATAACTATATTTAATGTTTAAAAAAGCTAAATGAAATCTGAAATAGTTAAATTTATAATGAAACATAGTCAGATGACAAAGCAAAACTAGTGCCCAGATATAATTATTTTAAAATATGAAATCTGTGGTGAATTGGCCTTTTTGTCATATTGGTTCCTAGATCTGGTGCAGCACTCTGGGCGGGACTGACCAGCTATGTGCCCATCGCGCAGTCTGTTGTAGTCTGCTTATCCAGAAAACCCTTAACCACCTACAATTAGGGAAAAGCTGCCCTTTCAGGTCAGGAATGTAGGGAAGTTGTGGCACTGAATTATGTGCGGGACAACTAGCAATGGACCAAGACTTCACTCTGAGCATTGCATACCTTGGCTAGTTGGATATTTTGGCAAAGCTGTCAGTTCACCCCAAGTAAACACTTGGAGTTAGGACTAGGGTGTGTCCTGTAAGGTTGCGGTGGGTGGGACACAGGCCACACCCTAGGTTGCCAAAAAAAATGACAAACAACTATTTAAAAAAAAGCTAAATGAAATCTGAAATAGTTAAATTTATTATGAAACATCAGTCAAACACATTTTCAAGTGACAAAGCAAAACTAATGCCCAGATATAATTATTTTAAAATACGAAATCTGTGGCTCAGTCTGTTGTAGTCTGCTTATCCAGAAAACCCGTAACGGCCTGTACAATTAGCGAAAAGCTGCTCTTTCAGGTCAGGAAAGTAGGGAAGCTGTGGCACTGAACTATGTGCCGGACAACTGGATCAAGACTCCACTCTGCGCATTGCACACCTTGGCCAGTTGCATATTTTGGCAAAGCTGTCAGTTCACCCCAAGTAAACACTTAGAGATAGGACTAGGGTCTGTCCTGTAAGGTTGCGGTGGGTGGGACACAGGGCGTACCCTAGGTTGCCAAAAAAAATAGAAAAACATTTACTTTAAAAAAAAACTAAATGAAATTTGAAATATAGTTAAGTTTATACTGAAACACTGTAAAACACATTTTCAGATGACAAAGCAAAACTAATGCCCAGATATAATTATTTTAAGATACGAAATCTGTGGTGAATCGGGCTTTTTGTCATATTGGTTCCTAGCTCTGGTGCAGCACTCTGGGCGGGACTGACCAGCTATGTGCCCATTGCGCAGTCTGTTGTAGTCTGCTTATCCAGAAAACCCTTAACCGCCTGTACAATTAGGGGAAAGCTGCCCTTTCAGGTCAGGAATGTAGGGAAGTTGTGGCACTGAACTATCCCAGCAGCCATATCACCCTGTAGCCCAAGACTGGTTACCCACTGAAGCTAAGCAGGGCTGAGCCTGGTTAGTACCTGGATGGGAGACCTCCTGGGAAAAAGTAGGTTGCAGCTGGAAGAGGTGTTAGTGAGGCCAGCAGGGGGTGCTCACCCTGTGGTCTGTGTAGGTCATAATGCCCCAGTATAGTAATGGGGACATTATACTGTCAAAAAGCACTGTCCTTCGGATGAGACGTTAAACCGAGGTCCTGACTCTCTGTGGTCATTAAAAATCCCAGGATGTCCTTCGAAAAGAGTAGGGGTGTAACCCTGACGTCCTGGCCAAATTTGCCCATTGGCCTCTGTCAATCATGGCCTCCTAATTATCCCATATACTGATTGGCTTCATCACTCTGTCTCCTCTCCACCAATAAGCTGGTGTGTGGTGGGCGTTCTGGCACAATATGGCTGCCGTTGCATCATCCATTTTTTTTTTTTTTGCCAAAAAAATGACAAACAATTATTTAAAAAAAGGTAAATGAAATCTGAAATAGTTACATTTATAATGAAGCATAGTCAAACACATTTTCAATTGACAAAGCAAAACTAATGCCCAGATATAATTATTTTAAAATATGAAATCTGTGGTGAATTGGCCTTTTTGTCATATTGGTTCCTAGCTCTGGTGCAGCACTCTCTATTCTGGTGCAGGAATCTCACTGGAGAGGCCTATCTGCTTCGAGTGTAACTAAAACGAGCCAATGCACATTGGCATGCAATCATATGCAGCAGCTGCTCGCCTCGCAGCGCGGGTATATAATGAGCAGCAGGTGCCTTGCATCTTCAGGTTTTCGCTGAGGAGCCGAACAGGTTAGGCGGCAGCATCAGTGGGGTCCAGTGACTGTGGCGACGGGACGTATGTCTCTGTTCCCCTCTTCAGGGAATGAGGGTTACCTTTGTAACTGAGACGTTCCCATTCAGTCGGTCACATTTGACGTACGTTGGACAGACCGACGAATAGGAATCCCTACCAAAGCGCCACAGGGGCTGCCCCCTTCCAGCTCTCTGTGCAAGCCTCCTGCACCCCCTTGCCTACGGACGGTGGGACAGGGCTAACACAGAGAGTGTCGATCACTGCTGTTCCCCAAAAAACCCATTCAGTGAGACTATTGGATAACACTGGGAAAGCATACCTTTTCACTGAAAAGGAACACTGCGGAAGCCACATCCTTCCTCGAAGGAGTTATGTGGAGAAGTACATATGGACTAACCCTGTAGGGCTTTACTACATATGGAAGTACTGGGGTGACTCCAACCTGATGAGAGGTGGGTTCTTCCAGAGGGAAAGACACAGGCTTCGTTTAGGAGCAACCGTGGAACTACACATATGGGATCCCTGTAGGGTCACACATATGGTACCCAGCCTAAATCTGGTTCTCAAGGATACAACGAAGTATAGGCCTGGCGCCAGATGCTCTGCCACGTCGGCTGCCGAAGGGAGATCAGAGGACTCAACAGGGTCTGCCTTGTAGGGACTCTCTGGAGTAATAAGCGCATGTAAGCGCAGCAAGCCGACGCTAAACCGAGGCCTCTCCATGCCTCTGACTGAGGTCAGAACACGGGAGGAGACCGGCTCGACACGAAGGTTTTAGAATCTAGCAAATGTGTTAGGTGTCGCCCAGCCCACAGCTTCTACAAATATCTGTCAGCGAGGCGTCACGAGCCAGCGCCCAGGAGGATGCAACACCTCTCGTAGAGAGAGCATGCAATCTGAGCGGGCAGGGAGAGGCTGTCGCAAGGAGTGCCAGTTCCGGGAACCAGGTCCGGTTGGGCCAATAGGGCGCAACTAGCAGGACCTGCTCCTCGTTCTCCCTGACTTTGCACAAGGTCTGTGCAAGTAGGCTCACTGGGGGAAACACGTATTTGCGAAGGCCCCGGGGCCAGCTGTGTGCCAGTGCATCTATACCGAGTGTTCCCTCGGACAGGGAGTAAAACAACCGGCAGTGAGAGGTTTCTGGTGAGGCAAACAGGTCTACCTGAGCCGCTCCGAACTCTCTCCAAATCAGCTAGACCACCTGGGGGTGGAGTTGCCACTCTCCCGGCAGCGCAGCTCGTGAGAGCTCGTCAGCCACACGGTTGAGCACACCAGGAACATGAATGGCACGAAGCGACCTCAGATGCTTCTGACTCCAAAGGAGGAGATGGCGGGCGAGTTGCAACATGCGACGGGAGCGTAGACCACCTTGATGGTTGATGTACGCAACGGTCGCAGTGTTGTCCGTGCGGACCAGCACATGCTTGCCCTGTAACAGCCCTTTCAGGCGGCTCAGGGCAAGACGTACTGCTAGCAACTCGAGGCAGTTGATGTGCCAATGCAGTTGGGGGCCCGTCCACACCCCTGATACTGCATGCCCGTTGTATGTGGCACCCCAGCCGGTGGCAGAGGCATCTGTGAACACCACAGCATGCCGGGACACCTGCTCTAGGGGCACCCCTGCCCGAAGAAACAAGGGGTCCGACCACGGGCTGAAGGCTTGGCGGCATTCCAGAATGATTGCCAGTCAGAATGTGCCGGACTCGGGCGTGAAGCCAGTGCTGAAGCAGTCTCATTTGAAGCAACCCAAGCAGGGTTACTGCCGCTGCGGCTGCCAAATGCCCCACGAGCCTCTGAAAGAATTTCAGTGGGACCGCTGTCCTGCCTTTGAATGTATTCAAGCAGTTCAACACCGACTGAGCACGTTCCTCTGTGAGGTGTGCTGTCTGTTCGACCGAATCCAACTCCATACCTAGAAAAGAGAACCTCTGCACAGGGGAGAGTTTGCTCTTTTCCCAGTTGACCTGAAGGCCCAACTGGCTGAGGTGACTGAGCACCAGGTCCCTGTGTTCGCACAACTGATCCCGAGACTGAGCTAGAATAAGCCAGTCATCGAGATATTTGAGGATGCGAACACCCTGTTCTCTCATGGGAACAAGGGCTCCCTCCATGCCTTTCGTGAAGATGCGGGGAGACAGGGCCAGCCCGAAGGGTAGGACCTTGTACTAATATGCTTGACCCTCAAACGCAAAGCGCAGGAATGGCCTGTGTCAAGGGAGAATCGAGACATGAAAGTACGTGTCCTTCAGGTCAATCGCTGCAAACCAATCTTGGGGACGGATGCACTCGAAAATGCGTTTCTGTGTGAGCATTTTGAATGGTAGCTTGTGGAGGCTCCAATTCAAAACTCGCAGTTCCAAGATCGGTCGTAACCCACCGCTTTTCTTGGGTACAATGAAGTAGGGACTGTAGACCCCTGACCTCATATCGGCTGGAGGGACTGGCTCTATTGCGTCCTTAGCCAGTAGGACCGCGATCTCTGCACGCAAGACATGGGCATCGACAGCTTTCACTGCAGTGAAGTGGACGCCCTTGAACTTGGGGGGATGCCGGGCGAACTGAATCGCATAGCCGAGCCTGATGGTCCGAATGAGCCAGCGAGACGGACTGGGGAGCGCTAACCAGGCTCGCAGAGACAGTACAAGTGGGATCAAAGGGACCGTAGGCGTACCCGCAGTGGGGCAGCGAGGAAGAACGCAGGGACGCGGCTCAGGAGGCTCTCTTAGCGGCCCTGTAGCTGGGTCTGAGTGTGCTGTGCAACACTTACCTGGTTCCACGGTCGGGCAGGGGGCGCAGGAGAGGCTTTAGCTGCCTACTCGAACTGCATGCTGCTGCCCTCTGGCGAAGGAAGAGGGGGATGAGAGTGGTGTTTTTTTTCCTCCCACTGCTCTCCGAGCCCTCTTCAGACCCAGAGATGGAAGAAACTGCTCTTTTTTTTTGAAAATTTGGGTACCACTGGCTGTTGGGCCAGCAGCGGAACAGATACAAACCCAACAAAGGATTTACCACCCGGCCCTCCTCCGGGGGGGAAAAGCAGCCCCACCCATCTTTGGGTCGCCCGTCCCAGGGGTGATTTTTCACTAAGCACTTAAACAGCAGCAGAGACGGGTGGCGTCGTCTCCCTGCAGCGGACACAGTAGAGCAGGCTGTGCCAGAGTTTTTTGCAGGGGATGACACCCATGGCAACGAGCAGACTGAGGGGCGGCCCACGAGGAACTCAGTGGTTTGTCGGGGGAAGCTCCCCGGTCTGCTACTAACTGAGGAGAACTGCTGGGCTCAGTCCCCGACAGTGTCGCCGAAAAGGCCACCTTGTGAGATGGGAGCACCTGAGAAAGCGTTTTTAGCTTGACGACCTCTCGCACCTCCGCAAGGTAAGCCAGGGGGCGCTTCTGGACCACTGAGGTGGACATCGTCTGGCCGAGGGCCTGCGCCATGACTTTGATCACGGTTAGTCAACAAGCGCAGCTCAACCACCGCTCAGAACTACCCTCATGCATTAAGAGTGCCTTGGCCTCCCATGCAGGGTGGGTGTGGTCTGCGCACAGCCACCCCATCCAAGAAGGTAGTGAGAGAGGAAAAAAACTTTATGCAGATTTTGGCACTTTTGGCATTCCATATTTATGGCACCAATATAGCTCCATACTGCCAAGTTTTCCATGCACATCCGGAACACCCGGGAAAGCATGGCTGTAAACTCTGAATCTGAGTCAGCATAAGCACACACCATTACAGTGGGCAGCGTCACCCTCATTTCCAGAGCATAACAGCCCTCTCTCCGATGCTGCAATCGACATCTGACCCTCAGCTGGAGCCCTGAATGAAATGCTAGGTTATAAAAAATACTATCTTCTGTGTGTGTATTAATAATTAATAAATACATGATTTGTGTGTGTCCACTTTACATTAAGTTTCACTTTCACAGGTTATTGTTTGTAACTCATGAATAAATGGTTCACAGGTGTTCACTTTACATAATTTTTTTTTTCTAGTGATAAAACATAATTAAAAATGATTTCAAACAAAATTAATTAACACTAAATTGATAAAATGATCCCATGATGGAAAGGTGAAGCGCTTGACGGAACCTTTTAAAGCTCTATACAGAATCTTTTCTTCTAAGAGTGTACTTTATATTTTAAACCTCAAAAGCTTTTAACTGAGAAAAATGACCAGAAAGGAATGTGAATAAAGGGAGAATTTCACAATAAGGCCTTGCTTTGAATCAGAGACAAAGTTTGAATTATTTTTATTTTGCAGTTCTTCAACATCTTCCCTAGCCAGATTTTACACCCTCAAATTACTGTAAAATAGCTCATCATCAATCCTGAGGTTAGCTAATTTGCTGTGTCTGTTTGACAAACTACCTTGTTTAAAGCCATATAGCTTTGCACTAACACTCTTTTTTGTTCTCTGTGCTTGCACTTAAATTATTTCCTTTAGTTCTGTTTCCTATTTTAAGCTAAAGGTCTCAGTTGAATTGCAGGTGCAACCTATTTTTTACAACCTGTAAGAGGCCCTGAAGAACTCTGCAAATTCCTCGAGTCATCCATGATGCCCAGAGAGAGACTGATAAATGATCACTTTTAATCCATGGCAGAAATCCATACTGTAAAATACAACCAAAAGAAATCCACATTTTTGAACACAATGATTGTGTATGATTTAGGTGTTCAATACACACACACACACATACATATGTATGTATATATATACACACACAGTTGTATTAAAATAATGTTATATTATAAAAGATATATAATAAAAGTAATGTTACTACACAAAATGGTTGTTGTTGAAAATGCTACATACAGTAATATAGCATATCTTTCCCCCACCTGAAAGCGCCTACAAACAGGGGAACTTGACTTTTGGTGTTCTGACTTTAATGCTTCTGTTTGTGCATTGGACTGTCATATGTGTTTAGTACATGAATGGCTCCCTTGAACAAACTTCAATGGCCCCTGACAGCCCAGGAAATGACTGGATTTGAGTTTCTGCCTTGATCTGACAGTCTGTCTCCATCAATGGGGCAAAGTGAGGTATTTGTTTTGTCTTTCCTGAGTCCCTGGTGTAACATTTACCCTTGTATCTCTGATCTAAGATCAGCTGTGTGTTTAAGTGAAGTGTTGATTGAAAGGACTGGGTGTATGTTTACTGCGCAACAGCTTTCCACATGTTTTGTTCCATTTGTTCGTACATTTATTTAAGAAATGCATTGTTTCTTGGAGCATGAGATCCTTTTTTGTGATTTTGTGAATATGTAAGCAATAAGAAAAGCAGCTTTACAGAAATACTTTTACTTAATCAGAATACTTTTCTATTATCAGTCAGAAATGAGTGTAGCAAAGTAATGTCCATTTGGCAGTGATATACAGCACGTCCTGATTTTGCTGAGTTAGATGTGTTTTGTTGATCCTGGGACAACATTCCTGTCTGAAAATTTAGTCCTAACCATATAACTACCCCTAAACCGAAGTCTACCCATAAGTTATGCCCAAAATGATAGGTGAATAACACTGATGTAGAAGCACCTCACCCTGGTTGTAAGCCTAAATTTGACAAAATGTTGATCCAGGAACATGTTGCACTTTGTGAAATCAGATACTGCATACAGCTATAATATATGTTGTTATGTGCTTAGTTAACATCATGTTTTCAGTTAAGTAGACTCAACAAACATGTTAGGCAACAATTACAACTTGTGCTTGTAATGATTACAATATAGGATAATTAACAATTATAAGGATAATATTTGATAGTTTTGTATGTCGATCCAAAGCTGGCGTAATCTGAAGTCTTCACTACTGTCTTTGCAAATCTGAAGTCTTGCTGCTCAAAACTCAATATAGTCTTTACACAACATGTTGTAACATTCTATTTAGCATATTATCCTGAATTAATTAAACAAATATCATTAAAATCTGATATTTCTATGCATTTATCCTTGTTAAAAGAAGTAAACTTTTGCAGAATTTTAAAAAGAGTAGGCTACTTATTAAGGAAAGAATACTTGAATGTATTGTTTTCATTTTCATTATTATTTATTTAATGATAATATCATTAATATCATTAATATTATTATCTGCAAGTACAGTTTTTAAAAATTATACTTTTAAGATTTGATTTGAAGTACACCACAAATGCATTTTCAATTACGGGTATGCACTTTATACATATTATACTTCTTCAGTTTTAAATCACGACTTTACATCAACAAAAACTGAGATCATAGAAGCACATAACACCACTTTCTAGTGTGTGTTTCTGGGTGGCCATTTTTTTCATCTGCTAGCAAGTATTCACAAGACCACAGGCTAGTACAAGTGTTTTATCTCAACCTGTATAACAAGCACTTTAAGCGACTTGCAGACCTTTCATGCAGTAAAATCAGCTCTGTGAAGCCCCAGGGTTAGACATCACAGTTTCACATTACTGTGAAACAGCTGGCACCTTTACATTTCATTTCTCATCTTTGCTGTTGAAACCAACAGAACATACAGGTTGGTGTCGAGTCGAGTCTTCTGTGATAACAGTGTCGGTGATGTTTTGAGACGAAAGAAACAACGTGAAGCACCTCACTTTTTGAAAACAGAATGCTGCTCTATAAAGGAAAGATAGCTGGCCTCTTTAGCTTTTAAAGGTCTTCATGGAGGGCAGATTGAGGGGAGACCCTGTTACCAGTCTGCAGAATAGCAACATGAGCTCATAACATCTATAGGAGTGTTAATGTACTGGTTTTATTTAAATTTTTGGTGAAAGGAAGGGAAAGATGTCAAATCTTAACTTCTTCAGCAGATTTATGTGCATGTGCATGTGCTGAGGTTCCCCCATGGCATATATTGGATTTATAATGTTTGCCTTCCTTTGACAGATTTTAAACCCTATAGGACATGTTTAACACCCATGCCCCGACAAGCATGGATGATTTTCATGGTTCATCAAGTGTAAGACCCTGTGCTTCATTGAGAATAAGGTTCACACCCTGCTCGCGCAGACATCACACGTCATCAGCGCGTTCCATGGGGCTATGGGCTATGCAGATTTGTAGGCCGTTACCGAGCACCGCAAACAAACAGCAGCCGCCTTTTACAATTCCTCCTGAACCAATACAACAAGCTTATGCTGTGTTCACACCATGTCATAACCGTAATTTAACCGTAAAAGGGAAAATCATATTTTATGCTGCTCATTATTTTAATTATTCTAGTGATTTGTTACTTGCATGACATTTTTTATTGTATATCAATCACATTTGGCAATGTTGAGTTAGTCCTGTTCATGTGCATGCTGTCTCAGGGGACCTCACACAAAGACACCCAAAAACTTGGATGGGGTGAGTTGGCGTTCTGACATAGAACCTGGAAGTGCTGAATGTAACCAGGGTAAGAGAATGACACAGAAGAGAGGATATTGTTGAATAAAGTCATTATTTTTGTTTTGTTTTTGCGCACAAAAAGTATTCTCGTCACTTCATAACATTAAGGTTGAACCACTGTTGTTACGTTGACTATTTTACCAATGTCTTTAGTATCTTTCTGGACCTTGAAAGTGGTGGTTAAATTGCTGTCTATGCAGGAGTCAGATACCTCTCGGATTTCATCAAAAATATCTTAATTTGTGTTCCGAAGATGAATGAAGGTCTTACAGGTGTGGAATGACATAATTGCGAGTACTTAACGACAGAATTTTCATTTTTGGGTGAACTAACCCTTTAAGTCCTATCTAAGTGGGTCAACAAAGCACTGCACACTATAATTGCATTTAATGTAAATTTAAATTAATTTAAATGCGAGTAACATAAAATGAAATGTCCAAAAACATTAAAATACAGGCTTTATCCAAAGCAACTTGTAGTGTCTGAGCTATAACATTAAAAAAAAAAAATGTTTTGAAAAAATTTGTTTTTGGTTCTGACAGTGTTCTGGGAACAATACGGTTAAAATTAATAAAAAGAATGTTTCTAAAGCAAATTAATTCTAAAAATAACAAATAAGAAAAATAAACTAATGTTCAGTTATGTGTTGACTGGGATGTAAGCTATACATTTTGTTCATGTATTTCCAGGGAATTGAACCTATGACCTACTGTACTGTAGCACCATTCATGCCAGTTAAACTGAACACCAGCAGTTGTAAATGCCAAGATGTTTCTGAATCATAATATGCAGCATTATTTTCATAAAACTGACAGATTAGCCAATTCTTCATCAGATCAGTCCTCTGAGCTGTTTGTTCTCCCTCTCACATGCTGCTTGGCTGCAGTCCACCCTTACTATTTACACTAACTCTTGATATGCTTTTGGTGCAGCACATGATTTTGGCAGCTTCAGGATATGTGTGGGGGTTTGACCACTTCTGATTCTCCTGCCTGACATGAAGATCTACAAAGAACCTATTGTATTGCTTCTGTTGGGTCACCATAATGCTACAGCTAAACCTGTGATCATGGTAGCCTAATGGATGCAAAGTAATTATTTATATATGTATGTGTATGTATGTTTTTCTCATTCAAAGTATGTTTTTTTTGTTTTATTAATTTTTTGTGTTTATTTTATTAAAGGTTAAAAAAAAAAAAAAAACTCACTCGTGCTTAGGTTTAGCGATGTATTTTAAAAATTTGTTGATTCACAGGAAGTTAACTGAGGCCCCCTAGTGGACCGCGGCAGCTAACTAGTCAATTAATAATTTAGGTTTAAACCGCGTACTTTCCTTCTTGAGACTGCTGTTTCATACGCTGTTATGAACAGCTTTCATGTGACTGGATTTCTCATCCCATCTGGTCGGCAAGGTGCCCCAATTTATCAGACGTTTAAGGTCGACAAGTTCAGCTCTAACCATTGCCATATTTTGCTCCAGGTTTAATATAAACAGGTAGGACTTTCAAATTCAACATTTATTTTAGTTTTATGTGTTCGTTTTTATTTACTTGATACGCAAAGTTAGCAACGCTAATTAATTAGGTAATTAACAGATGTTAATTTTATCATTTTCTTTTGGTCATGTCAATCTTCAGTTATTTATTTATTTAATTAAAAAAAGACTAATGTGACGAATGTTTCTGCGTAACAGTCAACATTTTGGAAGACAATATTTATAACAATCAAATACAAGGTCATGAAAACTGGGCCACGGATCTGCTTTGTTTATCGTTGTAATATTTCCAAACGAGCAATAGAGGGCAGGAGAGAGTCGTTGTCAAGACACATCAGATTGAACATTAGAAAGCACGGGGACAAAGAGCTGTTGTTCAGTCATGCAGATTGCTTCATAAATCAAGGCCACTGTATGGTAACATGATAAGCAGACTTTCTTCGTTATGGAGTCATTGCTAGTTTGTGCTTGCTTTTCTTTGGAATGTCTTGTTAATTTGCTACATACTAGCTGAATATGTTACTAAAATGCGTAATAGGTTAGTAAAGCCTACATTAAATGAACTAGACTTGTGTTTTCTGTAGGAAATACTGGTGCTAACTTACCCTGGTTAAGCAGTTTAACCCAGACTAAGATGGTTTGCTGGTCTTAGCTTGCTTAATCTGGTCTCCCATCCTGACTAGTGTTCAGCTCGTTTAGTTGGTCAGCTGGTCTCTCAGCCTGACTGGCTGAAATGTGTTAAAACCATCCAACGGACCAGTCAGACCAGCTGGTGCCAAACCACCTCTAATATCAACAATAACCTTATGAATTCCCTTATGGCCAGACTAGCAGACTAGATAAGACCAGCAAACCCGTCTAAGCTGGTTTCAGATGTTTTCTTTAGCAGGGAAATGTTAAAGTTTTAGGTAAGTGTAGGCTTTGGTCCTGTGTAAATACAGCATGTAAATAAATGGGAGGTGTTCACATTTTAATGTTAAAATAGTGTGAAGTTAATATGTATGGGTTTAAGACAAGCTTCAAAGAAATGCAATACAAATATATTCCTCAAGCAAGTATTGTAATGACATCTATGCAGATTTAGTACAAGTATAAGATGGTGTTTGAATAAAGTTGGCTCTGCCGTGCAGGGTATCCGAGTTCCTGGCAGTGCCAGCTGGAAGAACCACAGGCCGATGCCAACATCCCCCTTTTACCTGGCATTGTGCCCTCTGCGTGCCCGTGCCGTGCACTGAGTTGCCGCGACAACCAAAGCAGTGAAGTGGAGCAGTCCCAGCTGCAGCCCAGAGCACAGTGAGTAATCCTGTGCTTACAGTGAATCTTTATACACACATTTTTACTGACCTAAACTTGCACTCTTAGTCAACTGTTCTTCCAAATCTCACAGTATATCACTTTTTCTTCACGCACACATGCAGGGTCTTGCTTTTACAGTCCTGCTTCTCAGTGTAGCTTGACGCCCAGGACAACAATGTGAATTGCTTTAATGAAGTCCTCCCATTGTCCTGTCCAGTTTACAGCATGTGAACCTCTGGGGTCAAGCACAGGGCAGCTGCTCAAAACACAACTGATCTCAGCTTTGTGGGCAGATCCCAGTCTCCATTCCTGCTGCCTTTTGCCTGATTCACTGAATTCTTGGTGCAAATGCATATTTACGACACAAACAAGTCAGATTCTTTAAATTCCTGTATTACTCTCCTTTTCCTTTGCAGCCTTCCCTCTCTCTCTCCCTCCCTCCCTCTCTCTCTCTCTCTCTCTCTCTCTCTCTCTCTCTCTGTTGTGTGGTTAGTAGTGTTTTTGGGACAAAAGTCAGCAGAAAAGTTCCAGCGTGGGTGTAACTGGGTGTCACTTCAACTACAGGCACTTTTGTCACAACATTTTTCTTTTTGCTATATGTAACATTAAAATTTTGTTTCACAATGGCATAATTTGTTTTTGCTACTTTTCAAATACCTTTTATCTAGATTTTATTATTTTACATTTGTCCAAGATGTTTAATCATAGCATATGGATAATTGTTACTCATTTTGTTTTATTATTTAAATTTTGTGTTATTTTTTTTTTTTTTTAAATATGATATTAAATTAATTCAAATTAATAATTTTTAAAACTATGATACCATTTTAAAAACTATGGTTATATATGATTATACATTTTTAATAATGCATATGTTAAGATTATAATAATGTAATAATGTAATAAGATAAGAGTAACTTTTTAAAATACTAATCTTAAAAATTATCTATGTATCTATACCATTTTTAAAGATTTTATATATATATATATATAAAATCAGAATCTTTACAAATAATCTTATAAAATTATACAAATATGTGAATATATATATATATATATATATATATTGTATATAAGTACTATTTCATTAGATTATTTTTAAAGATATATATATATAAACATATATAAACAAAGTAATATATATAAAATAATCTTATAAAATTATATAAATATGTATGTATAATCTATGTATATAATCTTTAAAAAATAATCCTATAAAATTGTATATATGTATTATTTTATATATATATATATATATAATATGTTTATTGTGCATTATTTTGTCAAATTATGCAAAAAGACTGAAAATATTATTTTAAACTTTTTGTAATTGATAGCTTTTTATGTATATTAATGAAATGTATAAAAAGATTACAGTTTTATACTGAAAATGCAATTTCCACTTCTTTCATTTACACCTCACAGAATGAATATAAATATGTTATGAAATAAATATGAAATAAAATGTTATGAAATAAATATGTTCATGATGGTTCAGGTGGTGGGGAAAAATGTAATTTTCCTGTGACACATGAATATCTACTTGTTAGGAGCCAAGTTGAAATAATTAGTGAGTTTGAAAAAGTTTTTAAGGGAGATTCATTTCTACAGTTCCAGAATTCCTTAATTTCTAAAGTCCTCAGGACCAAAAGTGCCCATAGTTGAAGAAACACCCAAGTATCCTGCATAGTAGACCTTGTATGCCACCCTCAGAAGGTCAGCTGGCGAATCTGATATTATCAGCAGCATCGTGACTGTGTGGGGAGCAGGGCTTGACTCAGATCTGACTCACCGCTCCTGTGGGTTCATTTCTCTACTGATCTCGGAGCTTTTGCCCTCAGCTGCGCCAGGGATGGACTCACACAAGTTCTGGCACAGAACAAGTTGATCGCCTGATGAAAATAAATAACTTGCTACCAAGTCCGGATCAGTGTGGGGACATTATGCTGTGTTGTTTGGCCCCTTTGATAGTCAGATATTCTGAGAAAATGCAGAGCTTGATGATGACAGCTATGAATTTCTCCCAGTGGTGCAAACAGAATGACTGAGTACATGCTGTGTGCTTCTATTCTGGTGATGGTGATAATGATGAAGATGATTAAGATAATGACACAAGCTGCAATCATCGTTATATTTGGGTGAGGTCAGCAGTGTGGGCTTAGTGCTATAATAAAGTGATATGATATTTCTTTTCGCATTCAGGTGGCGCAGATCACATGAGTGATGATGCTAGTAACTACAATAGATATGACTTAACCATTACATCATTAAATGATGCGTTCATGTGACAAAAATATTCCTCTGAGGAGACATAACGCTGATTCACCTGGCAGCGCTGCTGATGATGATGATAATTGTAGTGTGAGCTGAGATCACTTGTTGAAGAATGTGTGTAACACCAGACAGATGCATCATCCGCATTCGTTATTAAAGGATTAGTTCACTTCAGAATTCAAATTTCCTGATAATTTACTCACCCCTATGTCATCCGAAATGTTTATGTCTCTCTTTCTTCAGTCGAAAAGTAATTTTTGAGGAAAACATTCCAGGATTTTTCTCCATATAGTGGACTTCAACAGGGTACAATGGGTTGAAGGTTCAAATTGCAGTTTCAGTGCAGCTTCAAAGCACTCTACACGATCCTAGCCGAGGAATAAGGGTCTTGTTTAGCGAAACAATCAGTCATTTTCTAACAAAAATAAAAATTATATACTTTTTAACCACAAATGCTCGGCTTGCACTGCTCTGCATTGCGCCACGCTTTACGTAATCACGTTGGAAAGGCCACGTGTGACGTAGGCGGAAGTACCACGGTAGGGCGAAAAACTCCATCTATTTTTCTCCTCCAACTTTAAAATCATCTGACATTGTTGTTTTACCTTTTTTTTGTGAATACCATTTGACTTCGCTTTGTAAACACTTGCTCGGTACTTCCGCCTACGTCACGCGTGACCTTTCCAACATGATTACGTAATGTGTGGCACATCGCAGAGCAGTGCAAGACGACGAGCATTTGTGGTTAAAAAAGTGTGTATATATGTAATATATAATATTTTTTTTATTTATTTATTTTTTAAGAAAATGACCGATCATTTCACTAGAGAGAAAAATCCTGGAATGTTTTCCTCAAAAACCTTAATTTCTTTTTGACTGAAGAAGACATGAACATCTTGGATGACATGAGGGTGAGTAAATTATCTGGAAATTTGAATTCTGAAGTGAACAAATGCTTTAACCCATCATTTACATGCACACATATTTAGGAACCTCTCGGCCTTTGGAAAAAAGTATAATTTTTATAGTTCTACAATATACTTAGCTTTTATTTTTATGTTTTCAGTTTTCATTTTTGTTTTAGTTTTATTTTTATTTTAGTGCTTTTGACTTTTTTTTTTTTTTTTCAAATATTACTATTTAGATTTAATATATTTTTATTTCAGTTTTAGTTTTTATTTATTTTCACTTAGTAATTTAAATACTTTAGCTTATTTCAGTCAGTTACCAAGTTTTTCATCTAATAATTATAGTTTTTTTATTTTTTATTTCAACATTAATTAACAGAAATGTTTTTGATATCTGGCCTCACTGATCAATTTGTATTTTTAATATGTATAAATTCCTATATGTATACATATAGATGTATAAGAATTTATAAATATGTATAAATCCCTATAAAAATAATGATATATATATATATATATATAATATATGTACCAGCTGGCAGGTAACTTTCAAATTATCGGCCGATTAATTGACATACTGGATATGATTGGAGTTTTCAAAGAATGAAGATCTTGCAGAAAAAAGTTTGTCTGTTCCCTGCATTTTATATAATATATGCTGTTATGAAAGTCATTTTATCACAATGACTGTAAGAGCAGACTGTACATAAGCTTTGACAATCCTGAAACGAAACAGGTTGAACAATGTGTGTCTCAGCTGTTAGGACGCAGGTGTGCTGCTCCAGTAAACGTGCTGAAGTCCATCTGACTGGGAGGGCCGCTGCGCACACACACTCACACTCACACACATACACACACACACTCCCCTCTCTGTGCATGGGAACCAATCCACTCTAGCTGAAACTCCTCCTCCTGTCTCTGTGGCTCCAAGAGAGTGTGCCTAGGCCAGGCCTGCGAGCGTGCATGCATGAGTGTGCGTGAGCGTGCACGTTTCACACGTGTGCCGGCCGTGGACTGGACCGCGTCTGTAAGCTGCTTTGCAAAGGCTCTATAGAGTGACCGTTTCCTAGAAACACACTGGGATTGTTGTTGCAGAAGAGAGCTGTTTGCACATGGTGCTGCATGACTGTCAAATGCTCAGTCTGAACACAACGTGTCTGTCTGAATGAGTTTCAGACCTGCATGCTTATTAGTAATAGAAGCATTTCATGTCTATAAAACTGCTCTATCACACTTTTCTTTGCAAGCATGCTGTTACAACTAGTGGTGTAACTATGAGTATAATGTTGTAGAGATATTATAGAAGCCCTAAGAGGCTGTGCATTATTGTTTTCTTATGATCACAACTTAAGTTTCTCAACTTAGCAAAAGTTGTTTTCTCGTATCTTGACTTTGATCGTGAGAAAAAAATGAAAATGATTCTATAAGCATGTAAACATTGTGGTCTCTTGAGCTGGCTGGTAATGTAATTAACCACATGTCCCTAGTGTTTATGGTGTTAAAGTTGTTGCCTCCTTCTCAAATATCAGACACTGATGTTGAAGTGGTCTAACATTGAGTGACAGAGCTATTTCAGCTTTAGTGAGTCCCAGATTAAAGTCAAAATAAACATGGTCATCTTTGATGCAGCAATATATGTATTTATTACACTGTTGCACTGAATGACTGTTACCAAGAGAAAACACAACTTATAAGTCAAGACAAAGTTAAGACAGCTTCATTTTAAATTACTTTTTTTTTTTTTTTTTGCTATTTTGTGATACATTTTTACTAAAATTATAATAAATCAAATTCCTAAAATAAAATATATAATATATGAAACAATGAATAAATTTATATTCATTTGATATATATATATATATATATAAAAAATGACCCGTCACATCATTGACCCATACATAAACACATTAAAAACATATACAAGCAAATTAATTTACATGTTGTTTGCTTGTATATGTTTTTAATGTGTTTATGTATGGGTCAATGATGTGACGGGTCATTTTTTTTGTCCAATAGCCTTAATAATAAAAAAATTATGACATCCAGAGTATGTAAGGTAGTACAACTAGATCTCTTCTATCCAAAAGGTTTCAATTATATTTTACTACATATAAAGGTACACTATATTGCCAAAAGTTTTGGGATGCCTGCATTTACATGCACATGAACTTTAATGACATCCCATTCTTAATCCGTAGGGTTTAATATGGAGTTGGCCCACCCTTTGCAGCTATAACAGCTTCAACTCTTCTGTGAAGGCTTTCCACAAGGTTTAGGAGTGTGTTTATGGGAATTTTTGACCATTATTCTAGAAGCGCATTTGCGAGGTCAGGCAGTGATGTTGGCGAGAAGGCCTGGCTTGCAGTCTCCACTCTAATTCATCCCAAAGGTGTTCTATCGAGTTGAGGTCAGGACTCTGTGCAGGCCAGTCAAGTTCCTCCACACCAAACTCGCTCATCCATGTTATATACCTTGCTTTGTGCACTGGTGCGTAGTCATGTTGGAACAGAAAGAGGCCATCCCCAAACTGTTCCCACAAAGTTGGGAGCATGAAATTGTCCAAAATGTCTTGGTATGCTGAAGCATTAAGAGTTCCTTTCACTGGAACTAAGGGGCCAAGCCCAACCCCTGAAAAACAACCCCACACCATAATCCCCCCTCCACCAAACTTTACACTTGGCACAATGCAGTCAGGCAAGTACCGTTCTCCTGGCAACCGCCAAACCCAGACTCGTCCATCGGATTGCCAGACAGAGAAGCGTGATTCGTCACTCCAGAGAACACGTCTCCACTGCTCTAGAGTCCAGTGGCGGTGTGCTTTACACCACTGAATCCGACGCTTTGCATTGCACTTGGTGATGTAAGGCTTGAATGCAGCTGCTCAGCACGCTCTGTGATTTTACATGGCCTTTTAAGTTGCTGTTGTTCCCAATTGCTTCCACTTTGTTATGATACCACTAACAGTTGACTGTGGAATATTTAGTAGTGAGGAAATTTCATGAATGGACTTCTTGCACAGGTGACAACCTATCACGGTACCACGCTTGAATTCACTGAGCTCCTGAGAGTGACCCATTCTTTCACAAATGTTTGTAGAAGCAGTCTGCATGCCTAGGTGCTTAATTTTATACACTTGTGGCCATGGAAGTGATTGGAACACTTGAATTCAATGATTTGGAGGGGTGTCCCAATACTTTTGGCAATATAGTGTATTTTAAAGATTCTGAAGTGTCAAAATGTCATTTGGTTTAACCGTCCAATAACTGTCCAATAAGGCCAATACAGCCATTTCATTTGTGATTAAAATGTAGTAAATGTATATATTTTTTATTCTGGCATGATTTTATAACATCATATATTAACAGTGCAAAATTGTATTAAAATTATGCGTAGAAGCCGTTGCTTTGTTATGAGAAAGAATGTCCGGAAAAATGAATTTCATTGATGTCATTCGGAGTAACCAATATAAAGGGACCATTTTGGATCAAGTCATGCGGTCAATATCATGTGACAGGATGTGACATCATTCAGACACCTGCAAAGGACCACATGGTCGTGAAGCAAAGTAACTAACTCTCTCTTAACTATTTGAAAAATTCACAATTTCTCATACGCATGTCCCGAAACATCAGGTCATTCAGTACAACCGCTATAAAACATGGAAAATGTTGTAATATTTTAAAAACTTGTACTAAATATAAAATGTTTGATTGTCCTTTTGCTAACTAGCTAGCTAGCTAGCTACATATCAGCCTGTTAGCATTGTTTGGAAATATTTTCATTCGGTATAACCAAAAGTGTCATTCGGTAAAACCGAAATTTTGGTTTTACCAAAATGTTGACTTTTTTGGTGACAAATTTTGTCCATCTTGTAAAAAATGACAAAAGCAGTGTTAATTGATTATAGAAACCACATAATCTCATTGTTAACACTTAATAAAACTTCAAAATTAATTATATCTCCTTTGTTTTTTTACACCTTTAAAAATCTTATTCGTCAATGACCTATATATATATAAAACATTAATTTTAATAAATAATTAATAAAATAAAATATAATTTATTTATTAATTTTTAATATATTAATTTACAAATGGACCTCTTGAAATCTTTCACAGACCACCAGCTGACAACAGTTTTAACCAGTCCTAAACTGTACATAATCCATAATTCTCAGTAATGCTGGAACACTTTGTTTCTGTAAACTCATCACTTCTGTCATCAGTAGAAAAAAATGCAATGTTTCTATGTACAATAGGAGGTTGATTATCATTAGGGTATGTCCTGTATACTTTACATATTTGATCTGAGCATTCATCACAGAAACACCCAAGTAACACCAGGAAAAAAAGGTGTGTATTGTGTTTATTTGTGTGAGCAGTGAGTGAATTTGCGAGTGTTCACGGTGTGCGACTGTGGTGCCTGTCCTCTGCTGGGAACAGGAATATCAGGTTTCCTCTGTGTGCACAATGTGTACTCAGTGTTTCCTCTGTGTTCTCCTGCTGTCAGCACAAAGCAGTGCTACGTCAAATCAACATGCCTCACTGCTCCTTCCGTCCAAGTGTGTGCGCGTGAGCGTTACCAGCCGCACACAGTTTGCAGATTTTATTGGACAGGTTTTTATTTGACTGCTGGGCATCTGTTAATTCTCTCTGGTAATACATTAACACCTCAGGAATATGATGCAAACGGACTGAACTGTTAAACTGTCAGGATTTGAGACTCAGAACCGCAGTGGGAAAAAAACTGAATCAGGGAACAAATACTCAAAAATCAACCCTCTTCAATATTTCTGTTGTTTCTCCTAGAATAGGGATTCTCAAATTTTTCAACCCGAACCCTTTGACCTTTTGACCTAAAATACTTTAAGTATCATCTGAATTTAAAAGTTAATATTTAACAACACATTTACATGTTGTTCATGGTTCTCTGATGTCTTTTAATGGTCACATAACATGCAGGTAAATACACTATCATTCAAAAGTTTTCTTTTACAGAAATTAGTACTTTTATTCAACAACGATGCATTAAATAGATCTAAAGTGACATTTGTAATCTTATAAAAGATTTTTATTCAAGTAAAAGCTGTTCTTTTGAACTTTCTATTCATCAAAGAATCCTGAAGAAAAATGATCACGATTTCCACATAATATTAAGCAGCACAGCTGTTGTAAGAAATGTTTCTTGAGAACAAAATCAGTACATTAGAATGATTTCTGAAGAATCATGTGACACTGAAGACTGAATGCTAAAAAATTCAGCTTTATCATCATAGGAATAAATTAAATTTTTCAATACAATTGTCTCCAAAGATGTAAATGTATTTATAAAACATTTCAGATCCTCATACTACTCAGAATTAGTGTTGTCAAAAGTACCGACTTCGATACCAAGTCGGTACGGAAATTAAAAAAATGTGATGCTTTGAGCGCCGTTGAGCGGATTTGTAAACACCTCAGATTGGCCATTGTGTTCACGGGCTCAACATATATGTCTGTGATTGGCTCCAATGATCAACGCACGGGAGTGTTTGAAAGCACACGGAAGTGTTTGAAATGTTTTGAAAGCGGGAGCGTTTGAAAGCAGGCGTCTTATCAGCAAACCGGTCCGCTGATAGATGCCTGCTTTTAAATGCTCCCGTGTGTATCTGTGTAAGTGCTCGGTGAAGAGCGTCATTGATGTCTATTTACAACATGTTTTTGAAGCTTTGATCATTGTAGCCAATCACGGACATAAATGTTGAGCACGTGAACACAATGGTCAATCAGAGGTGTTTTAAAATGTTTAACATTTTTAAAATTTCAGTATCGACTTGGTATCGAAGTCGATACTTTTGACAGCACTACTCAGAATAGTCAGTCAATATGGGTTTTTCATATTATTCTTAAAATGCTATTATTATGCTATTTTAAAGGTTTCCTACAAAAGATTTATATGCATCCAAGGTCAAAAACACTTTAATTTTCTCTTAATATACATTGCAGCATCACCTCTTTTCTCACAGTGTCTGAAACTGTTCGATAAAGGATTCAGTCTCTCTAAACCCCTCCTTTCCAAGAGCCTACTCTGCTCTGATTGGTCAGATGACCCAGTCTGTTGTGATTGGTCTTCCTCATACAGTGTGTGTTGGAAATGAAACACCCATTACCATATCTGAATTTCAGCTCCGGAGGCTTCCTCAGCACATATAAACCGTGATTCGAACAATAACAATGGCATTGGTTTAATGTATCAATTCAAACCTGAGTCCTTATTCTTTGGAATTGCATGGATTTGCAAAGTGGATTTGCTTTTGCAGTGCAGAAAACAGCATCTTCTTGTCATGTCGACAACAAAACCAAACTCTTCCAGGCCTCCGCTACAACTACAGTGTTTGAGGGCGGGTCAAAGTAGACGTTGTCCCTAGGCAGCCAATGAAGACCATAGGATGGCATTATGCAAATTTGTTACAAACCTATGTAGGTTCATGCAGGAAGTAAGACTGGAATTACTGACGAATCGTTTCATTCATTTCAGAATCGGTTCTTTCTTTTGGGAATCGGTTCATGCACTTTTACCTTTGCAGACTTTTTGTATTCACAAACATCTACAGTATATTACACATTACATGAAAAGTAATATCCGAAAAAATCACAATAGGGGTACTTTAAACACTTGTTCCCTTCTTCAATTTCGAATATTTGTTTACTTCCTTGCCATACATAAAGAGGAATGAGTCCATGGTCAGTTCTGTTATAAATCGCATTAGTTGGTTTGTGATGTTGGATTAGTATCATCCATGTCCTCTCTGGTTGGTGAGGGTGTAACGGGGATTGTTTTTGTGGTACATTCCGCTCCCAGAAAAGCCCTGGTGACCCCTGGGGCGTCATGTCAGTGCGAGAGCAGAGGAGGAGGAGACGAAGAGGCCCCACTGGTCTCTGATCCTGGAAAGCAAACTGTTCAGCTTCACCCACTTCTCTGTTCATCCTCCTCCCCCATTCACCCTTGTTCAATCCATCTTCTCTGCTTCTCTAACAGACACAAAATAAACAAGAATCACATGTGATGTACACTATGGTGTGGTGCAGCCACAACTGTCTGACTGAGCTGGTCTCAGTTGTGCAAACCTGTTATCTGTGTTAATGGACTTTGGTGCATTTGTGTGTGTGTTTGGCTAAAGGGGATTTGTCTTGTGATGAGATTAGGCAGAATAACCCAGACGAGAGGGAGCTACTCACTGGCTTTGAGCACTGATACAGTATCAGCTACAAGAAGAGCCCGTTGCTTCCCTGCCGGGTTTGTGTATGTGCGTGTGCAAGTGTGTGCATACATGGTGTGTGCTGCTTGTTTGTCAGTTCTTTATGATTTGTGATTGTATGGAAAGCCACTGAGTAGTAGATGGGTGATGGTCTTACACTCCATCCTTTTAGTAGGTATCTATTTATAGTTTACAACTTCAGATTTATGTGTACGTGACCCACAACAGGGACGTCTCTATGGCATTACAGCTCAAAGCTATAATAACCCTAGCTGTGTCTTTGACAATAGTCACCTTTATTTATATAGTGCTTTATACAATACGTATTGTTTCAAAGCAGCTTCACAGAAATAAACGGAGAAGTGTTGATCAATGACGCAAACAGAATTAAAGGGTTAGTTCACCCAAAAATGAAAATCATGTCATTTATTACTCACCCTCATGACGTTTCACACCCGTAAGACCTTCGTTCATCTTCAAAACACAAATTAAGATATTTTTAATAAAATCCGATGGCTCAGTGAGGCCTTTATTGCCAGCAAGATAATTAACATTTTCAGATGCCCAGAAAGGTACTAAAAACATATTTAAAACAGTTCATGTGAGTACAGTGATTCAATCTTAATATTAGAGAATACTCTCGAGAATACTTTTTGTGTGCCAAATAAAAAAAAAAACAAAATAATGACTTTTCAACAGTATCTAGTGATGACCGATTTCAAAACACTGCTTCATGAAGCTTCAAAGCTTTACAAATCTTTTGTTTCGAATCAGTGGTTTGAATCACGTTTTAAACTGCCAAAGTCACGTGAACTATTTAAATTTCGAAACACTTATAACGTAACAAAGCCTTGTTTACTGAATTCACGTGACTTTGGCACTCTGAACCACTGATTCGAAACTTACTGAGCCATTGGATTTTATCAAAAATATCTTAATTTGTGTTCTGAAGATGAACGAAGGTCTTACAGGTGTAAAACGACATGAGGGTAAGTAATAAATTACAAAAGTTTCATTTTTGGGTGAACTAACCCTTTAAAGCAGCTCTAATAATAATAAACATTTATGGCTTTGTGTGTCTAAAGGAATATATTATATAATACTTGTGGCATAATTTTGATTACCATGAAAATTCATTTTGATTTTGTCCCTTGTTTCCTTAAAAAAAGAAAAAAGAAAAAATACAGTGAGGCTTTTTATGGAAGTGAAAATGGAAGAGACGTTGCAAGTTAAAATACTCATAATTTTCAAGAATGTAAAAAATGTTTTTTTGTGTGTGATTTTAGTGTGAAAATAATTGCTTGAAATTATGTCCAATTTTGAGCTTTGTCATGTATTACAGCCTGGAATATTCCTAACAAAGTTCCCATGTGGTTGTATTTGCCATTACATGAACGACTGCTTGTTACTTCATTCTTTTAAACAGCTTGTTATACAATTTCACGGATCAGTTCGTATTTCCCAACGTTTTGTTACTCCAGTGTCTTTATTCTGTCTGTGTAATTGTTCTTTAATTTGTTTCAGAGCTGACAGCTTATCTTCGCTTCATCTTAAATGCACTTCTTTTGGAGACAGACCGAAGATTTTCATGATGATATCAGCGGTTTGTGTGCCTGTGTGATGTAGTGGTGAGATTACCTTCACTCAATGGCATGTGCTTCATATAAACAGATCCTGTTCCCAATGCCTTCCTGTAGGGGGCAGTATCCCCCCTGCCCCTTCTAAGAGCATCTATCACAAATTTACCCTATACTAAAAACATACCAACAACCTCCTATCTTCCATAATCATGTGTCAGTAATGCATTGTGTTTCCAGACTGGTTTGAAAGTAAAGAGGAATAGATGTGTTGCTGAATTTAGTCATATTTAGTCAGTGGGTGTTAGATTTGTGTGTTATTTGTTTTTGTTTTTTTCCATTTTGCGCCAAATATAGCTAGCGAATACGCCATGCAGTCTGTGTTTGCAAGGTTGTTCTATTAATGGGGAAGGATTTATGGGATAGATTGGCAGGCACCAATACAGTAGAGAGTCTATATTAAGATTAAGACAGAGAGTCAGTTGGCCAAATGATAGCTGCGGTCAGGATGAGGTGTTATACTAACCTACAATCAAGTCCTAAATAGTCATTTGAATGTTTTATGGTTATTTTTGTGCTTGTGCTTGCAAACAGATATCATTATCAGTCATTGAAATATTCATACTTCTATTATGAATCACATTGAGTACAGTGCTCTAGTACAAGGGTCTAGGGACATCTTGGGGGTCTGCGGTGAAAAATAGTGTAAAAATGTAAAATGCTGTAAAAAAAAAAAATTGAACTTATTGCTGTTTTATTCTGTTTTCTAAATACTAGTTCATGAGATTAATCACAATTAATTATTCTGTTGATAGCCGTAGTTTTATATATCACTTCATGTTTATGCATCTGATGATGGGTAGAAAAAATGCATAATAAAGTAAATATTTTTATTTTCCACAGTGACCGTATAAGGTCTTTTAAATATGAAAATATATAGCTGTCTTTATTTTGTAGAGGAATCATAAAGTTTGAAAAACTCAAACAATAAATCATGTTCTTGTTGAGTTAACCACAAAGTAAATACAAAGTTCTGTCATGAAACTCTAGATGGCGCAGGCTAAGATGTCCTTTAACTCAACCTGCTCGTAATCACATCGTTATCTATAGGGCACAGCTGATTGGTTCCTGCTGTATCAGTAGCCAATGAGCTTGTGTGCTCAACCTTCAAAAGTACTTGGGTAGCTTTTGCCTTAGCGGTGTACCTCACTTTCAGAAACCCTCCACCTTCCCCAGCTCAACCTGTATAGATCTGCTATGGGTAATTCATGTACGATATATTGTACAGCAGCAGCATGTCTTACTTGCTCACAGCAGCGTGTCGTATATGTATTGGCAGTAGCAAGTCCCGTTACTCCCTTACTTGCTCTGCAGCAGCAGCAGCGTAGCAGATCTATTCCACCAAGACCAAACATATCAACATTGTCATACCTACCCATGCCAAACATGACATAAAATAAAAATTCACCCTAATCACTATATATTCTAGGTGCTTGTTATAGATCTTATTTTGAAAAATTCATCCGTGAATTCTGTATGTTTTTAAATGTCCTGTTTCAATCAGAATATCACATTATAGATATAAAATGGGTTACGAACACCATTTCATGTTGACTTTAAGAGAAATAGTGTAGTTAAATGAGACATTTTTCTGGAAAATAATTTGTGCACAATGTCAGACAACAAATAACGGATTAAACCCCACTGTGACAGATTCATGTCACTGAAATTATAATTATTGATGTGTTTGTTTTTACATTTGTCTCCTCTTTTCTCTTCTCCTCTCCTCTCCTGTGGGTAGGAGCCGGGGGGCTGCACATGTCGTCATCTCTGGTTTGCATTATGCAGGTCTGACTGCAGGGAGTTTGATTAATGGCTGGAGTCAGAGGGGACAGACACAGGAGCTCAGGGGGAGTTGCACACAACATGCATCTCCGCCAATACAACAACTAGATGTAAGTGGGTTTACCCATTAGCATGGCATTTTTCAGCCATGTATTTTGCTTATGCACAGGATCATAAGAGAAACCTACAGCTCTCTTACAGTTGGATGAATAACAATATTCATGCGATCTTATTAAATGTCAACGATTAAGCTATGTCTATAAAACCTTTTGAAAAGTACAATCACAGCAGAACATTCCAATCTGTGTTGGCGCTGCCGCTGACCTAGAGAGAGCAGTTGTCACATAGGTATGAAACAGCTTCACAAACAGCCTTTTTAACCACACAGAATCATTATTTCTGTGTTACAGTATTCAAATGAACACAGAAGTACTGGGATAAAAGTTTATAGTTCAGTTAAAAATACTGATGTCTGCAATAGCAAACAAAATAGAGTAAATCACCTTTTGAAATTTGACGCTTCAAATAAAGATTGTATCAATTACATTGTTACACCAGTAGGTGGTGACAAGCGACTGTTAAGAAAAAATGTATTTGTCATTGAATCATTCATTCAAGAGATTCGTTCAAAAATGCAGATTTTTTTAGTCTTTATGAGCGAATCATTGAATCATTCAGTCAAACCGATTTTTTTTTTTTTTTTTTTTTTAAATAATGAATTCAAATTAATAAAATATATATTTTTTAAATATACTGTTTTGTTTAGTTGTCTACTCAGAATCTTGGGAGAATCGTGATCTCTATTTTAAACAAATAAATTGTTAAAAAACATAAAATTGCTTCTTTTTTCTTTTTTATTAAACAGTGGTTTATTGAACAAATTGGGTCTCTCTTAAATAAATTCTATTATAATTAACATTTTCTTAAGGATAAAACAATCTATCTCTCATACAGGGAGCCCTTTCTTGCAAATTACTATAATATTAAAGCTTACAATTAACAACAGAGCCCAAACAGTTGCTATTTATTTTTAGATGTAATAATCAACACTCAAATAAAAAAACAAAAAACATGTATATTACGTATAACGCAGGTTTTGCATTAACTTCTACGTCTAATTATACAATTATTTTTCTACTCCAATTCATGCTCTCCTCTATAGTTCATTTCTCTAGTGAACTAATATGCTGTGGACACTAAATGACTTGCCTGAGGTAAATGTAATGCTACGTGAGATATTATTCTCAAGCTGTCTTTCCACGGTTAAAACACTGGTTGAGAGATTACACATAAACATATCTATGCATAGATCGTCTGTTCTTCTTCTGTGCTTTTTCCTGTTGTGGCGGTTAGCAAACAATGTTACATTACCAATGTTGGATTGCCTGTGACTGACTGTATTCGTTGTCTGACTGTATGCACCGAACCGTGACGTCTGTACCATGACAGTTCAGGACGAATACATGTACCGTTACACCCCCAATAACACACTATATTTACAATATATATTTGTCAAAATTACCTACAGCTTCAGTGCACACATACAGGATCACAGTGTGGTTTCCTGGGCTACAAACAGGAGGTCACTGTGAACGCAATAGAGCAGACATCTGAGCCAGATGATGTCAGCTTACACTCATCCTCACACACACACAATCATAAAAGTCACGCACACTCCCCAAAATACACTCCACCCACATTATGTGTGATCATTTGCAGGATATGACAATGCTGCTGGTGGATATTAATACCCTTTAGCTCATCTGAATGCAGTTGGCATGCAGGAGAAAATATCTGACGGGTGCTATTTTTAGTGCTACAGGCAAGCACACTGGGATCCACTAGAGCTCAATGATGCTATTTTGGAGTGCAGCACTCACAGAAATAGCAGCAGCATATTGAATCCAGAGGAGAGGGACAAAGAAACCTGGCCATGGATGTGCGCTCTCTATTTATAGCACAACAGCAGCAATTAACGCTGCAGAGAACATGAGAGTACACACCACAAATACTGCAGACACTCAGGCGCTTATGTTTATCCTACTCTGGCGTACGACACGGTCTGCCTGTGGTATCTGATTTGGGATCGGCTGTGTCTTCATCAGCCTTTGTCCAAAACAAGCATAAGACAAAGAACTTATTTGATTTAGATAGTTTTATAAGCTGCAGCTCTCGATTACTGAACATGGTCCAACTGTCTTTGTTCTGTGGAACTCGAAAGGAGAATTTCTAAGGAAAACCCTGGCTACTCTCTTCAGTATAATGAAAGTTAATGAGAAGTGGGGCTGTCAGGCTCTAAAATGCACCATAAAAATGGTCCACATAAGTTGTACGCTTTTGTCAGAGTCTTCTGAAGTATTTTGATAGCTTTGTGTGAGAAACAGACAAAAATTAAGTCATTATTCACTGAAAAACTTTTCAATGATTGTTCATCCAGTTCACAAAACTACTCTGGGGAAAAAAAAAACAAAAAAAACCCTGATCCAGTTCTCAAGTTCAACTCACTAACTCACTGATCAAGGCAGTTCCTTCAGTTATTGTAAATAATTTTAAAATTTAAAATAAAATTCCCTTTTTTAATATATTTTAGTGTCATTTATCAGCTTTTATTTGAAGTAGAAATCTTTTGTAACTTTATAAATGTTAAAAATATTTACTGTCACTTTTTTTCAATTTAAAGGGGTTCTTGATTATGATTTCACTTTTTTAACTTTAGTTCATGTGTAATGTTGCAGTTTGAACATAAACAACATCTGCAAAGTTACAACGCTCAAAGTTCAATGCAAAGGGAGATAATTTCTTTTACAGAAATCGCTTTTTAAGGACTTAAACAAACGGCTGGCAGGGACTACAATGAGCTTCTTCCTGGGTTGGTGACATCACAAACCCCAAAATTTACATAAACCCTGCCCCCGGGAACACGCAACAACACGCCTCCATGTTGGGCTGCTTTAGAGAAGAGGAAGAGTTGTTGTAGTAGAGTGTTGTTGCCATGCCGTCATTTTACGCCGGACTGCTTCACAAACGAAGGTCAATTCAATGCTGGATTTGCACAAAAGATTAACATGACGGCACATGCTAGTCGATGAGTTGAATCAATTCCACAGCAACTACATAAATTTATCCACTAACCATTCAGAAACGTCCAGTTGCATTCTAAAAGTTGTAACTTCTTCTTGAGTCTCTCCATCAGTGTCCGACGGTTTGAACAATGTAAGGCTGAACACTGTTACTGACAATCGTCATTTTGGCTGCGTGAGATTCTCCAACTTTGTTGTTGTTGACCAACCACAGCGTGAGCTGTTAAAGCTCCACCCTCTTCTGGAAAGGGGGCTGGGAGCAGCAGCTCATTTGCATTTAAAGGGACAAACAAAAAAATGGTGTGTTTTTGCTCACACCCAAATAGGGGCAAATTTGACAATTTAAATTTTTGAGCTCAAACTTCACAGACACATTCTGGAGACACCAGAGACTAATATTACATCTTGTGAAAAGGGGCATAATAGGTCCCCTTTAATAGTATTAATTTCTTTAAAAAATTGTAAAAATCGTGTACTGACCCCAAACTAATATACCTGCCAGTTTTGTCTTGCGTTTAGTTGCTAGTCTTGTGTTCACTTTGGACCTTGAACGCTCAAAAGTTTCAAAATAACTCATTAAATAACCAAGTTTGCTTGTCCAATCATGTCCATTGTGAGATCTCTTATGAGTCATCTGAATTTGAACCACATCAGTAAGTGAACAGGAAGCAGGAAGTGTAAAGGTCGACCTTGAGCTTGGTTTTAGAAGCCCACTTTGTCCCAGTGTTTCTAATGATTCAGAGTGGTATGAATTACCTCAAGCTGAGCTTTTTTATGCCGACCCACACCACCTCCCCCTGCCGTGAGAGGGATCAGCAGATAGCAGCTGCTGAAGAGCAAGAGCAGCAGCAATCCTTTTCCTCAACGAAAGGCCTCCAATGTGGGGAATGTTCATTTGGATCCATTCATCAAAGATGACATTCCAATAAGAGGTCCCTGTGATGGGATCCAAACTCACTGCTACCTTGTGAAAGCAATTTTCCCCTTCATGTGCTCCAGGACAGCAAAGGGGAGTTAGACTGGGAGTGAGGCTAGCTTAATCGCTCAGCATGCAGAATTGACAGAGCCTATAGATTTCTTTATGGAGAGCTGTTTTGGCAGCCCCTGTGTCGTTAAGGCACATTCATACCTGCCATCAATAATCTAATGCGACAATTAGCTGAAGATGGATGTGACAGGTTCCTCGATACTGACAAACACAGCAGTTCTGTCCATAGACAAGGTCAGTCACTCCTGTCCACTGGAATCAGAAGCAAAAGGAGCGCATGTCCTCCAGCATCTAAACAACATGTGAAGATCAGTCTGGACTGACAGCAAGGCAGATGAGTCACATTCGTCCTTTGAGTTTATGAGACATGACTGGGGTAGACTGAAGGTGAGCAGGGTGAACCTGTACTAAGATGGGTTGCATCTGACTAACTTGCATACAAACATTTAAAAGCATAGTTTACCCCCAAATTAAAATTTGTCATTATTTTTCGTGAATTTTATATTCCTTGAAAATCATCAAGCCTTGGTGTGTTCATTAGTAGTGATGTCCGAATCATGAACGAATTATGACTCAATTTGAGTCTAATGTTTTCAATGAATCGGTTGATACAGTTCACAAAACAAGTCTAAATGGTATTTTTTCACTAGTTTTAGTGATCCAGTTCTTGAGTTTATGTTAGTAACTCAGTGATTCAGTCTCACAGACCTGGTTCACTCCTATTAGTTATGAATTGGAGAAACTGCAACGCGCAATATGGCGTTTACGTAAGTAAAAGAGGCAATTGCTGATTGGTAAAGACATTGCTTCACTGTAGCTGCCGTTAGAGGCTCGGTTCCCATAGAAACCTGAGACTCTTGCTTAGGACTGCACATGCACATTGGCTGGTCAAGCCTGAAAAATAAGCTTTTTTAACGCTATTTGAGCATAAGAAACAGCATTTATGGGACAGTTCATGTCAGATTTTATTGCCGATTTGAAATATGTTATTTATTTGTGAGTTCGACAAGCAGTTTTTGAGATTTCAGGATTCCCCCATTCAAATAGATAGGACTTGGTCTTGATTGCCCGAAATAGCTGCCCAGAGGTGTTGCAAATATGGCCGCCGAGTGAACAGACTTTCCTTTAAAGGGACTTTGTTCGGTCGAAATTACGTGTTCAACTCGCTGATTTTGTCCCATTGACTCTAAATCAACTCTCTCACTGATTTGGGCTTAACTCACTGACTCACTGATTTGGTCTCACTGACTTGAGTTCAACTCATTGACTCAATGATTCGATCACTTTGACTCTAATTCAGTGCATTGACTCAATGATTTTGTCCCATTGACTAAATCAACTCACTGACTCAATGATTTGGTCCCACTGACTTGAGTTCAGCTCGCTGACTGAATTGTTTGGTGCTACTCATTTGAGTTCAACTCACTGACTGAATGATTCGGTCCACTGATTTGAGTTCAACTCACTGACTGAATGATTCGGTCCACTGACTTGAGTTCAACTCACTGACTGAATGATTCGGTCCACTGATTTGAGTTCAACTCACTGACTGAACGATTCGGTCCACTGACTTGAGTTCAACTCACTGACTGAATTGTTTGGTGCTACTCATTTGAGTTCAACTCACTGACTGAATTGTTTGGTGCTACTCATTTGAGTTCAACTCACTGACTGAATTGTTTGGTGCTACTGATTTGAGTTCAACTGACTGACTGAATGATTCAGTCCACTGACTTGAGTTCAACACACTGACTCTATGATTAGGTGCTACAGATTTAAGTTCTACTTATTGATTGAATGATTCGGTTCACTGAGTCAGTGCGTTCCACGCACAGATGATTAGGTCTTACTGACTCAGGTTCAGCTCAGTTCAACATTTGTTTGCAGTGGTTAAAAACTCAATGCAGTAGAAGACAATCAGTGAATCGGTCTGTTCTGGCTCACACAAAGCAAGTTGGGTTTAAAAGACATGAAATATAGTCGTATGGACCATATTTGATATGGTGCTTTTGCACTCTTTTGAAGCTTGAAAACTCCAAATTAATTTCTAACAGTGATCACTATGTGATTCAGAATTTTTCCTTTTGTGTTCCACAGAAAAAAAAGAGAGTCACTTAGGAATGACATGAGGGTGAGTAAATGATGACAGAATTTTCATTTTTGGTTGAACTACTGTATTGAACTTTTATCATCCATAACAACCTGTGAATCCCTCTACTTTCTAACCAACTCTACAAAAATTAGTTAATGATTAGGTTGCCCTCACAGGTACATCAAATTCATGCCTTTTTCTCTATAAGGCAGGGTCTTTCTTTGAGCACTGGATGATGTCATAAACTAGGGTTCATGCTCATATCTGGAGGGAATCATATTATGGGTTATATTTTTCCCCTTGCTAATTTGGGACACGTATTAAAGTTCTTCTAAAAATACCCTTCCAATGTACCCTGGTGACTGTATTTGCAAACATGTCCTTATATACCACGGCCTGCAGCTCTAAAAGTGGACGGCCCCCTGCTTCCAGTGGCCTTCAGTGAAATTCGTCTCTATCACGGGCCAATAATGGACCCTGGGCTTTGAAATAGTCACAGTCACCCTGCCGAGCTGCAGGGGCTCTCAAGTGGCTGTACAGCAGATCCGATGGGATTTCCTGAGCCACATGTGTCTTTGAAACCTAAGCCGAGAGTGAGAGCTGTGCTGTTCTCTGACCCCAGAGCTACTGCAAGTGCATTTCAGCATACCAGTTATGGTAGCAGACGCTAAGAGAATTCTATCAATAAATAATGCGGAGCGGAGATACACATTCAGCACGTCATTCATTATGAATTAAATAGCCACGCGTGAGCCACTAGCTTACGACAATCTGACACTTGCTGACGGGCTGAAATAATGATGGATGATTTTGAACTCATTGCATGTAGTTTGTCTCGCTGTTAAGTTGAATGAAACCTTACAAGCAGAATTGCGCCTTTGCATTAATTTGGTCATTTGCTTCTATAAACTGTGGGAGTTATTATATGTGTGAAAAGGTTATTTCTTTTTTTTTGTGCTTTTTATTTCTTTTCTTTTTTTGTGGTTATTTATATATTATTTTTAGGTTTTATTTTTAGATTTATTGTTGTTTTAGGTTTATCAGAATCTGCACCATACTTATTGTAATTGTCAAACCTATAACAACAGTCTACTGCAGTACTTGCTGATGATGAAATATAATAGAAATGTGCCTTTAGCAATAAACTCACTAAAAACTGCCATTGCACTGCATCTCTGCTGCATTTATGATTCAGCAACACGGACTGGATGCAGATCTTGTGTGATATAACTAGTAACTCTATATGCCAAAGTTTGTGGTGTCCATGGCAGCTAACAAAATAAGGGATCATTAAAATAACAGACATTTACATACAGTATAGTCCACAAGACAAAATAAAATATAGCTGAATTTACACAAATGAACCAGTTCAAAAGTTTACATACCCTTAAATATTAGAACTGTGTATTGTTACCTGGATAATCAACAACTGTTTTTTTTTTTTTTTGTGATGGTTGTTCACAAGTTCCTTGTTTGTCCTGAGCAGTTTAAAGGATTAGTTCACTTTAAAATGAAAATTACCCCAAGCTTTACTCACCCTCAAGCCATAGGTGTACAGTATATTAATTTCTTCTTTCAGATGAACACAGTCGGAGTTATATTAAAAAAATATCCTGATACATCTAATCTTTATAATGGCAGTGAACGGGACCAACGAGTATAAAGCTCAAGAAAGTGCCTCCATCCATCATAAATGTACTCCACACGGCTCCGGGGGGTTAATAAAAGTGAAGTGATGTGTTTGTGTAAGAAAAATATCCATATTTAACAAGTTATAAAGTAAAATATCTAGCTTCTGTCAGACCGACTTCCGTATTCAACTTATAAAGAAAGTGTAATGCCTCTCGAAATTCAAAATGCTTACGCTACATCCTACGCCTTCCGGATTCAATTTTACGGAAAAAGCTTTCTTTCTAAGTTGAATACGGAAGGCGGTCTGGCGGAAGCTAGAGTACGTGTGGAGTACGTTTTGCTTTGGATGGATACACTTTCTTCAGCTCATACTCGTTGGCTCCGTTCACTGCCATTATAAAGCTCGGATGCGTCAGGATATTTATTAATATATCTCCGATTGTGTTCATCAGAAAGAAGAAAGTCACATACATCTAGGATGGCTTGAGGATGAGTAAAGCTTGGGGTAATTTTCATTTTAAAGTGAACTAATCCTTTAACTGTCCTTCAGGAAAATCCTCCAGGATTCTTTGCAGGATTCCTCCACATTCTTTGGTTTTCTAGCATCTTTTGTATATTTCAGCCCTTTCCTACAGCGACTGTATGATTTTGAGATTCATCTTTTCACACCGAGGACAATTGAGGGACTCATATACAGCTAATAAAAAAGGTGAAAACATTCACCGATGCACAAGAAGGCAACGTGATGCATTAGGAGCCGGAGGGATAAAACTTTTTAAATTTGATAATCAGGAAAAATTGTACTTATTTTGTTTTCTGGGAAACCTGTAAATAACTGTAGATTCTGTAGGGCAGCACTAAATGAAAAAAAAAAGAAAAGAAAAAAAAAAGATCTTTAAACAGAATTAGAAACAAATTACGCATTATCATACTGTAAAAATTACACCCCCTGGGTCTAAATGTTTTCACCTTCTGTAATTGTTGTGTATGACACTCAGGTGTCCTCAGTGTGAAAAGATGGATCTCAAAATCATCTCTCTCTCTCTCTGTTTATAAACATTGATGTTGCCAAGAATGTTGCAAACTTTTAAATATACAGTTGCAAGAAAAAGTATGTGAACCACTTGCAGAATCTGTGAAAATGTTAATAATTTTAACAAAATAAGGGAGATAATACAAAATGCATGTTATTTTTTATTTAGTACTGTCCTGAGTAAGATATTTTACATAAAAGATGTTTACATATAATCCACAAGACAAAAAAATAGCTGAATTTATTAAAATAACCCCATTCATAAGTATGTGAACCATTGATTCTTAATACTGTGTGTGGTTACCTGGATGATCTACGACTGTTTTTTGTTTTGTGATGGTTGTTCATGAGTCCCTTGTTTGTCCTGAGCAGTTAAACTGAGCTCTGTTCTTCAGAAAAAATCTCCAGGTCCTGCAGATTCTTCAGTTTTCCAGCATTTTTTGCATATTTGAACCCTTTCCAGCAGTGACTGAATGATTTTGAGATCCATCTTTTCACACTGAGGACAACTGAAGGACTCAAACACAACTATTAAAAAAGGTTCAAACATGCACTGATGCTCCAGAAAAAAACATGATGCATTAATAGACGGGGGGTGAAAACATTTGGAATTTGAAGATCAAGGTAAATTGTATTTAATTTGTCTTCCAGGAAACATGCAAGTATTTTCTGTTGCTTCTGAAGGGCAGTACTAAATGAAAAAAAATGATATTCAAGCGAAATAAGAAAAATTTGGACCTCTTCATCCTGTTCAAAAGTTTTCACCCCCCGACTCTTAATGCATCGTGTTTCCTTCTGAAGCATCAGTCAATGTTTGAACCTTTTTTAATAGTTGTGTTTGAGTCCCTCAGTTGTCCTCTATGTGAAAAGATGGATCTCAAAATCATTCAGTCACTGTTGTAAAGGGTTCAAATATGCAAAAGATGGTGAAAAACTGAAGAATCTGCAGGACCTGGAGATTTTTTCTGAAGAACAGAGCTCAGTTTAACTGCTCAGGACAAACAAGGGACTCATGAACAACCATCACACAACAAAAAAAAAAAAAAACAGTCGTAGATCATCCAGGTAACCACACACAGTATTAAGAATCAATGGTTCACAAACTTTTGAACTGGGTCATTTTAATAAATACAGCTATTGTTTTGTCTTGTGGATTATATGTAAACATCTTTTATGTAAAATATCTTACTCAGGACAGTACTAAATAAAAAATAACATGCATTTTGTATGATCTCTCTAATTTTGTTAAAATTTTGCACATTTTCACAGATTCTGCAAGTGGTTCACATACTTTTTCTTGCAACTGTAGATCTACTTGTTGTATATAAAATTACATAAAGTGTTTTACATTTAAACAAGACACAAATTTGTAATGATTCACATAGTTAACAGCATTACTTTCAGAGTTGCATGCTGGCTAACCACATCTTGTCAATTTTAGGTTTCATGTTCAGGTGTTTGGTAGTGCAACTGGCTCCCGATATTCCAACATTGATTGATAATACAAAATCTGAAATAATTTTCTCCTTTTTTCTATTTATTATTCATTCCTATTGTAGTGCTTGTTTATAGTTTCAGTTTAGGATTTTTTATTTGATTTCTGTTAACAGAAAAGCTATTTTCTGGCTTTTTTGTAATATTTCAAATTATTATTAATATCTTTGCTGTGAGATAAGCCTGAGAAATATCTATTCTTTGGCTCCTTTGTTATAGGAAGCACTGGGTGAGGAAGAACTCATCACGGTAGCCAAGGACTGTTTTTTTTTTCACAGTAGCTAATTATCCTCTTGTCCTCTCTCTCTTTCTCCCACTCTCTCTTTGCCATCAGAGTTCTGTTCGTTACATGATGTTCAGACTTCATGACACCTCTGAGTTCCAGTCCCCAGGCAGATGTCCCCGCCTCTCCTCTTTCCCTCTCTCTCACTGTCTTTCCATCCAAGCTAATGTAGGAAACGCCGCCTCGCCTTTGTGAACGTTAGTTAGCAGTCACAGAAACGCTGTGTGTGCACATTTTAAATTACAAGACATTTGCACATGCACACGCCAGTAGTAAACTGTTCTCACTATGTTATTTAGGTGTGCTTTTATTTTGTGAGAGAGCTTGGTGTTTTTGTTCAGAGCTGTAGAGTGTGTGTAACTGACACACACTTTTGAGAGACAGATCTGTAAGCACGTCTGTCTGTGTGTCTGAGCATGTGGAGAGAGTCACATGTTCCCACCGTGTTCTCTAGCCTGTCTGCTCACCTGGCCGTTGCCATGGGAACAGTCAGACAGCGGCAGACTTTGCACCGATGTCCTCAGAGGATTCATAGAACAGGTCTCCCAGCGCCCGACGCTCCGGAACACGCTGCAACCCTCTAGCACAGAGTGCTCACTCTCTGTCCTGATGTCTCGCTGTCTCTGATAGGCCTGGGAACCTGTTCTAGAACAGATTCAGTTCTGTAACTTTTATTAATAATGCTTTAACAGTAGGGATGCACCGATATCAAAATTCTGGTGGATTACTTATAAGCTGATAATTATTTTCGTGTTATACCCGATTTTAAAACCTTTGCAAAACCTGAATTTAGGCATCACAACATTATAGTATACAGTATAAAATGTATACTATAATGATTACATTTAACGGAGTTATTAAATTGTGTTTTTAAAAATGTATTTTAAGTGAATGTTAGATAATGTCAAATTTTAAATGCTAAATGTCAAAATATGTAAATGAGCATACACAATTAAAGATCCAATATTAATACTGATAAATTTAAAAATGTATACATTTGCAATTTTGTTACCGATAAATTAAAAAAGTATAAATTCCAGTATTGTTACTGATAAATTATAAAATGTATAAATAATTTCCAATGTTGTCACTGATAAATTTTTTTCAAAAGCTCTAATATAACTTTAACTGATATGGATCTCTATCTCAAGGAATAGTTATTCAGAAAAATGTAAATTCTGTCATCATTTACTAACCCTCATGTTAGAGCTGAATGATTAATCGTTAAAAGATTGCGATCGCATTTTAAACGCCCACATGATCTCATTCCTAAATTCCAATGATTCACCAGTGTCTATGAAACCTTTAACCAAATCACACCTGCATCTGAGCCAGAGAGAGCAGTTGTCAAGTATGAAATCGCTTCACAAACATTATCATTATTTTTGTGTTACAAATATTCATATTATCATGAATATATAAGAACTGGGATAAAAGTTTATAATTCGGATATAAACACTTATGTCTACGGAAGCGATCAAAATAGAGTAAATCAATTCTTCACTGAACACAAAAGAAGATAATTCATTGTGCTTTCATTGGCATGTGATGAAAATAGTGTTTTTTTTTTTTACTACCAAACTCCAAAAAAGCACAAAATTGTAAGAAACTATTGTAAATTTGGTCTAAATGAATTCTGAGCAATATTTCAAATTTTCTGAAGACATACAACACCTTTTGTGTGAAAAAGAACAAAGTTTAATATGCTGATAATCTTACCCTCTCATCTACAGCTCTCAAATCTCATTCACATAACAAATATGAAGATGCATTGTGAAGGCATCTGACATCTGTGAGGCCGAATGCCATTGATTCACACAAATATGTGAAAGTTATGGCAGAGAGAAAGATTTTCAGCTAATAATGATGTTAAAGTCGGCCTGAAACAGAAGTTGTGATCATCTTTTCTTCCCTGAGTGAAATGGCTTCTCAGACGAGAAATAATATAGGGCTGAGCAATATTCCATAAAAATCATGTTAACTAGCTGTTGTGTGACTTCAGAAGACTTAGCACACAAGTCATATAGACTAGTGGTTCTCAACCAGGGGGCCAGGGCCCACAGGCTTCAAGGTGACTTAAAATTATTTAAAATAAGACAAAACAAGCATTAAAGTAAATTAAAACAACTAAAAATCAAGATATTTATTAGTGTTGTGGTTATTTTTTATAACCAGGGGCACACATAACTTTTTTTGGTCTGGTTCTCAAGGGAGCACCTGGAGATGTTGCTTGGTACTCACACTTTGCTCTCCTTACTATCTTCTTTTCTCTCGAACATGGTATGTGATGATAATGATGTTTTATTTTATTTTATTAACATTAATGACACAGACAACAGCAAGAATATTAGGCTGCTGTCACTTTAAGACGGACTGAATATACTGACACACATCCGGTTTCTTTCTCAACTGTTCGCCAATGACATAACCGAGAGAATACTTGCCGAGACAGGTATTTTGACATAATTTTGTGTGTATGTATCCATTCAAGCGAAAGTAAACGCGAAAGAGGAATCAATTCGGTGTTCGAGCGCTGTCTGAAACACGCCTCTCTCGCTTTGGGTGTGGCACAGATAACAGCTCGCGAGTCCCGATTTTTGCCTCTTCTTCCGCTTTTAAAATCGTTTGAATGTGTTAATTGGTGAGACAAAACACGTCCAAATGATAAACTTTCAATTTATGATGGTTAAATCGTTGGTTCGGCGCGCATGTGATTAACATGTAACCCAACGCATGTGGTTAGCATGTAACCCAATGCTATCTCACGACCAATTTGTATGTATTTTACGAAGTGGCTAATTCGTACAAATTCATACGATTTGTCTAAACCCCTGTGATGGGTAGGTTTAGGGACGGGGTTAGGGGTAGGTCATTCGTACGAATTCATACGAATTCGGCAACTCATAAATTATGTACTATTTAGCAAAAAACGTACAAATTTGTATGAGTGAGGTCGTACGCATTCATACGAATTAACCTTGTAAAATACGTACGAATTGCAGTGAGATCGGGTTGAGTAACCTTAAAAGGACAACTTTGTACCTTTTTTTTTTTACCCCTAAAAGGTGCATATTAGTACATTAGAGTATAATATGTACCTTAAGGTAGGCTACTACTTGAACCTTTTAATGGTAAAAAGGCACAAAGATGTCCTTTTAAGGGTACTTTCCCAGTGACAAGCTGTTGTACCCCTAAAGGTACAATTTTCTACACATTTTTACTCTGTGTATTGTTGTGGCCTTGAAGTCAAAAAGTTTGAGATCCACTGAGATAGACTATGGTACTTTTTATGGTGTTTTTTTTTTTTATGGTCACCTTTTCTGAGCTTGCCAGTAAAGTTTAACTAAAAACTAAATCCTTTTGAATTTTGTCAATTAAAAAAAAAAAAAAATGACATCGAAAAACCACATGATTTGGGGGGCACAATTCACTCCCTTCCCTATATATGGTCCTTGTGTGAGATACCAAGAAAGATGCAGAGGGGGGTAGTGAATGGAGCTTTTTTTGTCTCTTTGTGACTCTAAAAGGCTGTGTTGGACCGTCTCGTGAATGTGAAAGAGTCGGGAGGGTCTCCAGTAGTGATCTTTAAGAGGGGGTGGAGGGGCAGAACACGGCGCGTGAGGATTTATTGTGTGGAGAATGTGTTCTGCTGACGACGACATGACAAGATGTTCCCGGCTTTATCGCACCAGTTGCACACTTCTTCTCTTTGTGTTTTGCCAGCTGCCTGCGCTGGTGAGGGGGAAGACTGGGGTTCAGAAAGGGTGTGTGTCAGAGTGTGTGTGTATGTGTGAGTGAGGAGGGTGGAGGCCAACTGGACACAGGCTGATTCTTTTTCAATTCTTAATGCAAAGTCGGAGTCTCAGATCTTTCCGCCACTCACACACACAAAAATATCATTGTTGGAGAGTAAATAACTAAAAGTAGAGACATTGCTAATGCTAACATGACTTAGTTTCAGCAGTTTGTCAGAAGCTCGACTGTTTTCAAGTGTAGCTTTTCCAGAGCTACTATTTCTAATAAGAAAGTGTACTTGTTGACTTAACTTAAAAAAGTGAGGAAACCTGTTGCCTTAAAATTGACCCTTCGCCATGAGTTTGATTGACAGGCGATCTAACCAATCATAACGCCAAATCCGCCATTTTGTCCAACAAAGCAGTCAGGGGAGTTAACAGATTAACGTAGGTGGACTTGAACTTGAAAAATGGTGTGTGCTGACGTCTTTCCACGATTGAAACAACATTTCTTATGATGTTCATTCGTGTTTATTTAATGCTATAAATGAACTAGTAGGAAGAGATGATCGGTTCACGAGCCGCTTGAACTACAGCAATCTGTCACGACACATTAAAGAGCCACAAAACGGTATTTATTGTTTAAATTTCTTTAAAAATGACAAAATTTGAGACTTTCATATCAAAAGTAACCTGCTCTGTCTTGTCTGTCGACGCGTTGTTAGTGTCCTCTTTGCTCCGCGATGTATTTTTCACTGCATGAGAACATGATGTGTGGTGAGAGATTGGCATGGCTTGTCAGACTTAGCGTCTTTGCGAACGGTCAATTATTAAGTAAATAAACTTCAGGCGTAATTGAAAATAAAAAAGTTATGTGGAATTGTCAAGTTCACATAACTTAATTTTTTCAATTACCCATGTTTATTAAGTTTATTTACTTAATTTTAAGGCAATGGGTTTCTTCCCTTTTTTAAGTTAAATCAACTGATCACTTTTTACAGTGTAGCTGTGTAGCATGACAAAAGACTAAATTGCTAATTTTTATATCAATATTATATTTTGCGCGCACAACTTTACAGCTGAGCAAACAAATGCATACTCATCTCCTAAATTTGTTTGTACTGTTGATTTCTGTCTAAAACAAGCTGAATTTGTTGAAGTATTAAAATTACTAACTGAATTAAATATTTATTATGGTGCTGTTTATCCCTATTTTTTCAAATGGGGGTTAATATTTGGGTGTTTTCTGGTTTTATCAGTTATTTAGGGTACCTCTATGTATTGTTGCCTTAAATCTCTTAGATCATTTTCTTTAGTAACCTGTAGCACTACTTTTTCAAATGGGCACAGTTTTGTAGCTTCCCCAACAGTGATATACACACACAAATATGCACGCCCGCGCACACACACCCTGTCCCAGCTGCATTTTCGAGTGCCAGGGGTTAAGCAGGGAGCAGAGGCAGGAAGAGGAGGGGACGGGGAGGAGAAAGGGCCATCCCACAGTCAGCCTGGTTAGTAGAGACCACAACATCAGCATGTGAGTCCTCCAAACATCCAGCCTCTCACAGCAGACCCTTACATAAAGCAGAACTCTCTCTTTCACTGTCTCAGCCTGGCTGTCTCATGCTCCCTCGCTGTCTGTGCTGGAGCCAGACTCACATGGTGTCACATGTGATGGCTCGCTGTTTTCCCTCTCTCTTCAATAGAATCAAGACACGGTCTCTGCCATCTCTCTTTTTGTCAGCTGATCTAAAGGTTCAACCTACCAGAACAACTGTACACTTTTCCCTTCACCCGCCCTGACCTTTAAATGGCCTTTCATAACCTGATTATAGAGGGATTTAGTAGAAGAATCTGTATAGTTGGCTGCCATTCAAAAAGTTCTACACATCCACTAACACTTGAGTGTTTGTTTGATAAATTCTTCGGCTAATTTGAACATGCTTTCTTTCAGCTGATAAGAGTGTAGTACACTGCAGAAAATCTCACTGTAGAGCCAAACAGTAAAATTCATTAAATGAAATGAGTTTGTTTCACTCAAATAACAATAAAAGTTTATTGTACTTAATAGAAAAAAGTTGCATGAACTCAAAACTTCATTGTAGTATGCTGAACTTAATATGATTGAGTTGCAGCAGATTTCTAATTCCCAGCATGCATTACGTCAGACTGTATAAATAAATGCTGAAATTAAGTGTTATTTTGTGTGTTTTTGCACAAGATTAACATAAGGAGACATAAGTTAATGTTTAATGTTGTGTTATGTTGGGATTTACGGGGGTTCTGTTATGTTAGTTTTGTAGGATTACCACTGTGGTGAAGAGTAGAGCCTGTGGTTAGGTTGAGGATGGGCTTTTAAGACCATATATATTGTATGTTGTTTGATTATATACATGCAAGTATGTAATGACAGTCTCTTTGATAGTTATAATAGCATGTGTTATTTGCTATCTAACATTTAACCAAGATCTGAATGTGATGTTTATGTAAATGAACTGTATGTAATTAACATTTTGATGAGTTGGGCGAAGCTGAGAACTGTGGGAGCGACAGGATGCCAGTGACGTGATTGTTAATGAGAGACACCTGTGCACCACACTGGCCTTGCTCCGCTTCCGCGGCTCTCGGCCCCACCCCACTTATCACAAAAATTTTAAGTTCTGCTAACTTAAAAAAATTAGTTAGTTTACTTAAGTGTTTTGAGGTAATATGTTTCCTCAAATGTTTTGAGTATTCTGAACTTATTGAGTTTTACAGTTGTGTAATGTATTTAAACATGGTAAAATAGTACGTCATGTCAAAAGTTGGTTTTTTTTTATATTTCTATTTAACTTTTAATTATTTATATTTTAGTTTTATTAATTTTAGTACTTCAACTTATTTCAACTAGTTTCCAAATCAAAATTTCAAATTTTCTAAGTTTATTTTTAACAGTTCTAGGTTTAGTTTAGTTAAAAATAACACTGGTCATGTTGTATGCTAATCAAATTGAGCACTTGTCCACAAACATGCTTGTCTTAGTAGTTCAAAACAGTCTTGAAACTTTCTTGCACTAGACTAAACTGTAAGTAGTTTTAGCTGAATGAAGTATCTGCAGGTTTGGGAAATCCAGGTGTGATTTAGACTTTTCTATTTTGAGCTACAGGGCCCAAGATTAGTGAACTGTTCCCCTGAGTGTGTCTATTTAGGCTTGCTGTGAGATCGCTGTGAGGATAGGCCTGTTATGTACGGAGCCTCTAAAGGGACATGGTGATGAGAATGAAATTAGATGACAGGAAAACTGAAAAACGTTTCTTGGCAGAACGCAAAACATAAAGCATTAACATAATTTTTTCCTCTCATCTCATATTTTCCATCACCATGTCCCTTTAGGGGTTCCATAGGTATGCCTTCTGCCTGTAGTACTTTGCCAGCACTCCAATGGAAAGTCCCATTTCTTGCATTTTATCCCTTCTGTACTTGTCAAGTACCTGTCAATTGTTATGACCCACAGAATAACATTCTTATTTTATGTAATCCAAAATGATATTTAAACAGAACTAAAGCTTGTGTACTTTGTTTTATAAGGGTAAGTCCATTGTGACATCATTGCAAATGCCAATAAGAGGATGGATTTCCCAGTACTCTTCTGCAGGAACTTCCCATCAGTGTTGCCAGTGTATCAAAAGCAAAACTCGACCTAAGTGGGGATATTATTTAATATTTCTTTCTGTTTTTACTGAGGGAATTTTTGGATTTTCTCTTTTTTATCACCCCATAAATCAGAAAAAAAAACAGTTGTAGAAATGTAGATACCAAAGTATATAAAGTGTAATAAACGCGTAAAAGTGTATTTTGGATGTTTTCTTCCCACTAGTCTGAAACAACACGTTATAAAAAGCCAAAATCTCAAAATTGACCAGTGCATGAAAAAATGTTTTTGACTGTAGTGTCTTGCTTAAAAAGTAGTAATATTTCACATAATTACAGTTTTTTACTGTGTTTTTTATCTTACCGACCCCAAACTTTTTAAATATGGTGAACATGGACACAACCTGCTATGCAACATCTACAGTGGGCCATTTGTATTATAATACAACCTTTTCTTTTTGTTTTTTTTACATAAAAGTTTGAAAGGTACTTTGTGATGTGCTTTATTGCATGAGAAAGGGCCCTTAGCCAATCATACCCAGACAGCAACATAGTATGGCCCAGATCCAGCCCACATCTGGTACATGTGGATTACACGCGGACCAGATGTGGGCCAGATCTGTTCCGAAATTATGTTGCTGTCAGGGTATCAGAGCTCTTTAAGGTGTCTTAAAGATGAAGTGTCTAGTTTCTGCCACTAGCATCACCAATTGGAATTGTTTTCAAACAGGTTTCCCGAATATTCTTTATTCTTCCATTGCTCAGGCAAGCAGATAGTCCCACCCCAAAGCCAATATTGCTGGTCAGGAGTTTCAGACAAGCTACAAACAGGTAATCAACCAAATGGCTTACTTATAGTCATCTCTCCACATTAAACTCAGATAAGAGAAGTGAAAACTGCAAAAAAAGCTTTTTTCTATGTTGTCAAGTCCTTTAAGATCCATTTGCATGATTACAGTGCTAAACCGTAATTATCATTACTGGTGCATCTCCAGTGGCCCATTTAAGAGCATGTCTCCATGAAACAGCCGACTAACAATTGTTGCACTTTAGTTTGTTTTGATATATATCTGTGGGCCTTGTAGTAAACATGCGTTTTGCACATTTCAGTTGTTGTATGTCATTGGCAGTGCCTGAGCTTGGCAGCATGCCACTGAGTCGAACGGCAGCACACGAGAAGACAATGAATGAGTTTGTTCTCCTGTCAGCAATCTCCAGACCCCATACAAATCACCTGTCACATTATGCAGAGCTCTAGATTCCACACGAGTGTTCAATCACATGCTCTTGAACAGCGATAAACCAGCACTCACAAGATTGTAAGACAGACGGGATGCTATCTGGGATGTCTCATTTCATTATATTCTTCTTGACACTGGAAAACATTACAAATCTCAGAAGTTTTCTTTACTGTGTTAATGTATTTATTGTTGGAAAGTTTTGGGTGTGACATATCAAAGGGCTTTTTTAAAATTGCCTTTAGATACAGCACAGCTTTAATTGGACAAGAATCTGTCTAGTGCAGGATGAGTCATCAATATTTTTGCTCTATTCTTCAGTGGTTCTTAAAGGGTTAGTTCACCCAAAAATGAAAATTATGCCATTAATTACTCACCCTCATGTTGTTCCAAACCCGTAAAACTTTCGTTCATCTTCAGAATGCAAATGAAGATCTTTTTGATGAAATCTGACAGCTTTCCATCCCTCCATAGACAGCCTACGCAACTGAAACTTTGACGCTTCAAAAAGTTCATAAAGAGTTCACCATGCAAACATGCTTGAGCTTCCGTTTCCCACAGCTGATGTGTGAGTTGATGAATGTTTGTACGTGAATAAAAGCCTAAATTCAATGTGTTTGCGATTGTGTCTCTTCAGAAAATTTGGACTAAACCACTCAATTCATTCATATTTCTATGGAGGGACAGAAAACTCAGATTTCATCAAAAAGATCTTCATTTGTGTTCCGAAGATGAATGAAAGTCTTATGGGTTTGGAACGTCATGAGGGTGAGTAATTAATGGCATAATTTTCCTTTTTGGGTGAACTAACCCTTTAAAACATTTTGACTCAAAGGCCCCTGTTGTCCAACACAATAGTCAAAGGATCCCTGATATAGGTTATTTCCAGTATTTCAAAAATTAAATTCTGTCATTTATTACTCACCCTTATGTTATTCCAAACGCGTAAGACTTTTGTTCATCTTCGGAACACAAATGAAGATGTTTTTAATGATCTTTTTCTGTCCCTCCATTGACAGCCTACGCAACTACCACTTTCAAGCCCCAGAAAGGTATAAAGACATCATTAAAGTAATCCATGTGACTCCATTGGTTTAACCTCAATTTTATGAAGCAACGTTAGTGCTTTGTTTGCGCAAAAAAACATAATTTAACACTTTATTTACAAAATATTAATCTCCAACGCGTTCACGCAACAACATCTGCTCAACACAACACATATGCGTCGTGGTGCTCTCATGAACGCGTTGGAGAATAATATTTTGTAATTAAAGTGGTAAATTGTGTTTTTTGTGCAAACAAACTCACGTTGCTTCATAAAATAATTGATCATTTTAATATATTAATAACAATTTAAATACTTTTTAGTCTTGAGGCCCCCTCGTTGAGGACCACTCTTGTACATTGTAAACGTGTATCTCTGCTAAGAAGTGAATTTTGTAAACATTTCTGAGTACACTTTTATATAGATGGCCTCTCAGTCTGATTTTATGTTCAATTTGTCTTTCTGTTTTTTTTTTTTTTTTTCCAGCCTCATTCCCCATGTATTCTGGGACTGTAATTTACCCAGAAGGCATTGTGCTGTCTTGTGGGAGCTGGCAAACTGGCAGAGGACACCAGCTTCCTGTGCCTGTATATCCATGCCTGGCTTTTCTCTGTTGTAGCACTGCCTCATTGTACTGTACACTCTGAACTAGACAGATTATCTCTGGCAAGGCAGTGATCTAGACAGATTATCACTTTTTTTTCTCCTACCTCTGGCCACAGAGACTCCTGACTGTCCCAGTCATCAATATTTACTCTCTCGAGGGAGGTGAACAAAAGCATCGGCTCGGGTTTGTACAAAAGCGAGATGTTCAGTTCTTGTACATTCAGGTCAGTGATCATTATAGTTTGGGCCGGAAGGATAAGGACAAGTCTGTAACATATGCACCCTGTACCCTTGCTCAGAGCAAAAGGCCACTAAATCAATCTCCTCCATCGAGATTAAGAGTTCAAAGGTCATGATCTTGTCTGAAAATGCATAACTGAAAAGCCTTGTGTCTTGTACAAAGGTTTTGACCTTATTAGTGGGTGCTATTAATGTTGCATGTTTAGTTTTGCCAGTATTGTGGCAGAGACCTATATATGTTTTTATTAGGATTAAGGAAGTGACTATGATTAAGGAAGACGGAGGTCAACGAAACGCAGAAACATCCTTTTAAATCAAGAGAAGAAAATAAAAAGAGGAACTCAAGCGGGAGAGGCTTAGTGTCTTTAGAGCTAAAAAAGGCCTGTGGGTTTGTGCTTCATTCTCTTTGACCTGCTCTATATTTAGCTCAATCCCGTGGCTTTCTGACTGACTGGGCAGCACTGGTCATTTGCGTGATTATAACAATGCCTCATTTTTTGGCAGCGTGAATATACGAGGAATTATAATGGAGCCATTTTTGTGTGGTTTATTTGGAGAGAAACAGCTTTTGTTGAAAACAAATGAATAGGGTTGCTGAGAAGCTGCTGTTGTGATGTTTAGGAGTTCATTACATAGTGTCCTTTATTATTCTTTCTATTTTAACAGTTTTCCAGCTTAACACCTTGAAGAAATAGAGCTAATTAGGTGAACGCAAAAATTAGAGCTCAACATTATCGGAAGGCATTACAAATGCTTTGTTCCTAAACCTCTGGAAATGTCATTAGCCCATAGACAGATAGTTTACAGTGCAAGTGTCACAATAAGTCGGGCATATGGTTGCCAGGGCAACTGTGACATCACTGCAGACATAGTGATGCATGAAAATTCAAATAGCAGGGGAACGGTTGCTAGGTGACCTGAACTCGAAGTCATGGGGCAGCAGCCAAACTGATACTGGTGTTGTGAACACAGTGTACTTGAGTGGCACGCCGTGGGTCTATTAGCCTGCTGTTGGCTCAGACTTGACTTATCACTGCGGGCGGGGGGAAAAATAGCTTATTGTGCATTTGTAAACCAGTATTGAGAAATAAAACACATTTCTGATCACAGCTGCCCTTAAAAGCCCCATAAAATCACTTGATAAGTTCAGATTTCTTTCCTGTGTTGACATATTTCCTGTTGGAACAGGAAGTGTGGACGGGACATATCAAAGAAATTTAGAAATTGGCAGTAGGACATAGGGCATTCTTATTCTAGAGAAGATTTCATTTTTTTAAAGATTTTAAGAAAAGTTTATTATGCTTATCAAGGCTGCATTTATTTGATCAAAAAAGCATTAAAATTGTGAAATATTATAAGGGTTTATAATATAATTTATTCTTGATGCAAAGCTGAATTTTCAGCATTATTACTCCAGTCTTCATTGTCACATGATCCTTTAAAAAATCATTCTAATATTTCAAGATATATATATATATATATATATATATATATATATAATATTTGCTGTTTAATATTTTTGTGGAAATATTTTCAGGATTCTTTGGTGAATAGAAAGTTCAAAATAACAGCATTTTTTGAAACAGAAATATTTTGTAAATATTTCTCAATATATTTTTATCAATATATTTACTGTCACTTTTGATCAGTTTAATGCAGCCTTGATAAATAAAAGTATTAATTTCATTAAAAAAAAACAAAAAAAAAAAAAACTTTTGAACAGTAATGTGTACAAGCAAAGTTTTGCCAACAAAATTTTAGCATATAGCAAATACTAGTGACATCAAAGCATACAGACATAGACAAAAAGCCACAAAACACCCATTTTGATTCCAAAGGGTCTTTAATGTCAAAGAGATTCATTTCAGCCACCAATTTCCAGCACATTAAATGATTTAGGCAAATAATCAGCTTTTAAAAGTGTAAAGACAAAATCCCATCCAGACTTGACTGTGGTCCCTACGCTGAACACTAAACTGAAATGATCTGACCTACAAAATCAGATTGTGTAAGTATTATCCATATGTAGGTTATTGATGATCCACGCGTGCACACGGTGACGGAGGCCTGTGTCAGGGTACGGGCTTCATGACTCAGAATGAGGTCACTGCATCTCTCCCACTGCTTAGTGGGACACTGTTCTCTTTCCCTCTCTCATGACTCAGATCTGGCAGCGGAGTTGTGAATGAACAGTGTCTCACCGTCTGTTTCATCGGTGCTGTATATAGAGGGCGATTACCACTCGCTGCAGGATCGTGACACACTCTACACCTACGAGCTGCCAAAGCAGAATGAAATCACATGCAGGGAGACAGAACAGAGAGAACCAACAGCACAAGGCTGGTAATCACGTTCAAATGAGAGAGAAAAAGGCGCTCGGCTTATAAGATTTTCCATTTAATTCGGGGAAAATCTAGAGAGGTTTGCACAGTAGGGGATGAATTTCAGTCATGACTCAGTTTAAACAGAAATGAGAATCTAGAAAGAAACAAAGGGTGCTGATGAGATGGATATCTCTGTGCGTGTGCTAGTGCACACCCATGATGACATGTTTGTAGATTTTTGATTTAGATATGCAGAATATGCAGTGCTTATGGTTTTATCACCAGTAGGGCCCAACGTATAGAGAAATAATCAGTGGCTGCTGTTAATTCATTCTGATATCTTTGTGCAGTGTTTAAACCACAGTATGTGATCTGGGGAAATTTAGGTTAATCTCAGGACCATGTCAAAGTCGTATTTCACCCCCCAAAAGTTGTAAAATAATTTTTTTTGTCAAGAAAATGAAACCCGTTTCTGTATTTGCCCATAGCAGATCTATACAGGTGGAGCTGGGGAAGGTGGAAGGCTTCTGAAAGCATGCTGCACTGCTAGGTGTGTTTCCATAACACCTGAATGTGGGTAAGTTTCATAAAAAAGCAAAATTTTGAACAAAAAGCCGAAAATCTTGTTTTTGTCAAAGACTACAACATGCATAAGCAATGCTTTTATTGCCTTTTTCTACTTTTTTTTTTTTTGTGTGTGTGTTTTGATACTGAGATTCTGTATTTTTTCAGAAGATGCATAATAGCACCCCCTACCTCACAACAGTGAAAACATGGATTGCCGGAAAATTCCATCAATGGCGGGGAAGTGTTGTGTCATAAATGACAGAAAAATTCAGTCAATGTCGGGGAAAGATTTAAAGTACACTATTAACGCTTTTCCACTGCATGGTACGGTTCGGTACGACTCGCTTTTTGGCGCTTTTCCGCTGCATGGGACGGCTCGGTACGGAACGCTACGGTTTGCTTAAATAATAACACCTCGGTTGAGGTTGCAAGCATGCCGTACCAATACTAAATGTGACGTGTAAGCACTGCAGATCACTGATTGGTCAGAGAGAATCGTCACTACCTGCGTCATTGTATTTGAAACACGAGACACCAAACCCGGTAGATTTAAGTAGTCAGTAACAGCCATCGGAGTATCATTTTTTTGTAAAAATATAACTTTTTTTAAACGACTTGCTTTAAACGACAGTCGCATGCAACTTTAAAAAAGAAATGGCTGTATTGTGGTCAGTAGACGAGTGCAGACTCGTTGGTAGACGAGGAGCAGATCCACGGCAGTAGAGGCGGCTCAACTATAATGATAACTTTTGGCCCTCTAGCGGTTAAAAACAAAACTGCATTTTGCAGAGGAACATTGTCTCTGTAACTGTGCAGATGAATATGGTTATCCTTCTGCTCATAAAACATTCACTACTAGACTATAAGAGAAATAACCAGTTTAGAATGAAAGGATCTCAAGCTGACAAGCTGAAGACGTTACTGTAATTATATCCATTAATAGACAAAGTACCTCCTTTAAAATAAATTGCAGCACAGCTCTACAACAACCATAATTAGGGTGACCAGACGTCCCATTTTTCCCGGGACAGTCCCGTATTTCAGCATTTTTTTAGTGTCCCGACTTATTAAGAAAAAATCATGTTTTGTCCTGTAGGCTATTTCATCTTTTCTAAAATTTCGTTACAACTGGGTGATCATAGAACGAGTAGTGATAGTAGTGTTTTGTCATGCAAGAACAGCCCAATCAATTCGTCATAGAACAAAATTACCATCCAATCACAATTCGTTATCGATTAGTGAAGGCGGTATAGGCGGAATCGCATATTGCAATTAATCTGTTCAATAAAATACCTTACTCACCTGTTGAGTAATAAAAATGCCATCTCTGTGTTGGTGGTCAGCGTTTTCTTTTTTTTTAAACGGGCGATTCCCCGCAGGTTTGAGATTTAGTGTGCTCTATGTCCACCTTTCTCGCTCTTTGTGACAAGTGACTATGCCACTCCCACACTATACATGCGTCAAAGTAGCCGGAGCAACTTTTCTCTATTTACGGATATGATGAGACACGCACGGGCGAGTGACGTATACGCAATTTCCAGCTAAAACCATCCAGTCAGGTCTAAAATATAAACACTTATAATAGGCTTACCATAGTAAATCAGGGTAAGACTGAAAAATATGTTTTGGAGGATGGATTTATGATGTAATGAAATTTTGTTAAATAGTGTACCTTTAATTGTCATGTAAAAAATGTCACAATGGTACAAAATAGCCATCATTTTCGTGATGCAAAATATAATTTCATATTTTTCCTTTTGACTTTAGGGTTAATTATTACCCAAACATTTGTCTCAGTATGGACAATCCTCTGTGCTAACACAAGAGGTTTTTTTTTTAAGCCTGATTATTTTTTAAGGCCTCATTAGTCTTCAATCCCTTTGAGTATTTAGAAATCCACCTTGTTAATTGGCAAGTTGACAATATAAACCTATTATTTCACACAAAAACACTGGGAAAAAAAACACTATTAAACTCGTATGGTATGGTTAAGTTGAAGATCTACATTGCTGTAGTGTATAGGTGTGGATCTGTTTAACGTGACTTTACGTAAACACACACGACTTCATCACATCTCTCTCCTGACCATGTGTCAAAACAGCAGCGGAATAATCACTCAAAGTGTGTTTTGGCTTACATGCCTGTGATTCATCTTGTTCTGAAAGTTCATGTAGTTAAGGTAAAGCTATTGTTTTGTTCCGCGGTTGGGTTATTCTATCCAGTTCCAGTAATTCGGCAAAAAAAGAAAAGAAATACATGGGCGGTACTGAACTGAAATGCCTGAAACTCCTCCCAGTTTTACAGTAGACTGATGGGAAATCACTATACAGAGATGTTTCATCCACAGCCTCTGGGCAGCCACTCTCAGATTATTACCCTTCATTAGACCACACTGACCTAAACTGATTTAAGAGGCTGTGTATTACTGGAAAACATCAATCCCTCTTTTTTATGATATTATAGTCCAGGCATTAACATTTTACAGCCTTTCTTTTCAGACTTTATTCTCTCATAACTATCTGTGCTTAATACTCCATGTCGATTTGTGTTAATGTATATGAACTCAGCGTTTTTTACTGTAACTCAGTGGTGAAGTTAAACTGTCTTTCATGTGTCACTCATCTCCTGCTCGCAGTGAGTCATCTGTACACCCACCTCAGCATTATGTGCAGTGTTCACTCACAACGCGCTCCTGGAGCATGACTCAGCTGTTACATGATCACCCAGGCTCCGCCCCCTTTATTCACCTGCGCTGATGTCATAAGAGTGGGCTCTGTGAATAGTGCCATTCATCAATTATCAATCGGTTCTGTAAAAGTTGGCGTAAAAGATCCTGAGTCATCCTGAGCTTAACAGTGGGAATAATAGATTGTCCATTTTTTTCCACATAATATAGACTGGACTGGAATCGTGGAGTTGTTTTTGTTTAAGGTGATCTCATAGCAACTGAGTTGTTTGGTAGGAGTGTTTGATGGTGATGAGGTTGTTTTGGAGCAATAACAGAAGATTATTTGTGGGTTTGTCATATTTATGCTAATTTAGGCTACCAGTGCACCATGAAAGTGTGTTGTTAGTTTAAAGAGTATATGAGTTTTTGCAGTATACAAATATAGTTTATAGCAGTGTGAGTATTGTGTATATAGTATACTATACTATAGTATATAGTATACTATACTATATATTTAGGGCCCGAGCACCGATGGTGTGAGGACCCTATTGTAATTGCTCAGTCAATTCTTCTTCTTCTTCGAAATGAATCGCATTTTTGAGGGCCTAAACATGCTCGAAAACTCATGAAACTTTGCACATGCGTCAGAAATGGTGAAAATGTATGTCTGATATGGGTTTCAGAATTAGGTGTGGCAAAATGGCTCGATAGCGCCACCTACAAAATTTCAATTAAGCACCCTTCGCGCTACATTTCACGTACAAGTATGAAATTCGGTAGACACATGTAATAGCCCAATACCTACAAAAAAGTCCTGGGGTGCAAAATCTGAAAACCCAACAGGAAGTGAGATATTTTGAATATATTTTGAAGATATTTTGCCATTTCCAGACATTTTATTTTAACGAACTCCTCCTAGCTTAATCAGATAAACATCACATTTAGTCAGTCTAATCTAAAGGCCTTTGCGACGTTAAATTGCGAAGATCTTGAGTTTTCGTTGAAGGGCGTGTCCTTGGTGGCCTGACAAAGTTCGATGTTTCGCCATGAAACAGGAAGTTGTTGTAACTCGGGCATACAATGTCCAATCTGCCCCAAACTTCACATGTTTTATTAGAGTCCTGGCCTGAAGACATCTACATGCCAATATTCATTTACAGTCATAGCGCCACCTGTGGGCAACAGGAAATGTCATGTTTTACACTGTGATTAACTCCTCATAGAGATTTAACCAGATCAACATTATATTTGGTCAGTCTAATCTTAAGGCCTTAGCGATGTTAAATTGCAAAGATCTTGAGTTTTCGCTGAAGGGCGTGTTCGTGGCGGCCTGACAAATTTTGATGTTTCGCCATGAAAGAGGAAGCTGTTGTAACTCAGGCATACAATGTCCGATCTGCCCCAAACTTCACATGTGTGATAAGAGTCCTGGCCTGAAGACATCTATATGCCAATATTCAGTTAGTCATAGCGCCACCTGCTGACAACATGAAATGGCAGGCTTTGCACTATAATTCACTCCCAGAAACACATTTCAATATGCCATGAAGTACCAAACATGCTAGAAACACGTTAAATCATGCAACACATTTGGCTAAGTGCTAAATTATGGGATTAACGCCATGAAACAAGAAGTTGTTGTAACTCAGGCATACAGCGTCCGATCTCTTCCAAACTTCACATGTTTGATAATAGTCCTGGCCTGATGGCAATGGCAATGGCTTTAGTTTTCAACCCAGAGAATACAGCAGAAATTTCTTTATAACAGAATATATTTCTTTATAGTTAAGCAATGGACAATGTACAGTAATTTTGTTATTATTGCAAAATAAGCCCTAAAATTCTTTTGTTTAATTTTTTTTTTTTTTCATTAGATTACTTGTAGATAAGCTTAAAGTGGTCCGCTAAGATATAGCTTAGTTATGTATAGGAAATCAGCATATATTCTTTTATTTATTTGTATATATTCATTCTCTAACATATATTCTTTAAAGTATCAGTTAAATGGTTCATAAATAATTTGTTAGGCTTTAAATTTTCAATAATAACAGCTGTAAATTGATAAATGTTTAAAAAAAAGGTAATTTAAAAATTAATTATAGCTATCATTGAAAATGTTGTACCTAATAAATTGTTAGTTGTAATTTATTTTGTTACATACATACACCCCATAAAAGCTCCATATATTTGAGCCTTGACGTCAGCACACTATTTTTCTTGAGCTGTGGAGCTTAAAAGAGTATAAAAAGTATACACTATAAAAATGTTAGTGTAGCCAAGAATAGATTAGACTGTGGGCCCAGATCATGCCATGTCACTCTCTCTGGTACTTTAAAACAGTTCAGTGGGTTAAGTGGACAACAGTGTTGTAAGTGGGGTCATATACAGGGTGCCTGTGTGTATATGAGCATTAGAGTGGCGTAAAGTGTGACGTGTGTTTAAGGTCAAAGATCTCTCTGCACTGAGAGCCACACAAGTCAGAGTACACACAGCTGTCAGCTCTAGTTAATGACTGTGGTAATGTCACATTCAAATGAAGAGTGTGTATATATGATTTTGTGTTATACGAGTCCATGTGTGCATACTGCATGAGAGAGGGAGCGGTCTGTGAGTTGAAAACTACACTCTTAAAAAAAGTGGGAGAACTTTAAAGGGTTAGTTCACCCAAAAATGAAAACTCTTTCATTAATTACTGTTCATCTTCGAAACACAAATTAAGATATTTTTGATGAAATCCGTGAGCTATCTGGCCTCCGATAGACTGCAACACAACGACTACTTTCAAGGCCCAGAAAGGTAGTAAAGACATCGTAAAAATAGTCCATGTGACTACAGTCGTTTAACCTAACGTTATGAAGCGACGAGAATACTTTTTGTGTGCAAAAAACAAACAAAAATAATGACTTTATTCAGCAATTTCTTCTCTTCCATGTCAGTCTCCTACGCAGTTTGTTTTTTGTGCACAAAAGTATTCTCGTCGCTTCATAACATTAAGTTTAAACCTCTGTAGTCACTGTAGTTCCAGATAGCTCACGGATTTCATCAAAAATATCTTAATTAGTGTTCTTACGGGTTTGGAGCAACATGAGGGTGAGTAATTAATGACAGAATTTTCATTTTTGGGTGAACTAACCCTTTAAAGTCTGCTAAGAAACTAGCATAGTTATGTAGGAAATCGGCAAATATTCTTTCATACATTCTTATATATTCATTCTCTATCATATAGCATAATCAGTATCAGTTAAATGGTTCATAAATAATGTATTAGGCTTTAAATTTTCAATAATGGCAGCTGTAAATTCATGAACTTCATGATAAAAGTTCATTTAATTATAGATATTACTGAAAATGTGATACATTATTAGTTGAGAGAGTTGAAAACTATACACGATTAATGTGTTCCAGGGTCCTTTTCAGTGTTTGCTGACTCAAGCAGTTAGTCGAACTTTGCCTCATCAGTTCTCATTACATAACTGGTTAGGGGAGTTATTTACTTAGAAACAAATGCACATAAATTCATACTCTTCTCAGCCTAATTGCATTTTTAACTGCAATTACTGTAGTTGACACCCAGTATTGTGCTCTCTATGAATGACTTTCACCAGAACCCCTTCCTTGAAATCCGACTTGAATAACTAGTGAGAGGGACATGTTGTTATTTTTAGGACACTCCCCACATGGGTGTCTGTGTCTCTTTGTGGCCACCTGGGTATAAAGAGAGCACGGCCATGATTCGAGGAGTTGAACAGGTGTTGTCTGAACTCTCCCAGGTGTCCACTTAATGCGTACAGGTACAATGAGGGTGTGTATGTGTGAGCCTTTATGTGTTTTTGTCCTTATGTTTTCACTCTGCTTTCCAACATACCCTTTGTGATGAGATGTTCTTGTCGTTGTATATTAATTATGTTTTATTAATGTTACTATTGTCTCTAGTGATCATTTGTCACACACTGTGCATTGCCATAACTAGTGTTTATGTAAGTGCACTTATCAAAATGTACCATGTCTCAAAAGAGTGTCACTCCTCATAGGTCAAACAGATGAAACTCAAGCAGCTGGACACTGACCTATGAGGTCATAAACAGGAATGAGACCACCTGCCCACTTGCATTAACTTTTTTCTTACAGATTTATCGCAAGTGATCTTTTCACAGTCAGAATGCTGCTCTACTGATTCAAAATCTGCAACATTAGCTATGTTTCCATCACCCTGTTTTTATGTGTATTTTGAAGTATCGCATCAGAAATGAGAGATGGTAGCGCCAAATTTCGGAAAAAAATCCCTTAATTCGCAAAAATGTTTTTACGCTCACTTAAAGGGATAGTTCACCCAAAAATGAAAATTCTGTCATCATTCACTCGCCCTCAAGTTGTTCCAAACCTGTATACATTTCTTTGTTCTGCTGAACACGAAGGAAGATATTTTGAAGGAAGTTTGTTACCAGGCCGCTTTGGGGCACCATTGACTTCCATAGTAGGAAAAAAAATACTATGGAAGTCAATGGTGCCCCAGAATTGTTCAGTTTCCCACATTCTTTAAAATATATTCCTTTGTGTTCAACAGAACAAAGAAATTTATACAGGTTTGAAACAACCTGAGGGTTAGTAAATAATGACAGAATTTAAATTTTTGGGTGAACTATCCCTTTAAGGTGCTTTTTGACTTGTGCGAAAAAGAGTTAATGCGAATAAGGGGAGATGGAAACGCATTTGCCGAATAAATTCTAACATAGCGAACATTAGACCCACGTGACCAATTGGCTGTTTCCACTGATGATGTTTTATATACTGTTGGTTACTACACAGTAAACCTGAATAAGCAAAACTCAAAAAAATTAAGGTAATCAGTTTATGAAATACCTCTTTTCAAACTAAGCCCATTCTCCCCTTATCACCATGATGCTAAACCAAAAAAAAATCCCAGCCCAATTTAAATTGATTAAATTTCTAAATTTAAGTTTGTCTAAATTAAAAAAGTTCATAAAAACAAGTTCATAAAACTCAAAACAATGAAACAATTCAGATTACTTAAAATGTGTCAGTTTTGTGAACTCAAAAGAAAAAAGAAAGTTCTAAATACTCATAAAAGTTAATTTGATTGAACTAATTTGTTTAATTTGAGTTTGCCCTACTCAAACCAATTAATTATTTTGAGCATTAGGGTTTACAATACCACCGTTATCTGCTCAAACAACTTGATGGAAATGCACCTAATTCGTTTTTTTTTCTTTTTTTTTCTGTCTTTGCGAACTTTGAATAGATTTGCCTCACGTTTGGATGGAAACCCAGTGACTGATTTGTGTTTTTCCAATGGATGATTCTTAAATCATTAGATTTTGTCCCTTTCAATGAATAGAATATTGGTTACATTGATAAGAAAAGCCCATTAAATTGCACCATTTAAGAGAGTTCAGGGTGGTCGGACTCACCTAATTAAGGCTTTAACCCCCTAAAGTACTTACAAATTACTTTTAAACATTAGTACCTACTTTTAGTAACATATTTAATTATACATATTGCATTATAACTTTTTTTCAGTAGCAGATGAAATAGGTGCCCTGTGCTAGTTTATTGATAGTTTATAAGTTATTACATTTTATACTTTCCGGTTTTTAATATCTAGCTACATTTATGAGAAAAATCCAAATAAATTGTAACAAAGTTATCAATTTATAAGAAGTCAAGGCTTTATCCTACCTTTCACTTTATTACTGGTTCACATATCACACGTGTATCATAAAAAAGTGTTTTATTGTAATTATTTAAGAATTATTAAAAATGTACATTATGGTTTGGTTTGTAATTACTTTTATAGGAATCTTTTAGAAATAGTTCAAAAGTTTGGGGTTGGTTAGATTTTTTAAATGTCTATTACTGTATGTCTCTTATGCTCACCAAGGCTGCCTTTATTTGATTTAAAAAAAAAAAATTAAAAAACGCCAGTAATATTGTGAAATAGTATTATGATTTAAAATAACTGTTTTCTAATTTAATATATTTTAAAATGTAATTGATTCCTGTGATACAAAGCTGAATTTTCAGCATCATTACTCCAGTCTTCAGTGTCACATGATCCCTCAGAAATCATTTTAATATGCTGATTTGCTGCTCAAGATACATTTCTTATCATAAATGTTGAAAATAGCTGCTTCATAATTTTTTGGTACATTTTTTTAAGATTCTTTGATAAATATCAAGTTTAAAAGAACATTTATTTGAAATAGAAATCTTGGTCACACTTTAGATTATGGCAAATTCCCACTATTAACCATTAACTACGACTTTTGCCTCAATAAACTCCTAATTATTGCTTATTAATAGTTATTACGGTAGTTGTTGTAGCATTTAAGTTTAGGTATTGGGTAGGATTAAGGGATGTAGAATATGGTCATGCAGAATAAGGCATTAATATGTGCTTTATAATTTAAACAGCTAATATCCTAGTAATATGCATGCTAATAAGCAACTATAGTTAAAAGTGAGAACTGGACCCTAAACTACAGTGTTACCGAAATATTAAATGTATTTACTGTCACTTTGAATCAATTTAATGCATGATTGCTGAATAAAAGTATTGATTTCTTTAATATAATTTTTTTTTTTTTTTGTTACACTTTGTTTTAAGGTGTAGTTACATTGTACTTACTTAGATAAGTACTGAGTAATATTAATTAACTACATGTATACTTACTATGAGTTACGGTTAGGGTTAGGGTTTGGTTTAGGGTTAGTTACTTGTAATTATGCACAATTTACTGTTATTACTATAGTAAGTACATGTAGCAACATGTAACTACATCACCTTAAATTAAAGTGTTACCAAAAATCTCACTGCACCAAACCTTTCAACGGTTGTGTACATCATATAATTGTTACAGACATAGTAACAAGATACATGCTACATGCTCATTTTGCTGCATGTGTGCTTTCTGCACTGGTTTGGAGTCAGCCGTTAATGTGAGGTAACTCGACTCCAAGTCAGTTCAGATCACATGGCGGCAGTGCAGGAGAATGCCTGGGGGCTCATCACAGTTTATTATATCTCCCTGTGCTGAGAAGCAATTCTCAAAAAAAAAAAAAAAAAAAACCCTCGCTGTGTAAAAGAGTTGTTAATTGCGGCAGATACTCCAGCATTTATTACAGTCTTAAATCAGCCTCTTTCTCTCGCTTTCCCTTTGCGAGGATGATATTTGTGCACCATTAACCAAATGTTGCCATTGAGACAGTACTGCATGAATGCCCCCATCTGTAGATCGTAGTATCTCCTTTCTCATGAAAACAATTACAGACCATTTGCATTTATGGAAAATATGGTCGCGGTGCATAAAACGTGGACGGCTGCATGTGCTGCGCTTGGCGCGTGTCGATGCTGCATGAATATTTCATGATATGGCCTGCAACAATGCATAGAAGTGCAGACACTGTAATTGGTATCAGCTGTCAGTCAAAACACCATTAATTAGCACAATCATAACATAAACAAAATACCCTGGTCCTAATGAAGAATGGCGTTATTAGCAGTATCACACTGTATAATGCATTAATCAGCGGCTAGAGCTAGATCTCAAGATATGTTTCTGCGCAGTAAAAGCAGCCACTGTAGGTTTTTTAGACTGGTTGACACCTGTGTAAATGTGTTGTTAGTGTTGTCGGTACTGGCGGTTTAATGATGAGTCTTTAGTGGGGTAAATGCCGGAGCTGGTGTGTTACACACAGGCTGTGAAAGGCCTGCAGAGAGCTGATTGCTGGTTGACACAATGGTGCTACACACTTCCCCCACCCCTCGCCACTGTTCTGTCCCACCCATTAAACACTGAGGCTAGGTCAAGAGGTCACTTTTATTGGAGAGACACCAGACATCTCCACGGGACTGTAGAGTTGCGATATGGCCTGGGAAACAGGTGCAGTTCACAATGCATGGTGATAAAAGAATATTTATTTAGCTTGGCTTGAGAAAGCTAATACACTTTGATTTAAACATATTATTATTATTATTATTATTATTATCCATCCATCCATCCATCATCCATCCATCCATCCACCCATGCATCCATCCATCCATCCACCCATCCATCCACCCATTTATCCATCCATCCATCTACCCATCCATCCACCCACCCACCCACCTCCCATCTTCCTTAATTTTCTTCCATCCACCATCCATAATTTTCCCTCCTTCCTTAATTTTTATTCATCCATCCACCCATCCATCCACCCATCCATCCATTTATCCATCCATCCACCCATTTATCCATCCATCCATCCATCCATCCATTCATCCACCCACCCACCCACCCACCTCCCATCTTCCTTAATTTCCTTCCATCCACCCATCCATAATTTTCCCTCCTTCCTTAATTTTTATTCATCCATCCATCCATCCATCCATCCACCAACCCACCCATCCATCCATGCATCCATCCATTTATCCATTCACGCATCCATCCATTTATCCATCCGCCCATCCATAATTTTCCCTCCTTCCTTAATTTTTATTCATCCATTCATCCAGTCATCCAGTCATCCACACATCCATCCATCCATCCATCCATGCATCCATCCATTTATCCACCCATCCATCCATCCATCCATCCATCCATCCATCCATTTATCCATCCATCCACCCATTTATTCATCCATCCATCCACCCATTTATTCATCCATCCATCCATCCATCCATCTAAACTACTTCAAATGTTCTGGTCAGGCTTTCTCAAGCCAACACCAAAGTTTGTCTTGACATACTTTTTTTTATTTACTTTATTAATTGATTAATATATGTTTTAAAAATTGCAAAGTCTTAAGCAAATTAATCAGTTAAATATTAATTCAAAATCAACCCTTTTTTTTTTTAGTAATGTGATGTTACGGATGCACGGTATATAGATATTAGAGTTAGAGATTCCTAAATTCACTTGTATTGATGGATTTTGCTTTTTAATGTTTTGTTTTTAATTTGAAATTTGTGAATGTGAAGTTTGTGGGTGGTTGGAGGGAAGTGGTTGGAAAAAAAAAGAGAGCTTGGCAACATCAGTCAAACAGCAAAGTCGTTTCAGATGCAGAGCAAGTTATTGCATTTCATTGAGAGATTACATAGACAAAACAGATGAATTGTTCACACTAAGACCAGAGAATAGGGTCAATGTTGATGTTATGTGACATAGAAGTCAAGACAAAAATGCTTAGGAAAATTGTGTATTTTTACCTGACTGCTGTAGTTTACAAAGTGAATATTGAGTAATCTGATGTATTAGTTTTTCTTTTGTCTGCTTATGACTTCACATATTTGCGCTCTCTCATGAAAAACAGAGGACCTATTGTAGTAGTCCACCCACTGGGCTCATTGTGCCAGTCATCCGGTCGCTATAGGAACACATTTAGTATGTAAAGGAAGTGATCAGAGATTGGGTTCTCACACAAGTGGTGGTAATTTACACATCAAGACTCATTGTCACATCAAGTCTCTGGAATGCTTGTTTGGCACACATGCACGCACATACATAAATGAAAACACATTATGGGGCTTGTGATGGAGAGCCTGTAGCCCTTTCATGTTCTAGTGACACATAGCTAGTTAAAACTGAGTGATGTGAGCCTCTATTCTCCAGACAGAGAGTTTTCTGTAAAAAAACACATTTGGAGTAAATTTCATGTCATCTGCCATACAATAGGTCTTTAAGTTACGCTACTGTACTTAATTCAGCAAAACACTCCACATTAATTATTTGCTGTTATTGTTATTGATTTAGGCTACGATCAGCAGTACTTGCATCATATTGATTATTATTTAAGTGACTCAAGAGCATATATTTAGCAGCATGATTTGGATCATTGATTATTCCATTTAGTAAGGATGCATTGAATTGATCAAAAGTGAAACGACATTTATAATGTTACAAAAGATTTCTATTTTAATGAAATGCTGTTCTTTTGAACTTTCTATTCATTAAAGAATCCTGAAAAAATGTATCACGGTTTCCACAAAAATATTAAGCGGCACAAATGTTTTCAACATTGATAATAATTGGAAATGTTTCTTGAGCAGCAATTTAGCATATAAGAATTATTTCTGAAGGATCATGTGACATTAATGACTGTAGAAAATTCAGCTTTGCCATCATAGAAATAAATTACATTTTAAAATATATTAAAATAGAAAGCAGTTATTTTAGATAGTAATAATATTTCACAATATTCCTGTTTTACTGTATTTTGACCAAATAAATGCAATAATCATAAGAGACTTATTAAAAAAATTCAATCTTTACAACCCCAAACTTTTGAACGAAATACCATAATCTTATGGATTCACCACATTCTTCTCAGTGCTAGTTGCATATTGCTTGTAGAGGGTGGTTTGAGTTATTGATTTAAATGTGGATATGGTTGTAATTTCAGTAAATTGTATGTAAGAAGCTGTAGTTGCCTGCAGTCACTGGTCTAGACTCAAATTTGCCTTTGCCACTCGTACAGTAATTATGGTTTGGGTTTGGATGGGGAAACTGATCACAGGCCAGCAGTTACAGGCAACATTAACCAGAAACAACAATCGGAATTGACGATCCGCTAAGCTCCACCTACCTTGATTACTCTTGTAACTTAGACAAGCTTTATAGAACATGAAAAAACATGTTTTTTCAATAAAATGTGCCAATAAAGTGGTAAAAATGATTTTATATAAATCTAAAGTGGCTATGAATTGTGAAATTGCAAAGAATTATTATCTGCTACGTATCTGGACTTTACACTACATAGTAATGTGATTAAAACTGTGGAAAAGTCATATTGCATTTATTTATGTATATTGCGCTTTATACAGTACAGATTGATTCAAAGCAGCTTTGCATCAATTAACAGAAAAATAACAGTTAATGTTGTGAAATTCATCAATTATGAAACAAATTCAACTTCAGCTGTAAAGCAGCTCTACAGAAGATATGAGTGTCATTATACAGCTCAATTCAGTTCTAACTGTGCCAATGTTGCAAAGTTTATTAATTATGAAACAAGTTCAATTTAGCTATAAGCAGCTCTACAGAAAAAGCCTCATATGAATGCAAGTGATAACATGAAGTAAAGTAAAGCCCATAGCTCTTTAGTTACTATCAACACTGCAGTGAAATGATGTTAACTGAGGTACGATTTAAGTCATACATGCATCATACTAGTGACTAGACATTCTTAATAAACTAAGATGGCCTTGTATTACTGGAAAGAGAAGCGTTTGGTTGAGGATGAGCATATACACTACTGTTCATACTATATATTCAATATTACTACAGTTTAAAAGAACTGTTATATTTCATTATATTTTAAAATGTCATTATTCCTGTGATGACAAAGCTGAAGTTTCAGCATCATTACTCCAGTCTTCAGTGTCACATGATCCTTCGGAAATCATTCTAATATGCTGATTTGCTGCTCAAGAAATGTTAATCAATGTTGAAAATGGTTTTGTTGCTTAATATCAGGATTCTTTGATGGATAGAAAGTTAAAAAGAACAGCATTTATTTAAAGTAGGTTATAAATGACTTTACTGTCACTTGTGATCGTTTTACAGTAATGTGTCCTTGCTGAATAAAAGTATTAATTTCATTTAATAAAAAGAAAATCGTGCTGACCTCAAACTTTTGAATGCTATAGTGTATATGGATACATACTTGCTTAACTGTGTGTGGGTGTGTGTGTTCGGTGACCTAGTAAATGCTATTGAGGAAGCTCAGTGCTGTGTTTCTGTGTGTGTATCACCTCCACTACAGATGGGCTGTGTGGGTGTACTCAGCTGGGTTTCCGCATTAGGCTATTTCCATAGTGCTTGACTGTGTCTATTTCACACATCAAAGATGCTGTCATCGAGGTCAGATAGACAGGAAGCGTGCCGTTATACAGATCTCTTCACCTCCAGCTCTTGCTCTCTGCAGTGTTTTGTAGTGCACTTACAGTAGGCCCTGTGGTCAACTGATAAACAGCAGTTCTCGTTTCTCTAAATTATTAAACACCATTTGAACAGAAGGACAGGAAGAGACTGCAGCGCTAAGAATAGCGAGATGTCAAAAATAACTAGTCTTAAACCTTTAGAGAGGCTTGATCATGAGAAATATGGACGTCAGGTACCCAGGTAGCGCTCAGCTGGGACTTGTCCCGTCTGTGCACTTGTAATGCAGCTGTAAATAAAGGAAACTGTAATCCAATGATTGTTTAGACACAGATTTAAACAGTTCTTGGCACCCCTTTATCTTGTCTAATAATAAATTCATGATCTCATAAAGCCTACAGGTGGCAGATTTAAAAATTTATCGTAGTTGTGTTTGAGGACTGATTATTTATTCATGAAAATCTGACTCTGTTTTTGACCAGAATCACATTTATTTACCTTAATATACAATGGTATTGCAAAAGGTAAATGTTTCTGTTCTGAGCCTTTTATGAAATGGCTCAATTGAGTTTCTGTTCCCAGGTCGGTCAGAATGAGTTTTTGCTGTATCCGTCTATAAATAATCAGGTGTGCTGCTTATGAATCCTGTCGTGAAGCAGCCCGGTGTCATTCAGCGAGGCTCATCTGTTCAGTGTCGTGCGGGAGGTTACAGATATTCGCTCTGAGGAGGATGGAGCTGTTTACTGCCGCGAGTGGCCAGCCGTAGTGGGTCAGCTGCGCTAATCCATTCATCTGTCAGCCGTAGAGCCATTTGATTGACTTAGCAGAGGTCAGTCTCTGCATTGACCTTGTCTGCCTATAAGAACAAGCCACTCTTCACTATGAGCCCGCGATATTATTGTGCTTTATTGTCTTAGTGTAATTGGGATAGAAAATACAGCCTCATATATCAGGGAATGGTGTAATATGTTCAGTGGAAGGTGTTTCTTCAACTATGGGCAGTTTTAACCATCTAAAGCTCTTCACACCTTTCACACTCTCACTAGTTCATTTTGTTTGTCCACTAGCAATGTGCAAATACATGCATTTTTGGCCTTTTTTTCATTTTGTTTCTAAAACATCATGATCATTTTGATGTTTTATGTTTAACAGCAATCTGTGATAGAATTGTGGAATTTACTTTTTTTCAGATGTCTGACACAATTAAATATATTATAATAATATATTTAATTATAAAGTATAACGTTTTTTCATTAATATAATAAATATATTGATATAATTGTCACAATCTGTGGTGTGGCTTTCCAACATGCATGACAAATAGTCTACTCAGAAGAATCGCAGGAGAATAACAAAGCAAATATATCCAAAAGACGAGAACCGACAATTGAACTGAAAACACAGGGCTATATATACAAGGTAAGAACAAAGGAAACCAAACTAGAAACAGGTGAAACTAATTTGTAACTATAGAGACAAATGAGGGCCTAATAAGTAAACAGAACTAAACTGCAAAGAAGCAACAACAACTAAACCAAACATAACCCTGACAATAATAAAATATAACAATATAAAACAGATTTTGCATAATTAAAATAAATATTATGTATTATATTCCGTATATAATTATATTATAAATAGTGCTGTCAAACGATTAATCGCAATTATTCGCATCCAAAATAAGTTTGTTTACATAATGTGTGTAGTGCATAGTTATTATGTATATATAAATAAACACATGCATTTATATATTTAAGAAAACATTGTTATATTTATATATATTAAATATATTTACATATAATATAAATTATATAAATATATACAGTATGTACATGCAAATATTTCTTAAATATATACATGTATGTGTGTATTTAAATATAGATAATAATTATACACACTACACACAAATATTATGTAAACACAAACTTTTATTTTGGATGCGATTAATCGTTTGATAGCACTAATTATAAATTATACTCTGTATAAATATTCTATTATAATTACTCATTTTAAGCATGCTAGTAAGCGTGCTTGGTTTTCCACAGGGACAACAGTGTCCCAGCTAACATGGAACATTCTCAGAACTTTGGCTAACATTCTGGCAAGGTTCTCTCAAAGTGAAGATCAAACGTTCTTCCAGTAACGTTAATAAAACATTAGTTCAAAGTTAACTGGTCTTTACAACCCGATCTCACGGCAATTTGTATGTATTTTACGAGGTGGCTAATTCGTACGAATTCATACGACCTCACTCGTATGAAGTTTTTTGCTAAATCGTACATATTTTTCGAGTTGCCAAATTCATATGAATTCATATGAATGACCTAGCCCTAATCCCGCCCCTAAACCTACCCGTCACTGGGGTTTAGACAAATCGTATGAATTCGTACAAGTGAGGTATTAGCCTCCTTGTAAAATATGTACGAATTGGTCGTGAGATAGTGTTGGGTCTTTAATAATGTTCTCAAAAAGTTAGCACAAAAGCATTATTAATATATAGTTCATGGAATGTTTTTACCTGAAACTTTTAGTTGGATGTTTGTCTAATGATTTTTTTTTTTAAATGTTACTTGTTTTAGAATGTTCAGAGAACATTCATAAGTAACATTACCATTTTGCAAAATGGAAGGTTTCCTTAACGTTCACATAATAATAATTAAAAAAAATTAATAATAATAAAAAAAAAAAAAAAAAAAAATGGGCATTTAAAAAACTGTACAAATAACACTTTCATAACATAAGAACTTTAGCAAAATGTTCTTAAAACATTTTTGTTAGCTATAGGGGTTGGTGAATAACACTGAATCAAGTATGCTAACTTTTGATAAAACTTCATTGGTAACACTTTACAATAAGGTTCATTAGTTAAACATTAGTTAATGTATTAACTATCATGAACTAACCATGAGCAATACATTTGTTACTGTATTTACTAATCTTCGTTAACATTAGTTAATAAAAATACAGTTGTTCATTGTTTGTTCATGTTAGTTCACAGTGCATTAACTAATGTTAACAAGATTTTAGTAATGTATTAGTAAATGTTGAAATTAACATTAACAAAAATTAATAAATGCTGTGTAAGTGCAGTTCATTATTAGTTTTTGTTATCTAATGTAGTTAACTAATGTTAACTAATGAACCTTTACCAGTTTATTAATTTTATTAGTGTTTTTTATTAACTTTTACCTTTTTAGCAAAATTGTTGACATCACAAAGGAAGGACTTTTGTATATATAAATATATAAATATATATATATATATATATATATATATATATATATATATATATATATATATATATATATATATATATATAATATATATATATATATATATATACAGTAATTATCTTAATGTTTATTTAACGGTTTCTTTGGAAAAAAAAAATTGATAAAATCCTATTCAAAAGTAGCATAAATTAAATAAAAAAACTGTTTTAATGTGACCTTAATATAACAAAAAATTAAATGTTAATTTTGATTCAAATCACCAGGGACAAAAACACTTCTGTAGTTGAGGAAACACCTGGCACTGCATGTCTTAAAAGTGGTAAATGTTTTAATTTAAAAAAAAAAAAAAAAAACTTTTATTCAGAAGGAAAGGCTCATTTTGTGTTACTTATGATGCAAAATACATGTCCCAGAGCAAACACTCACTTCCTTAAGAAGACAAGACATCATTTCTTATTATGCTCTGCAGAAAAAAATACCCAAGCATTATCTGTTTTTGCCATCAAGGTGGGAGGGAGTGAAGATGATGAACACTGCATGACGGTCAATGGACATGTGTGTCTAAAAAAGAGCGCTGATGGCTCATAATGCAAAGCAGGGTGATTTCTGACATCCCACATTAACTCTTTCAACCTCTGAAGTCTTGCAAGTCTCTGACTTTATGTAAATGTTGTGTAGCTCTGTTTTCACTCCCTACATGTCCCTGTGATGGGTTTCATATGTTTGTGTAAACAGCTGTGGCAGACTGCCGTCTCCTTCAGAGGGAAGATTAGCTTCAGTGGAACTCCAGGACGGAATTTGCTCCACATTTTTGTGCAAAGGAGGAAGTCTTGAAATGACCTGGACATTCCTACAGTCTGAAAAAGCTGTTAGCATTGCTCTGTCTTGACCTCTACCTTATTTGGCTCACTGCAAGATTTATGGGCTTTACAAGTAGAACTGCTACACTACTACATTTCAGTCACTGATAACAAATATTCAGTGTTGGACAAGCTACTCAAAAAATGCTACTAGCAAAGCTGCACTATCCTTTAGTGTAAGTAGCTAGCTACATTAGCTTGCTACATTTAAAGTACTTCAGTTTTTTTTTCTAAATATATCTATTTAGAATAAGTAGCTTGTTACATTAGCTTGCTACATTTAAGGTGCGTCATATTTTCTTTCTAAATGTATTTAGATTAAGTGGCTAGTTACATTAGCTTGCTACATTTATAAACATATTTTAAAGGTTTGTCAAATAATATAATAAAAGTCCTCAGTTCATATTTTTGAGTTGATATATAAATATATATTTGTATATTTATATAGATGTTTGTATCTGTATGTTTTTGTGTTCCCAAAATATGACCTTGTAAAGACACTGAAAAGATGAAAAGATTAATTTGACACTTTTATGTGCTACTTCCCTTCCTGTGCACTTATTTTAAACAACACGCTGCTCATTTGATAATAATCCAGATTTGTGCAGATATTATACAGTCATGTTGCTGAAGGAACGGGTCTTTTGTTGAATAATCTTCTTAATCTTTGTCAAATCCCACCATTTTGCATTGGATTAGGTGTATTCATTATTAGATCCTTGTGGTCGTAATTAAATGTTGAAGCAGCATAAGCCCAATTATCTGAAGAGAGTCTGTTTCTGGACACTCTTAAGCGACAGGTCGTCTGGGGACCCTCCACAGCCACAGATGGGGACCACCATGCAGGCTTTAGCACAGTTCCCTCCAAAACTCACTCAAGCTGTTCCAATGCCTGACTCTGGGGGTTAAATTATTTAACAAGCCTTGGCTTGCTTTGGGAAGCACTGTGGGAATGATCTGGACATGCACAAACACACACACACAAACTCAGTATTATACACTATATTAAACCATTTCTAGCAAAACAAGCAGTCATATTGTCAGAAAATGACAAACATTTGGAAATATGTCATTTAATTAAACAAAAATGCTCACAAAGTAACATGATATTTACAATTTGAACATTTCATAAAAGGGAGTTGCAAAAACAATGACACTATTCAAACAGGTTTCCTAAACACTTCTTAAATTGGTAGAATAAACAGATAGTCCCGCCCCAAACTCACGCCATTGGTTGAGCCAAAGTTGTTCTTGTCAGACAGATTGTGATGGTCAAAGGGGAATCTTCATACTTGCAGCTGTTTTTGCATACTAAATTGGCAGAGCAGTATTTTAACATTTAAAAATGACTTTTAATTAAACATATTGACTTATTGTGATATTAACACACGACATACTGAAAATGTTTCTCTGTCATGCATAATGTACAGTGTTTAACTACAATTGCATGTGCTAAATTCCTGTTAAAACCATTTATTACTAATTTCATAAATGTTGAAATGGAGTTGCGTATAAAATAATGACACTTTTCAAACAGGTTTCCTGAACACTTTCTTTGTCTTCTATTGGCTGGACAAACTAGTCCCGCCCAAACTCACACCATTGGTTGAGCCAAAGTTGCTGTTGTCAGGCAGATCAAAAAAACAAAAGAATAACATTATTTACACTTTTCAGTGGAATCATCCTACAAATGACATAGTTATACTTGTTTTTGCATATTAAACCGGCAGAGTTTTACATTTTAAATGACAAACATAGTGATTTTAACAAACAAGCACACATAAACATACTCAAAATGTCTCTCTGTCATGCAAAATATACAGTGTCTGATTACAATCACATGTGCTAAAGCACTGAGGAAAGCATTTATCACCAAAATGTGACTCTTCGATCTGGTGACACATGACTAAATGAAAGCTGTTATGTAGCCAGTTCCTCAAGAAGACCAACCTTATTTTAGAAGGCAGAAGTATGGTTGTAAATGTGTAATACATACATTTGCGATGTTGCACAATTTATTTAGAATTTTTCAAATTTTCCCAAAATGACGTCAAAGAAATTGGAGCTGTAAATAGACCACAGGCAGTGCTGGTTCAGTGCAGTCTTACATATAGCATCAAGAGAAGCTTTGCTCATTAATTTATAATGATGAGCAATAGGAAATGTTGGTTCCTGATTCAATACACAAACACGCAGTGTCTTCACTGGAACCCTACTGATAATGACCAGCTCGACAACATTCATTAAAACACTTTCCTGCTTCCTGTTTCCAGGGAAAACTCCTGGACAAGGGCACGAGGATGATAAAAAGGGGAGCACTTCATAATTTCAGCCAGACATTTTTCTTTCTTTTTTTTCCCCCATGCACTCAGAAGATACAATGGGGCATTCATCATGGCGCACACAGTGCTAATTTCCCTGTAGGCAATATGCTCTATTTCAACCTTGCTGCTGTCTTCACAACAGCCACCGCTGGTTTCTTCTTCCCTCCTATCTCTCTCACTCTCTCTCTCGTGCTAAAATGCTGATTTGGGTAAGAGTGCTTATTACCCTCCCCCCACAATGAGATTAATTAAACCCAGGGTCCTATGAATGCCCAGATGGTTCTTCTGTAGTTCCAATGAGCTTAATCTCCATGCGGTCTCTAATCTACTTCTCATTTAAGGAATTGCCTCAAAAACGCCTTGATCGGTGGACTTCAATTTCAAAGCGCCTTTTTAGTTTTATCTGAATGAGAGCAGAACTGATACGGCCTCTGAGAGCGTTTCCATATATGTTACCCTCCTAGCATAGCTATTTCGGCTAATGCATGATGATATTCAAGGGAGATGTGTTTGCTTCGTGCTTTGTTATACCTACTTGTCTGTCATTCCAGATTTGGTGATCGCAGACACAGAGCGCAGCTGACATTGCCACATCCAGTACGCCTCCAGGTCTGCTGGTTTCTCCTCTTCAGTTTCTCCTGCCGGTGTTTTAGGTTTAGCGCTAACTAATAATACATGGTGCACCCTCGTGCTGCTACATGTCTAAATCATTTTAATGCCAATTAGTCATGTTACCTAATGAGTCTTCCTTATTGTGGGGCTGTACATGAGACATGGTTATTTGAGGCTAATCAGCGCATATTTTCTAATTATCCCTGCATGCAAATATAGCTTAAATGATCATGTTTGTCACAATGCTAGTATAGCTTTGGTCCTCTGAGATTATTACACCAGTAATTGCAGGAAAGCAGACATTTTCTAGTTTCCCAATAGCCTCAGGGCTCAGGCAGTGCCTTAGAATTTCATTTTGAGGGTTTGGAAATGCTCAACGTTGGTGTCGGTGAAAATGCAGCAATTTTGCATGCAACGATTTCAGATGTTTACATCATAGACAATTGCACAACCATATTGTTTATGAGTTCAGATCATTTATGTTTGTAAAAAGCAGCTGTTTTGGTGTGAATGCGATATTTTTACTTACTACGGTGCCAAAGTTTTTTAGGGAATCAACCAATGAAAGGTTTTTGAAATTTCCAAATTGCCAATTTTTATTATAGAAAATTATTTTAAAATAATGAAACATTTTATTATTTTTTTTAATTGTTTTTATTATATTTTTATTCATTTTATTATATTATTTTTACACTACAGTTCAAAAGTTTGAGGTTGGTAAGATTTTTTTAAAGAAGTTTCTTATGCTCATTAAGGCTGCATTTATTTGATGAAAAATACTGTAATATTAATATTACAGTATTAGTAAAAACAGTAATATTGTGAAATATTATTACAATTTCAAGTTTATTTCTATTTGAATATATTTTGAAATATAATTTATTCCTGTGATGACAAAGCTGAACTTTCAGCATCATTACTTCAGTCTTCAGTGTCACATGATCTTTCAGAAATCATTCTAATATGCTCATTTGCGGCTCAAAAAAAAACATCTCTTATCATTATCAATGTTAAAAACAGCTGTGCTGCTTAATATTTTTTGTGAAAACCATTTTTTTCAGGATTCGTTGATCAATAGAAAGGTCAAAAGAACAGCATTTATTTGAAATAGAAATCTTGTGTAACAATATAAAAGTCTTTAATGTCACTTTTGGTTAATTTAATGCACATTTACTGATTAAAAGTATTAATTTATTAATTCAATATTACTGACCCTTTTGATCTGCAGTGTATATAAATAAATTTCATAATTGATCACAACATTTTTTTCTTTTGTCAAATCAACTTAGATAATTAATGTGGTTCAGATAACATAATATCTTGAGTTCCTGTTGATTAAACTAATCGCCTTCATTGTATTAACTAAAATTTTTAATTTCAGTGAACTCAAAATGTTAAGGGAACCAGGTAACTTATTTTAAGTTAAACCAACAATTCTTTTTTACAGTGTATTTATTCATTTTTATTATTATTAATTAAAAAAAAAAAAATTATACAGTAGATAGATGATAAAAGATGGTGCATAAAAATTCCTTACTCTCTCGCTCTCTCTCTCCAAATCTTCGCAACACTGTCTTGATGAAAAGTGAGATGATTCAGACTTTAAAATCACTTGAGATCATCTGAGCTGATCCACCACAGGCATCCCATCCCTCACGTGTACATGTAATGACTGAACCTTAATGCACGCATACATACTCAATCGATCAGAGCCGCAGCGAAGTTGCATGTGCTAAATTGCCCTCAATCGACCACTCTGTCCAGCAGCCTGTGAAGGCTAGAGGAATGGCATTGGACTTGTCTTTGCTTTCCACATGGACGAGCATGTCCAGCCCCAGGGGCAGCAAGAGAGGTCACATTCTGACACTAGTCCGCCCTGCACTGAAATGACCCCCGGCTTTCCTAGCCCTCCGGCTCCATACGCCGGCCCATCTACGGAGTCACCCAGAGGGAGGGCCAGTGACAAGAGGGGAGTATTCAATTAGATAGCTGAGTGAGCAAAGAGGCCCCTCTGAGCGGCTCATTAAAACACTTTGTACTTATCAGACGAAGCCAAACAAAAGCTAAAGTGTGCTTCTAGATGGACTGTAGATGATAAAAATGAAAAGTGGTGCATGATTAGTAAATATTAAAAATGTAATGGAGGGTTAAGATGCTCACCAAGGAGACAGAGGAAATAATGCTGCAAAGGGCCCAACAAAAAAGTAATCCGGCTTTCACATTACTGTCAGGAGTGGCTCCCACACAATACCCATCAGGGAGTCCCTGGTGATTGTTCATTAGCAAACTCAGTGGGAGTCTACATTCGCAAAAAAGCACTTCACAATCTCTGTAGATGCCCATTCATTTACCAGAGAATAGCAAAACGGCCTATTTAATATTCATGAAATATTAGAACATGAAAAGAAAGAATGAGAGAAAAAATACCCCTCAAAAATTTTGCTCTATTTTGAAAACAGAAGTGACCTTTTTATTTTCTTTCGCTGTAATTAGCATATTTAATTTGAAAGTAATTGAGGATGATTTTGCCAGAACAGTTAGGAGTGTATCGTGGCTTTGTGTTATCTGTGTGTAGCTACTGTATCTTTGTGTGCCGACTTGTCGACTTGTACATTACGCCTGAGCAGAGAAGAGCCCAGAGCCATTAATGTTAATGTGTGTGTGCATCTTCCCTTAGTACCACTGAGACTCTATATATAGAGCTGTAATGATAGCCAGCTTCAGGAGATAAGAACAGAGAATTAATAAGGTACGTTAGAGGATCCTCACATCGCCTCGAGACAGTGGCAGATCTGCTGTGGAACATCCACAGAGCTGCAGACGTGTTGAGCTTTTGTTAGAGGCGTGCTGTAGAAAGCATTAAGTATGTGTTTCTCAATCTGCAAAAAAGTAGGGTGAGAAAGAAAGAAAATAATATGACATATGAAAAAGATTTTACTGCCTGATGTTTTTGGAGAACCTTTTTTAGAAACCTCTTGAAATGTTTTATTTCAGTTTTATTGTGTTATTACAATGTTTTATTACAGTTTTTATCACTTTTTTACATGGCCTGTAGCCTTGCAGGTCACATTAGGAGGAGGGCAGTTTGGACAAGGATTTATATGCCCATCGTATATTATGCATACCATACTTTCAGAGTACACTACCATTCAAAAGTTTGGGGTCTGTAAGATTTTTTTGTTGATGTTATTGTTTTTAAATGCGTCTTTTATGCTCACCTGCATTTATTTGATCAAAAGTAAACTGTAATATTGTGAAATATTATTACAATTTAAAATAATGGTTTTCTATTTTATTATATTTTAAAGTGTAATTTATTCCTGTGATGACAAAGCTGAATTTTCAGCATCATTACTTCAGTCTTCAGTGTCACATGATCCTTCGGAAATCATTCTAATGTGCTGATTTGCTGCTCAAGAAACATTTAGTATTATTATCAATGTTGAAAACAGTTGTGCTGCTTAATATTTTTGAGGAAACCGTGATTTTTAGGATTCTTTGATGAATAGAAAGTTCAACCGAACAGTATTTATTTAAAATAAAAATCTTTTGTAAAGTTTATCTAATGTCACTTTTGATCAATTAAATGAATCCTTGCTGAATATTTTTTTTAAAATTAAAAATAAAGTCTTACTGACCCCAAAACTTTGAACAGTAGTGTTTGTACTGCATTACTTCTCGACCATTCATGAAGTACATTCTGTAGGTATGCAGGTGTGTAGCATGAATGCATTCACATGCATACTGAATGATTGACCTCTGACCTATATGTTCTTTGACCTATGACATTCTGCATTTTGTATAGTGTAGCAGGGAGTTGTGAATATTTTGATGCAAGGATGAACTAAATGCCACAAAATTTCACTTTCTATTATTTCGTTGTATCATTTCACTGTATTTTTCAGTTCTGTGGTTCTTCAGAAAACCACATGTTAATACCCAAGAGTGTTAAAGGGAAAGTTCACCCACAAATGAAAATTGTGTCATCATTTACTCACCCTCAAGTTGTTCCAAACCTGTATGAGTTTCTTTCTTCTGTTGAACACAAAAGAAGATATTTTGAAGAATGTTGGTAACAAGACAGTTGACGGTAGCCATTGACTTCCATAGTATTGTTTTTCCTACTATGGAAGTTAATGGCTACCGGTGAGGTAAATGATGACAAAAATTTCATTTTTGGGTGAACTATCCATTTAACACTCTTGGGTATTAGGATTAGTTCACTTTAAAAAGAAAATTACTCAAGCTTTACTCACCCTCAAGCCATCCTAGGTCTATATGACTTTCTTCTTTCTGATGAACACAATCTGAGTTATATTAATAAATATCCTGACGGATTTAAGCTTTATAATGGCAATGAACAGGACCAACAAATATGAAGCTGAAGAAAGTGCATCCATCCATCATAAACATACTCCCGATGGCTCCATGATGTTTGTATAAGAAAAATCCACATTTAACAAGTTATGAAGTAAAATATCTAGCTTCCTCCTGACCACCTTCCATATTCAACTTAGGAAGAAAGTGTAACACCTCTCACAGTTCAAAACGCTTGCGCTATGTTCTACGCCTTCCGTATTCAAGCGCAACTAACACAATGTCATTTACGCTTTTTCCATAAGTTGAATACAGAAGGCGGTCTGGTGGAAGCTAGATATTTTATTTTATAACTTGTTAAATATGGATATTTTTCTTACACAAACGCATCGCTTTTCTTTCCGAAGGCCTTTATTAACCCCCCCGGATACGTTTATGATGGATGGATGCACTTTCTTCAGCTTCATACTCGTTGGTCCCATTCACTGCCATTATAAAGCTTGGATGCGTCAGGATATTTATTAATATAACTCCGATTGTGTTCATCTGAAAGAAGAAAGTCATATACACTTAGGATGGCTTGAGGGTGAGTAAAGCTTGTGGTAATTTTCATTTTAAAGAGAACTAATCCTTTAATGTGGTTTTCTGGAAAAAAAACAACAAAATAATGGAAATTGAAATTTAGTTGCATTTAGTTCATCCTTGCATCCAAATATTCACAACTCCCTTACTTTGAAACCAATTCACTGATCTAAGATCTAAAAAAAATCACAATATTTCTTTAAACTTTAATTAGACAACCCAATAACTCTGTGTATCAAAAAAAGGTTCTTGGTATTAGGATGCCTCAGGAAATATTAGAGAACCTTTATTTTTAAGAGTGTATATGAGTGTTTCATCTCTCCATCTATTCACTTCCATAGAAATAAAGCAGTTCTGCCAAAATGCAAACATGTTGTAATTCTCATTTCATTTAGCAGACGGTCTGGTCAGTGGAGTGTGTTTCTGCATTTAAATGTGTTTGCATGTAGTGGTGAAACTCATTTGCGCTGTTTACAGTCAGCGTTGGGATAAAATCTCCACAAAGACTCAGTCCTCAGATACACTGTTGCAGCAGAACTGCAGCCTTATGCCCGGGTAAAACTGGGATGCGGGCCACTAGTTAGACATATGGAGCCAAACTTAATGCCAGCTGCTTTGCTGTGCATCGCTCCTTTCGAGTACAGAACAACTTTCATGTGTGAAGTACACACAGGGTTATGCCACTACATTGCTGCCACGGGCAAGGTCCCAGTCTGGAGAACGTGTCGGCAATCTGTTAACCTTGTAGTGTATTTGACATCTCCATTTTTTACATTTTTTATTTAGCATGAGCAATTAAGCAGCTAACAATAATTTACCTTCTTTTAAGTGTGTTTAAAGACTGTTTAATTAAATAAAAAAGTGGTGATGTTTTCCTCAAGAGCTTTGTTTTTATTGTCACTGGCTGTTTAAGAAGCACAGCTTTGTCCAGTGTCAGTATTCCGATTCAAAA